>NC_088980.1:66307828-66626938 GCF_963932015.1 Anas acuta
GGAGCTTAGGGAAAAAAAGAGGGTTTATGAAAACCCTCTTTTTTGGAAAAGAGGGTGGGCCACTCAGAAGGGACAAAATTAGAAAGGCCAAAGCTCATCTGGAGCTCAATCTGGCTACTGCTGTTAAAGACAGCAGAAAATGTTTTTATAAATACATTTAAACGAAAAGAAGGACTAAGGAGAATCTCCATCCTTTACTGGATGCAGGGGGAAACAGTGACGAGAGATGTGGAAAAGGCTGAGATGCTGAATGCCTTCTTTGCTACAGTTGTTAGCAGCAATACCGGTTGTTCTCTGGATACCCAGTACCCTGAGCTGGTGGGAGGGAATGGGGAGCAGAATGTGGCCCTCATTATCCACGACGAAACATTTGGCGACCTGTTAAAGCACTTGGATGTACGCAAGTCAATGGGGCCAGATGGGATCCACCTGAGGGTACTGAGAGAACTGGCGGAAGAGCTGGCCAAGCTGCTTTCCATCATTTATCAGCAGTCCTGGCTATCAGGGGAGGTCCCAGTAGACTGGTGGCTAGCAAAAGTGACGCCCATCTACAAGAAGGGCTGAAAGGTAGACCCGGGAAACTATAGGCCTGTTAGTTTCATTTCAGTACCAGGTAAGTTCATGGAGCAGATTATCTTGAGTGCCATTATGCAGCACTTACAGGGCAACCAGGTGATCAGGCCCAGTCAGCATGGGTTTATGAAAGGCAGGTCCTGCTTGACGAACCTGATCTCCTTCCATGACAAGGTGGCGTGCTTAGTGGATAAGAGAAAGGCTGTGGATGTGGTCTACCTTGACTTCAGTAAGGCTTTTAACACCATTTCCCACAACATTCTCCTCAAGAAACTGACTGCTCGTGGCTTGGACTGACATCGTATGCTTCATTGGGTTAGAAACTGTCTGGGTAGCCAGGCCCAAAGAGTCGTGGTGAATTAGTCGTGGAGTTAAATCCAGTTGGAGGCTGGTCACTAGTGGCGTCCCCCAGGGCTCAGTACTAGGGCCAGTTCTCTTTAATATCCTTATTGATGATCTGGATGAGGGGATTGAGTGCACCCTCGGTAAGTTTGCAGATGACACCAAGTTAGGTGCGTGTGTCGATCTGCTCAAGGGAAGGAAGGCTCTGCAGGAGGATCTGGGTAGGCTGGACCGATGGGCTGAGGCCAACTGAATGAAGTTCAACAAGGCCAAGTGCTGGGGCACAATAACCCCAAGCAGAGCTACAGGCTGGGAGATGAGTGGTTGGAAAGCTGCCTGGCAGAGAAGGCCCTGGGAGTATTGGTTGATAGTCAGCTGAATATGAGGCAGCAGTGTGCTCAGGTGGCCAAGAAGGCCAACAGCATCTTGGCTTGTATAAGAAGCAGTGTGGCCAGCAGGTCTAGGGAAGTGATTGTTGCCCTGTACTTGGCTCTGGTGAGGCTGCACCTCGAGTACGGTGTTCAGTTTTGGGCCCCTAGCTAGAAGAAGGACATCGAGGTGCTGGAGTGAGTCCAGAGAAGGGCAACGAAGCTGGTGAGGGGTCTGGAGAGCAAGTCTTATGAGGAGCAGCTGAGGGAGCTGTGATTGCTCAGCCTGGAGAAGAGGAGGCTCAGGGGTGACCTTACCACACTCTATAGGTACTTTAAAGGAGGCTGTAGTGAAGTGGGGATTAGTCTATTCTTCCACATGCCTGTTGACAGGATGAGGGGGAATGGGCTAGAGTTGCACCAGGGGGGTTAGATTGGATATTAGGAAGAACTTCTTTACCAAAAGGGTTGCTAGGCATTGGAATGGGCTGCCCAGGGAAGTGGTTGAGTCACCATCCCTGGTGACTAAAACACGTTTAGATGTAGAGCTTAGTGATATGGTTTAGTGGTTCACTGAAGGACTTGTTAGTGTTAGGTCAGAGGTTGGACTAGGTGATCTTGGAGGTCTCTTCCAACCTAGATCATTCTGTGGCTGAGGTGCCCAGTCCAAGGTATTGCTCAACCTGTGTATACACAGGAGCAAGTGTGGTGGGGATAGTATTGTTAGTTTCCCTGTTCAATCCTAAGATATTTTGGTTTTCAGAATCATTACCCCACTGTTTAAACTGGCAGGAGAAACACTAGCAAACCAATAGGGAATAGTACACCTATATGTGTGGTATGTGAGGAAGTGACTTTTGTATCAGGTCAGAAATCTGACTTTTGGCCTACAAAAGCTGGTGCTTCCCTTCACTATGCATGAATAATTTTTGTGAAAATCAAATGAAGGTAAATATGGGGGTAGCAGAAATGTGAGTTCAGCTCTAAAACCATATTTAACAGCATTTACTACAGCAACC
Organism: Anas acuta; assembly: GCF_963932015.1. NCBI lineage: Eukaryota > Metazoa > Chordata > Aves > Anseriformes > Anatidae > Anas > Anas acuta. Next base: position 66,310,131 of record NC_088980.1, read on the forward strand.
TGTCAGGTTGAATTTTCTCGCTCACCTGAGCTATGTCTCTGTAGCCTATATTCCTTTGTCTTACTCTGAAAAACAAGCTAAGAAAAAAAAATCCTAAATACTGATTTTAATAGTTTTGTGAATACCAGTTTCTAGTATTTTGCTCCTTTCTGAATCAAATCTAATCATCGATTACTGTAGGTCAGGTGCATTTTGCTTTTCTATTCAGAACACCAGACTGCTAAAATGATCTTTATTAATAAAGCAGTGCATGTGTGGCATTTTAATAAAGCTTTTAAATAGCACTCAGAAATGGAGCATATTATGTCTCAAGAAAAGAAAGGCATTGAAGTTGTCAACTGTTACTCATCTAAAGGACTCTTGCAATTCTATGCTGAACTTGCAGCCTCCTGCTGCTGGGAAACACCCCACTCTAATACTTATTAATGCTGGGGTAGTTTTAACAGCTTCATAACTGCAGCCCTTAAATTGTAACACTTATATGTGACAATGCTTAGTAAACTACTCTCAACAGCTGAAAACAGGTGACCTAAGAAATGCATTGGACAATGAGGAAACTTCTGTGAGTGCCTAGCACATTCTTGTGAGTACAGACATGCAACACATTTTTTAAAGAAATAAGAAGATATGCAAACCATTTAACATATTTAACTGGTGATGTCAAAGACTTAAGAAGTCTGCTTTTCAGACTTCCATTGTAGATATGTTTTGCAAGTTTCCCTATCAAGAAGCATGTATTGTATCGGTCTGTCTAACCAAGGGAGTTTCTTGGAGAAGGATCACATGCCAAAGGAAAACAAGATCAAGTTATTTCAGTCATTCACACATAGAGTTATCATTTTCACTGCTGGTCATCTTGGCTAATGAACATACAATGTTTGCTTAAGCTTAAGTTAGAATATAGATACTCACTTGGAAAAGGCAGTGCATTTAACATTGATTGGCCACTTGCCTATATAGTTATGCAGAGCTGAATACAGAGTCAAGAATATTCGACTCGTGCATTCACTACTAAAAGATTAGTCTTCTGCCTGACAAACATGGGGAAAAATTATCAAATATGAGTCTGATACAATCTTCTACCCATCATAAGTATACATCAATGGCTCAGGGAGGCAAAAGGAAAAATACTTGTCATGGAAGGACATATAAACAACAGTTTGGAATCAGGTTGTAATGATATACTTCCGTTTAAATTAAATAAACTGTAAGGAAAAAATGAACCTCTAAACAATGTTTGGTAGTTCAGGAAGATAGCCTTTGATGTGCTACATTTCCTTGAAGAAATTCAAAGCCTTCACTACTTTCAACTCCGTAGGGATTTATTTTACACCACATAACACTCTGGAATGTGACACAGAAGGATACAAGCTAGAATATGTCTGAAATAACGTCCACCAAAAGATGTATGAAGGTCTTAGCAGTGGACTAGAAAGCAGCATAGCAATGTAAGCAGTCACTGCATCTCTGCTAATGAATGCTAGCTGTCAGCAAGTACTAAGTACACACGGCCATGGGCGGTGCAATAGCTTTGGCCTTTGCTAGCCATGAGGTATCAGGTTAGAGATGTGTTTCGTTGGTAAAGAAGACTGAACAGAAACTGTCAGATATTGGATGTACTTATAAGAGGTGTAGAATTTCTTCAAAGCAAATATGTTAATACTATCTGGAATATGAAATGAAAGGAAATAAAAATATTCTGTGCATGTGTGTTCCTGGCAAACTACATGAAAATAGTTACCTCAAAAAGGAAATTAGGAAAATACACAGCCCACAAAAAATGGTGGAGAGGGGAGCAAGAGAAAGAACAAGAGAAAAAAAGAAAACTGCAAACAAATACATTTGTATTTAATAAATAAAATCAGATCTTTCAAGCTGAGTTGCTTAGGTTTAAGCATGTTAATTGACAAGAAAAGATGAGAGTCCCTGTAAAAGGCATTTAAGGAAATGTCAAAGGATTTATACAAGCTGAGGAAAGGTAAAGAAATAGGCTGAGGTACAGTAAAGATGGGATGAAAGGTAGGGTCAGAACTTAATGAACACTTCATCTCACTTTCTTCCCAGAACAATGATCCTGGGGTAAAAAAATAAGAATAATAGGAAAGAGTTTGCAGAAACAGATGGTACGACAGCCTGTTTCAAGAAAGGGGAAAAGAGATCCCAGCAAATTATTTGTAGGTCTGACTTCAGCATTGCTCAATGAATATAGAAAAAAACAAACAATCAAAAAAACCCTAAAACCTTGTAGACCAGTTGTCTTGGATAAGACGAAAAATATTCCAGGCAAAGACAATGTGCTAGGTTGAGGTAGATTCTGTCTATTTAGATTTTATTATTTTTTCAGCATGCTAGCAAATAGGAATCTATTAGCTAAGCTTTAAAAGATGGGAAATAGTGGAGATATTTTAAGACAGAAAGGAAAGTCAGTTCAGTGGAAGATTGCAACTGCTGAAAGCAGTACTAACTTGAAGGAAGGTCATTAGTGGAGTTCTTCAAAGAACAACACTGGCCATCTTAGGGCCAGTCTTGCTCTCTGTATTTTCATTACTGAATTTGATGCAAAGTTTAGATAAGTCCATTTCCTTCTGACATGAGTCTGGAGGCATCGTCAAAACTGAGAAGGCCTGGGGCTTGAGGGTTGGAGTCACAGAAATATGATGAAAGCTCAACAGTGCAAATGCAAGGCACCTGAGACCTGTTCCAAACCACTCCAGATGAGGATGGACAAATCTACACTATTCACTGGAAATTATAGAGGAGAAAATGAATGGTGACCTCAGGTTGACCAAAGAGTGATGAGGAGACATAAACAAGGTATAGGAAGGACCTAAAAGGCAACAGAAGCAGGGTTCCTGGGAAAGTTAGTGAAGTATTGTACAAGGTCATATACAGAATACTGTGCACAAATTCAGTCACCCTTTTTCAAGAAAGATTATTCAAAAACTGAAACAGGTGCACAGATCTGCTACTAGAATGAGATGAAGAATGGAGAGGTAATGTTATATCAGCCTGCCTTCTTTTGTCTAGAAAATAAAAGGCTCAGAAGAGATACAAAAGTAATTGATGGAAGCACAGATTTTTTTCCAATAAAGGAAAAAACTGTTTGAACTAAAGTAACATTATCAAAAATGGAAAGGTGTTGGAACAGTTTGTTCTGGATGCCATCTCCAAGCAATTGGAAGAGAATAATGTTATGAGGAGTAGTCGCCATGGATTCACCAAGGGGAAGATGTGCTCGACCAACCTCATTGCCTTATCATAATGGCATCACCAGCTGGGTAGATGGGTGGAGAGCAGTGGATGTCATCTACCTTGACTTTAGCAAGGCTTTTGATACTGTCTCCCATGACATCCTGATAGCAAAGCTGAGAAAGTGTGGGACAGATGAGTGGACAGGAAGGTGCGTTGAGAACTGGCTGACTGGCTGAGCTCAGAGGGTGGTGATTGGTGGCGCAGAGTCTGGCTGGAGACCTGTAATTACTGGTGTTCCCCAAGGGGGTTGGTGCTGGGTCCAGTCTTGTTCAACATTTTCATCGACGACCTTGAGGGAATAGTGTCTGCCCTCAGCAAGTACGCTGATGACACAAAGCTGGGAGGAGTAGCTGACATGCCAGAAGCCTGTGCTGCCATTCAGCAAGACCTGGGCAGGCTGGGAAGATGGGCAGGAAGAAACTAAATGAGGTTTAACAAGTGTAGAGTCCTGCACGTGGGAAGGAACAACCACATGTATCAGTACAGGCTGGGGGATGACCTGCTGGAGAGGAGCTCTGAGGAGAAGGACCTGGGGGTCCTGATGGACAACAGGTTGACCATGAGCCAGCACTGTGCACTCATGGCCAAGAGGGACAAGGAGCATGGCCAGCAGGTCAAGGGAGGCGATCCTCCCCCTCTACTCTGCCCTGGTCAGGCTTCACCTGGAGTACTATGTCCAGTTCTGGGCTCCCCAGTACAAAAAAGACAGGGATCTCCTGGAAAGAGTCCAGTGGAGGGACACAAAGATGATACGGGGCCTGGAGCAGCTTCCCTAGGCTGAGAGACCTGGAGAAAAGAATACTGAGAGGGGATCTCATCAATGTGTATAAATACTTGAGGTGTGGGAGACAGAGGGATTTGGCCAACCTCTCTTCAGTGGTTTGTGGGGACAGGACAAGGGGTAATGGCCACAAGACAGAGCACAGAAAGTTCCACACCAACATGCGAAAGAACTTCTTCACAGTGAGGGTGACGGAGCACTGGAACAGGCTGCCCAGGGAGTCTCCTTCTCTGGAGATATTCAAGGCCCGTGTGGATGCCTACCTGGGCAGCCTGCTCTAAGGAACTTGTTTGGCAGGGGGGTTGGACCCGATAATCTTTCGAGATCCCTTCCAACCCCTTCAATTCTGTGGTTCTGTGAAAAATACAATGCCACACAAGCTGGACAGAAATGAAATTAGACTGGAGTTAGAAGGAAGAGGAGAGCAGAGGGCATCTCATAGCCATTAGAGCATCCAGGTGTTGAGACAGCCTTTCAAAAGAAGTGGCAGTAAATTCTGAATTCAATAGCATTACTTTCTGAAAAAGAGTACAGGGTAACAGGCTGTGATAGTAGGGCTGGACTGTCTTCCAGCTTTGAAGACAACTTGTTTTGTTTCAGTGAAAATTTGCACTTCTTAGTAAATCTTTTTTGTTTTTTTTAAACCGCTTCAGAGTTAAGTCAAGTCATCTTTAGTTGTTGAAAGATATTAGACACTTTCTTCATTTTGGCAAAGTAGAAAGTGTGGATAGAAGAGAGTGAAATGACATTTCTGTTTTGCCTAAGATACCTCAATGAGCCTAAGAAATGATCTGACATATATATATCAAAGCAAAAGCAATACCAGAGTGTTTTAATCAGGGAAAGATTAAGAAAGAGAGAAAGGCCAAAATAAATGTAAATGTAAGAACTGCTCAAGAAATTATTGATAGGTACAGAGTATTACTTTCTTGCTCCTAAGGAAATCCTCCTGTACATAATCTGATCTAACACTTCATGAAAAAGTAACACATTAAAATAGTTAAGCTCATTGCTTTCCCTTCGTCTTACCTTCACAGTACATACTCACTTTTTTATGCAGAGGCATATGGGTAAGATTAAGGAGAACCCTTTTTTTCTTATGCTTCCACAAGATTTTTTAAAGCTGTTTGGGGTTCCTTTGAAGACTGTAGCAGTAGTTTACATACTGAATATTAATCACTAGTATGGAGGGTGAAACACTAACTGTACACCATACTCCCTGCCTTTTTTAAATATTCATTAATAAAATAAATATTCATTATCCATTATTCATAACCATCCATGGAGCCTCATAAAGTATTAACTATTTAAGTAGGGAAGATCTCTGTGTAACTGCATAGCACAAATCCTACATGATTTAAATCCCACAGAATCCTATTAAAATCCAAAGAGTTTCAAGTTGTTTATGTTAGTTCAGTATCTAATATTAACACCTGGTTTTGAAAATTTACATAAGCAATACTGCTCCACTAGACCAGTAGGACAGGACAAAGTAAGTTCAACCTTTTTGACTGATTTGGGTATATAAATAACTTATGTCTACATCTTGAACTTCAGCACTGTATGGTTTACTTGGTTCACGGCTTTTCAAAAACTTCCATTTTATGTATTATATATCATGTCAGAAAGTACAATTGTGCTACATCTCTTGAATTGTCTTTCCTGAATTTGAAGATAGCCTGCATTTCCCTGAATAGTGTCTGCTGAATAGACCATGTATGGAAGTGTCAGACTAATGGACTCATTTATTTTGTGAAACGTATAGTCCAATGCCATATTTAATTGGAGTGGTTTTTTTGTTTGTTTGTTTGTTTGTTTTGTGTTTTTTTTTTTTTTCTTTTTCATTTTTCAGCTATTCAACTTACTTAACTGACTCAAGTGTAAGCAATTTGTCAGGACAATGAAATCATGGTGTGGAGCATTCATACCAAAGATGTATTACTGCAGCACATCACAATTGCAGCTGAAGCTTATAAAAAGTAGATGAAAATGGACAAAGCTGTGAAAGAATATTTGGCCTTCACAGATGTCCACTGCTGTCTACAAGTAAGTAACTTCTACATGACAGAATGCTTCCAATAGCAAGGATCATGGCTTGATAACCTTTCTGGGGTGCATGAAAGAACTGGACAGATATTTTACATATTTTAAATGAAACACTAATAATTTGAAGTCCAGTACTGACCAACCCTTCTGCTGCTAGCGTAAGCATCACAGATGCTCAGGTCCCCTTAAAATTTAAAAATGGGAAGGGCATTTTCTAAGATGTAGTCCATTGTCTATGAATACCCCCAGCCATTATTCACAATACAGCAAAAGTGCCTTGACTCACACCTAGAGAGAAATTAGCAGACGGTCTCTTTCCTCTTCTTTGAGAAATGCCAGCTAAATATAAAAAGGATAAAGCTAACAGAGTTGTGTGCCAACTATGCCAAAACATATAAAAATATTGCCAGGTGTATGAATCTTTTCTTTTGACTCATATATCCCTATATTTTAGTTTTCTTTATTAAACTCCAAGGTACGTGTGCATGTAAGAGACATTAGAAATATCTGATCACTGCCACTAGATTTCTGCCTCTATTGCTAACTTAGAGATTGTACCAGCGTGCAGTGTGTCTTTAATTGCTACCAACAAGAATAAATCTTTCCTTAGGATCCATTAGCTAATGACTTCCTCCCCTGCTAAGTTGTAATTCTACAAAATTGTTTGTCAAACTGGCCATTTGCCTTCTTGGAAGCCAGATGTGAAGGATCCAAACAGGTAGGAGATGTGACTACAAACACATGCATGTAATCGTATTAGCAATTATATGCATTTATATGGTAACCTCATAAAGTTATGTTCTTAATATATTTTAAGTATCCACTCAAGTCTTACTTAGGTCTGAAGCAAATATTTTCCAGAGCCAATAAATTAATAAGTTAATTACTAGTTTTGCAGCATTCGTAACCATTCAAACTCTAGGGTTTTTAGATCAGCAGCAATATATATAGTTCTATAGGATGGCCCAGATACAGTGAGTTTACTAGCCTTTGGAGATCTGTTTGAAGTTATATTAATAAGACAGTACACTGGAGGTGTTACGTGTAACGTAGCTGAGGACACACAATCCCAAAGACACGTTCACAGAATACAACAATACATCTACTACACCACAAGGCAAACATATACTTCTAACATGTAAATAGGGCTCAGGCAATGTGGTGTACTGAAAGTGCATTTGAATTTCCTCATTCTGAGCAGCTGCACTGAAATTCAGCTGTGAAGATGCTCATGACAAGGAGGACATGCACTGATCTTTCAGCTTTCATCATCTGAGTGTGCTCACCTGTAAATATACTCCTAATCCATAAGAAAAAGCAGTGGGAAGTTTTAGTGTTTATTAAAAGTGAGCTGCTTTCCTGTGACAGATCTGTGTGACTAATCTTTGAGAGTCATTCCTCACAGTTTCAGCTACTTGTAACAACCTAAAGTTCTGCCTCTCAAACTCATGCTAGTCAGGAATTGCAATATCTCCACTGTATCATCTTTTGAGTACAGTCTGAAGTATGCTAGATAAAACCCTTTTATTGGACTTTGGTACTGTAAGTGACTATCTGATACCATGATCTACTTAAAAAAGACTGGAAGCAAGCTTTCCACATTAACTCAACATTAGTTTTTCAAAATTGTCTTTCTGCTGAAATGTTTTCAAATGCATTTTGAAGGTTGGTATTATCCGTGTTGTTTCTGTTTCTATATTTGGATTCATAATAGTGTTTTGCCACAGAAACAAGTCATTGTGGGGTAATTAGATACTGCACAAACTGTTCTGCAGTAACTGCAGAAGACAAGAACTTGTTAACCTATGCAACAGAGAAATCTCAAGAAAGCTTAGGCCTCTGTGAATGACAGGATAGTTCCCTCAGCAGGGGACACCACGGGATAAAAACTTGTGCACAGGCTGTTGGCACACACTGATTTATGCTTTTGTCAGAGTCTTTAGCTTCTGAAGTATATCAATTTCCTTTGTAAAAAAAAAATAATAAAAAAAATAATGTTTTTGTGAAATCATTGAGAATTTTTCCATCCTCCAGTTTACTAGGACCAAAAAAAAAGAAAGCAATTCTCCTAATGATCTGAGGGCTCCCTTGACTCCATTTATCAAAATAATACAACACATTTTCTTATTTGTAGTTCTAAAATGTGAATACACAGTTTATATGTTTACTTAAAATATCTGTATGCAAGTAATGGTATCAACTACACAGCCACAGATTTTGCCTATTGCAGTATATCACTTGAAATGCTCACAAGACTGGGGAAACTGATGAGAATGTTTGATTATAAACTATTTAGTAGTCTATTTGCTCTCTTGCCAGATGTGCCTAGCTCCTTTTGTCATCCTTAAGAGCGCATTCACATGCAGCAAGAAGGATCCCTACATGTAGCACTTCTCCTTCTGTAGATTTAGGATTCCTGCCTGTTCTTTCATTTTGGGCACAGTGCTCTGTCACCCAGTGGGAAAGTCCCTTGTGTGAGCAGCATCTCGAGCTCCATATCCACTTGCTTGGCACTGAGTGAAGACGGTAGCTGGGAGCAGAAGGAGCACAGAGCCTTCCTGGCCCTGGGCACAGCCCTGCACATGCAGTGCAGTGAAGGCTCCTGTTATTTCTGGGACCTTCCTGGGGGGCTGAGCTTCCCACCAGACAAATAACAACTCAGCAGTTCTAGGGAAGTGCTCTCTGCAAAGGATTTAGGTATGATGACCATCAAATGATCCTTTTACAGCCTGGGATTGAAACAATAATCCATTTACTTTTCATTTCCCACTAACCAGGGAGACTGCAGCAGTGTATATGTAAATATGTGTATGTAAATACCAGTAGTGCTGAGTGTATATGGTGAACAGGGTGAATAGGTAATGCTATTGTTGCTGGGAGAGCTCTTTTCCTTTACAGAGGCTGTTTTGTATAGGGAATACCTTACATATCCTCCTTGGAGTATAGCATTTAAAAAAAATCCCAAAGCCCACGTCAGAATTCTTCACACAGAGACTCTTGCAACTCGTGCTCCAGAAACCTAGTTGTAACTGTGGAATAACCTTCCACAGCCTTCCTATGTTAGAAGGCTGTGGATGTAGGAGCAGCCTTCCTACATTAGACCCAGGCAGCCAGTACCTTCAAACACGGGCCAACACAAACCTTCCCTGTCAGGCTGTTTTGCTCATACGGTGCTTCCTAAGGCTCTAATCAGCTGTAAGCTCCTAGTGACAAGGACCTCCCTATTCTTACATGTTTACCCAGCACACAGCATCACTGTGGAAGCCTACAGGAAGGTCTAGCAGGTGCTATCATGGTATCAATCATAAGTAGGTAGCAGAGAATAAGTAAAAGTCCATTATCCAGAAAAGCCGCAAAGAACATTCATTATCTAAGATTCATACTTTTCTCCATTTACCCCTCTATCTTCCAAGTCACATACTGGCAGACAGAAAAACTTTTCATGTGCAAGTCAATTAAAAATTGAGGTCATGCCATCTGAGCTGGATGTTGGTTTTCAGTAAGGTAAATTGAACCACATTTAGTGATCAATACATAAAAGGCTGGGGGAAAAAATCATTTTCCAGGTAGTGTACATAATGACTCTTGTGCCAAAACTGCCTCTTATATCCCATTTCAACTGCTGGCTTGTTAAACAGTGAAAGTTCACTGATGGGTCTGCCAGAATAGATGAGGCAGGTGAAACATCCCAAGCCCCCAACAAAATTCTCCTCTCCACACCTGTGAGAAAATCAATCTTTCCAACTATGAACAAAACCCTTTAAGTGATCTGATGCTCAGTGTGAAAATAACTAAAATCATCTGTTGGCATCGATCCCTACCCTGACTCCCATCACTCCCCCCAGGTCATTTGAGTAATAAGGAGGTGAAAAATACAAACCAAATTCTGCAGACACAAACATCTCAAAAGGCAAATGTTTTTCCAGTTCAGAACCCTGAGCCTCCCAGGTGACAGGGAGAATTCAGAAGTCAGAAGTACGAGTGTCAGAGCAGGCACCGCAATCAGAGGTGGCTCACAGCACTCTACTGCTGATCCTGGCAAAGAGCTGCAAATAAAAATCAAAGCAACACATCTCTTTTCAAAACAAGGGAAGAGTTAAAAAAAATAGAAAGGAAAAGAAAACATCTAATTCTTCAAGTACCTTTGATTCCTGGCTGGTGGTTGATGCTGGAGAGGGGGGCTGCTCTGTGCTCTCCACTTCCTTCTCTTTGTCCACGCTATCCACGCTGACTTCAGTCATGCTGCTCGGAGGAATCATTTTACCTCTAAAACACTGCGACTATCAGGAAAAAGGGCTACAGACGTTTCTTGCTTTTTTTTTCATTTAATGTCCTCTTTCTTCTCTGCTCTTCTTAAGCAAATGAACTCCAACCACTCAGTTTCACTACATTTGCAAGAGCATAATTCTCTGGATTTTCTTTTTTCCCTTATCCTCCTCCTCCTTCCCCTCCCTCCCCTCCTCTATGCAATTCTGCTGCGAGGGGAGCAAGTTATTGATGGCTCCATAGGGCAGTAGTGTGCCTGCTTCTCTCCTTTCCCCGATCCTCCTCTCCTCTGTGTGAAGCCTGGAGGTGTAGAGCAGAGTCGTGACTGTCAGCCCTGCGATCAGATGGGAGTGAGGCGAAGCAGAAAGCCCCAGCCATGCACATACACGGGGCACCGGAGGGAGGAGTTATATTTCTAATGCTTTGAATAGCTTTGGGGAGCATGTGCTGTCATAGTAGTGAAAGAAAGTAATGTGTGCATGCGCATACACACACACACAATACACACACACACAGGCAGGCAGGGTACATGAGGTTTGGCAGCGTTTTACCTTTTAACTACGCTGAAGAAGGCAGAGTTTTAAGGGCAGCTTTATATTCTCATAAATCTGGTGATTTCCCCAAGAAGGGCTCTGGAAACTGAGAAGAAAAATTACTCTTTCTTTACTTTGTCCCAGAGAAGATTATTAAGAATCCTAACTACTGATGTCTCTAAAACACCCACCCTGCCTTACACACCGAGCAAGTGACAGGACAGGGGAAGGGGAGAGGCACCTGTGTGTGGCTCCATGTGCTTTTTCTCCCCTCTAGGGCAGAGGAGCCCTGCTCTGAGCCATGCACACGCAACCATGGTCAGCCTGAGCTCCTGCCACTGTGTGAATCCTGTACCTGTAGGTTGTCATAGTGATAACACTCGATCAGGCTGCAACAGAGCAGAGGCAGCTGTCGGGAAGGGCCTGCCAGCATTCCCCAGTGCCATCTTTCCCAAGGATGCGGTGCCCAAAGTTGTGCTTGGGGGACTGCAATAATGCTGGCAGAAGGTCAGCACGACTTTGCTGGCTGGCTCAGCTCTTGTCTTGGATTTGAGTCAGCTGCAAAGGTGCCTGTCAGCTCTCTTCCCCGCTGACTTAAGGTCTGCATGGTGAAAGGTTAAATAGATTTGCTCCCCACCAGATGTATGTTCTGCAGAGCAGGAGCCACTCTGTATGGCTGCTGGAGATGCCTCTTTATGTTTCCTTTGAAGAAAAAAGAAAAAAGCAACCCAAATGTGTTTCTAATAAGCAGTGCTTATATCCCTTAAAGTGAGAAGGAAAAAAAAATAATCTTGCTTAGTAGATTTTTCTTGGAGATACAGGTAAAGGTGTTTGGAGATGATTTGCTGACATCTGGGCCAGATAGGCGTTTCAGGACCTTGTCAGCTCTGGGAGAAGGTACCAGATTCCCTTCTAGTCCCATTCCTTAGAAACACAATCACTACCTGGGGCTGCCTTGCAAGTCTCCTCTGCCCCCAAATGATCCATGGGTGAAAGTGAAGCAGTTTATCAAGACAGGGATTGTACAGATGAAAGCCTGAGCAGAAAGTGCCCTGCAGCCTCTGTATTCTTTGTAACTATGCAGAAACCAGGAAAAAAAAAAAAAGACTTTCTTTGAATCTCTGGTGAATTTTTAGGACTGGCAGTTAGATGGGGAAAAAAGCCTTTTTCTTTGAAATAGAACATATAAGATACTGAAATCTTTAACAGACAATAAACATGAAATACCGCAATGCTATTTGTACCACCACTTCAGAGCAAAAGCTCATCTTACGAGTCTGCGAGCAAAACCCATTATTTGGCCTGTAGTCGCTAACACCATTACAGGGATCAAAATGAGAACACAGGTTGCTGTTGAGGCAGCTTCAGTGGCAACTGAGATTGAAGCAAGGAAACACAGAGTTTGGAGGGGCAGATTTGGCAGGTGAAAGAATTGATTTCCAAGGGTTTGAATTTCTAAAATACAGCAATGTCTTAGACTGTACTCTTTAGAGCCAGAGGAATTCTCTAGGCACAAGTCTCACATCTTCTACCCACTAAGTGAGATTTAGGTGCTGCTGTACAATCAGCCTCCTACCAATGAGGCAGAGTCACCATTTGGGAGAATTAGGGTAGCTGCAGGCAACAGAGATCTTGGCAGGGTGACAGCAAATGAACACTCCAGCTCTGGCAGTGGTGTCCTTCCCTGATGTTCCAGCCCAGACAGGGCAAGGGCATGGGGTCTGCCTGCTGCAAGGTTTGCTCTATGTGTCCAGCAGTGGAACAGGTGAGAATCACAAAACTATTTTTCATTCATGTCCCCAGCAGTGCCAAGAAACAGTTTTTTCTGCCAAGAGGCTCAAAAGCACCTTCTTATGGTGAACTTATAGGCCACATCTGAAATAGGCCTGGAGAGGCTGGTTAATAGTTAATGCTCTAAGTGTTGTAAAATCCTGTACACATTTTGTATGAAAAGCTTGTAACGTCATGACTATGTAAGTGACTGTCATACCACTCTCTACTCCCCCCCCCCTTTTTTTTTTGTTTTACCAAATTAGTACTGACACCTGCTGCACTCCCTCTCTTCTCCCAATTACTCACTTGTCAACCATGACTGATCTGTCAGTTTCTTGACAATTAGCCTCGGAAAGATGAGTCAAACCTAAAATCTTACCAAAAAAGCAAAAAGGGAAAGAAGCTGGATTTCTTACATTTTTATTTCCTTCCACAAAAGCTGACTATTGAAAATAAAATATTCAGTATAACAAAACAGACTGATCAAATTAGATGAGCCTACATCTCCTGCTCTCTCCCACGCTTCACTCTTGAGAAGTTGGACTTGTGATTAGTGCCGATCAGTCTCTAAGTGAAGGTACTCAGCGGAAATATGAGCACTGCAGCACAGTGCTAAACAAGAGGAAATTGAACAGATTCTCTAGTGAAGAGATGAGTGTAGATTTCTGGAGTAGGGAAGGGAAATTTGGATGAATAAAATATGAGAATGGATTCTCAGCCCCCAGCTGAAGTTGTTGCACTGTGTAAAGGCACTTGAATGCTGCCTGGAGTCACCATCAAGCACTCTCTTGTTGGGTGGTGCAAAACTGAGTGCATAGATGCTATGTTTCATCCTCCCTCCTGTCTCTGGGCCACACACATGAAGGTGACAGGGTATGATGCAGAGCTCTCCTCTGTGCTGGGACTCCAGCTGTTCTTCTTGAGCACTGTCTGTAGTCCGCGCAATCAGAGCATCCAAAAGACTCCTGGCACCAGGAATACATACTCTGATTATTAATACACACTGCTGTACTGCCAAGTCCTACCTGCTGTAGAGCTCCACAGTGGCAAGATTAAATTGATGTAGGTGTTTTGGCCCATGCCATATTCTTTCACCTTCTTCTGGTGCAGATGTTCCTCTGATATATTTAAGCATCTTTCTGCAAAAGAGTTACATGAGCACAGCTGGATTTCTCTAAGAGGAAAGTTATGAAGTCAGCACTTATCAAAAGATGTTATAACTGATTAGACACCCCAGGCATTTACTAGAGAAAAATACTAAGGATAAAGGAGAGAGGAAACTACAGGTATAACTATTTACTGCCTGGTGCATAAACCAGCTCACAGTCCCGAGCAAAATGGGTATAAGGTTGCTTATAGAGACGATACTGATAAACGACACTTTTAAACCACTACGTTCTGCTCTCTAGGAATAGACAAAGCAGGGAGGAATCACGATGTCTGCCACCAAAGCACAGCCCTAAAAGGGAAGAGGATTGCAGTCTACTGAGAGTCCAAGTGGTTGCAGACTGAGTGCCATAGAAAACCATTAGACATGGAAAAAGGATATCATTCTGGTACTTGCAGTACAACTTTATCATCCTCTCTCTAAGTCACTCAGTTCAATTTGTGAATGTTCCAGGTGAGAACTTGTAGCTTTATTTCTTATTCCACCCAATTTTGTCTTTGTGGAAACTGGCAACAGGATACCCATCCAGTACCATTTGCGATGGGAATTTTACTTTTGGCGTAGTGCATTTGGCCAGACATATCAGCAGACATGTTCACTAGGTTGTACTCTCAAACATTCACTATTGCCCACAGCTGGCTACTAGACTGCAAAGACCAGACCATTGCTTTAGCAGAGAATTTGCCTGTGTTTCCAAGTAACAGGCTTGTGGGAACTTATCCACCAGAAAACATTGTACCCAAAGAGATAACAGTATTAAAATAGCATCAGGTGGCTGTTCCCCCCCCCCCCCCCCCCCCCCCCCCACACACACACACTTTGTTTTGGTTGTAGCCACATACCCCTTGTTTGCTATGGGTAGAATCTTGGCAGCTCATCAAGCAGCTAACATAGCAACAACCCTTCCCACACCCCAGGATTTCATTTATCAAAATGCCATCCAAGGGAAGGGCTACAGTCACCAGCTCATCAACCTGGAAGCAGAAGCCAGTCAATGCTCTGAAAGCATTTACGGTACTAATGGGATAATGTAGACTTGTATTTTGACTAAAACGATCTCAAAGTACTTTTTGGAGTTAAAGCAGTAAGCCTCCCACTGTTCCCAGGAGTGCTTATACTGTAACAACGGAGTAACAATAGAGGAAGCCAAACCAACAGATTTGTGCTTGTGCTTAAGTCTGAGATAAACAGAACCTCTGCCTGAGCATTAATTTCAAAACCCATCTTTCTCTCCATCCATGGCAATGCTACAGGGAGTGTTGCAGAGACCACAATGCAGCTTGGGCAACTTGAATCTATCTTTCAGAGAGATTACGATAAAGATGAAATACTGCTACCCTGCCATCTAGTTCAAGAAAATGAAGAATGCAGCATCCTCTTGTGACAGCAAGAAACGTTTGAGAAGGGAAGAAGAGGATGTAGTTATAAAAGATGGAATTTAGCCAAGATACAGCATGTAATATGTTCAGTCTTACAAAAAGCATTGAGGTACCTTTAAATAACTAGCAACAGTCCCAACCTGATTTTACATCTTTGCTAGCAGTGTGATTCCTTCTCTCTTTTTATAGGAATGTGATATAAAAAGAGGCCCATGGAATCAGTAGCACCACTTCCTGCAACTCACAGATACTTGTAGAAATTCCTGGCATTTAATAGCCATCTACTGACTCAGTCTAATATGACTGTAGCGGGAATGCCCTCACCCAGTTCAAAGGGTTGCTGTGGTGGTGATTCAGCTATGCAAGCACAGTGTAGTAAATCCTTTCAGGGTATCTGTGCTCCAAATATTTAAAGAAGTAACAAAGTTATGATAATTAATATCTCCTCCCTTTTTTCTGAACTCTGCTTTAACCTCACCCCTGTTCTCCAGGATGAAAGGCCTCATAGAATGTAAGACTCTTCCTGATTACCGTCAGTACAACTCAGAAGACTCTCATATAAACCCAGCCAGCTCTACCTACTTCTTCTTCTCAGCTGGTTCCAGGGTGGGGTGGGAGGAAATCCCAACAGGGTCACCATCCTGGATCTTGGGCCTTTTTTTTTTTTTTTTTTTTTCTGAGTAGCTTTCAGTAGGAAGGAGCTTTCTGTCATCTTTCTTTCCTAGATGTCCTCCAACCTGAATTCTCCCTGAAATTTCCTTGTCCAATTGTCATCCTTTTCAGGTATGAGCTGAGTATTACAGCTCACAGGGCTTCACTGTATTTGTCTCAGGTACCTGCTTGTTCCATCACTCTGGTATAGAAGAGTGTATTATAAAGAGCTAGTTCTTAACTGATGCCAGTGAAAATGAGCTTAGAGCAAAATTTTGCTTGGAATGTAAACAGAATCCAAAACAAGATCTGCCCCAAACATCCCCAGCATAGCTAGTGGTGAACACATGGATATGTTTTTTTTTTTTTTTTTTTTTGTTTCTACAGATATCTTATGGCTACACACCAATTTTTAAAAGGCTGTGCATGCACAGAATTTTCTGTCTTAGGTAGTTATAGCATGTCTGTCACTGTAATATTTAGGCACAAACATGTATGCTGAATGCAAGATAAACCTCCCTGTCTACTGCAAATCTGAAACAGTTATGCTATCATATTTTGTGTTGAAAGAAAATAGGATTTCTTAACGTGCCAATGACCTCTGTCAGAAAAGCAGGACTTTTCTACAGAGTGTCAGAACTCAGTTACACGCAGCAAATCTTTAAGTGCCTTTGGACCTGGTAGGATGAAAGGCTTCACAGAAATATCAGAAATTATCATTGTCAAGATCAACGTTCCACTCTATCTAATTAGTGCATGTGTCAAATGGAATAGGAGTGTGTTTGATGAGTGTTGCCCACTGTTATGTAAGTTATTGTAATGATCTATTACAGTTCTTAAACAAGAATAAAGGAAATGTTCAGCCTATTATAAACTGAATTGGAAAGCAAATATATTACAACCCAAATATATTGTTTTTGTTTCTTGAATCTTGATAAGATGCAAAACTTGAAAGATATTGATGGAAGATGGGCTATGTTTTCTCTACATAGCTACCAAAATTAAAATGTTGAAAATTAAAATGTGAAGTAAAATGTAATAATTAAGTTTCCAAAAAAAAAGGTAAATCTTAAAAACACTGCAAGAGGTTATCTGCAATATTTTGTATTATTTTAAAGTAACGAAAACTCTTATAATTCAGTGCAAAATGATAGTAGGAGGGCAGATATGATCAGTACTCTGATTCTATCAAATATAATCAGTACCTTTTTAGAAGGGCTGTGAAAGGTCAATTTACAAAGGAAAAAAAATCAGGTCTCACTATTATGCCTAGGAACAGTTAAAAAAAAACAATAAGCATTTTAGCTGAGAACCTTTCCAACCAGATCTCTTGATAGATATACCATAATTTTTTTGAAGCACTCCAGTTCATACAATAGTTGTATTTTGTTGCTTGAAGAAATAGGAAAGACTATGATCACTTGCTGCCATTTGAAATCTCAACACAGAGCTTTTTGGAGTCACTGCTCCTTTTATAAGTAAATTTCATTGCCTCATTATCCAAAGGGGTCAAGCCCAGCTGCAACAGCAAAGAATTTCATGAGGAAAACCAGTCAAGATTTTTAAAAGTACAAACATCAGAAAAGAAGAGAAATAAAAGAAAAAAAAAAGTGGAACATTTTTCAAAGTATTAACAACTTTACTTTCCAAATTCCTAATTATTTCTATTCTTTCTTGGATAAAAGAAAGGCAAAAGCAAACAACAACAAACCAAACAAATACAAAAAACGATTAAGGTTTTATTTTGTTAGTCATATCGCCTGCAGTAACACCATGCCATACATGTAATTCTGATGTCCCAGAGTGGCTGTTCAGGCAGAAAAGGATTGCACATTAGACCCGGTGAAGAGCTTTCCACAGAATGCGTTACCTCAATTTCAAATAACAATAACTGAACTCTGTGGTTTTAGACTGAGTAAGCAGGATCACAGAACGATTTTGGTTGGAAGGGACCTTAAAGATCACCCAGTTCCAACACCCTGCCATGGGCAGGGACACCTCCCACCAGACCAGGTTGCCCAAAGCCCCATCCAGCCTGGCCTTGAGCACCTCTGGGGCTGGGGCATCCACAGCTTCTCTGGGCAACCTGTACCAGTGCCTCATTGCCCTCTCAGTAAATAATTTATTCCTTATATCTAAACTCAGCCTCCTCTCTTTTAGTTTAAAGCCATTACCCCTTGTCCTATCGCTACATTCCCTGACAAAGAGTCCCTCCCCAGCTTTCCTGCAGGCCCCCTTTAGGTACTGGAATGCCACTATAAGGTCTTCTTGAAGCCTTCTTTTCTCCAGGCTGAACAAACCCAACTCCCTCAGCCTGTCTTTATAGAACAGGTGCTTCAGCCCCTTGATCATCTCTGTTGCCCTCCTTTGGACTCATTCTAATAATTCCACATCCTTCTTGTCCTGGAGTCCCCAGAGCTGAACGCAGGATACTGAATTATGTTGTAGATTTATTCATATGATTGGTCAAATTGATTTTATCAAGATTATTCAGCCAATAAAATTACAGAAGTGATGATTTAGGTCAAATATTTAAATATTTATGTATCATTTTAAAGTTCTGTTTCCTTTTTTTAGTCCATATACAGCCTTTTTTTTTTTTTTAATGGAACATGAGGAAAGAAAAGACTAATGAGCAAAGAGCATGAGGATAGCTGAAACCTAGAGGAAAAGCAAGTTATTCCACTTTCCTAGGAAAGACTAATATTTAGGATGCTTTAATTTAGCCAAAAGCAGAACTAACAGCAAGGCACAAGTGGTTTAACTTTTAGGGGACTAACAATTAAAGGAATAAGGTATTTATAGTACAAGAAGTAGCCATCATCACATAATGCAAGGGATTGTTTCAAACTGGGGCATTCTTCTGAGATCTCAGAGAGAAGGAAATCCAGTGGATGTGGTAATCCAAATGATCAGAACATTCAAGAGGCACAAACACTAGGAAGATATAACATCAGTCAAAAAAGGATTTTGATTCATAAGATAATACGAAAAGGAAAGTATTATCAATCAAGCTGCAATACAACAGAAGATATTCTCTTTCCAAGTGAATGTGACCAGCTTTAAACATGAACTCATATGAACACACAAAGTTTATACCTAAACTCTTAGGTGAAGAATAGAGCTTTTCAGGTTCTATTTTTCAGTCCTGCTATTTTGAGTTTTTACAGTACCTAGGATCTTCCTTTGCTTTCTGGCTTGTCTTGGGTATTACAGTAAAAAAAAAAAAAATAAAATCATTTAACATAGTGGATGCATGTCTGCTCAATCCCAGGAGCACTGTAAATCTAACTTGTGAAACATTTGTCTGTATTCAAAGACCTTAACATCAAAATTTTGCTTTCCCTTCTCCCCCACACTCCCAGCTTGCTGTGATAAATGAAATCCTGCTTTTATGCACTGACCATCAGAAACTAGAGGAGGAGGTATTCAAGCATTTTAGCAATGAAAAATAAACCCACAATCATTTTCATGATTGAAATATTTGAAATATTTTCATATAACAAATATTAAAAAAAAAAAGACATCAAATAAGAAAGTAGAAGCTAAACACTAGATATTTATATATATATATATAAATGTATATATGTTCTTATGCTGCATACTTAGCTATAATATAATAATAGCTTCACATATTGCAGAAACATTGAGTGATAGACAATGCTAGGCAGAAGTGCTCAGGAAAGATGGGGAAAAGATCACTGCAGCAAGGACTCCATACATCAAAAGAAACAGTACAGAGAATGATCCAATTTGGAAAAAAAATAGTTGCTGTGTATTTGTGTGACCACCTAATAAAAGCTTTGTGTAGCAAATCTATTTTTGTCTTCCACACAGAGAAGAAAAGAAGGTGTGGAAATGTGAATGACATGTTTTAACTGCAGATTGTTGGTAAAGCTTTTGACTTTACAGAGGTGTATTTTTAATCCTGTTGCAGCTAGTGGATTTATAAGGATACTTGCAGTACATCTTAAAAGCAGTTTCTCCATCAACTGAAATACTCTGTCCTCAAATCTCCATGGGTGGGATTTTCAAAAATGCATCGTGGGGCTTTATCTTCTTCCAGAGATGTGAAAACTGCCTTCCTTTGACCCAGACAAAACAGTTGGACCATAACTGAGCAGTTAGCTGAAATCCCTACCACTATGCTTGTACAGAAAGGTTTAGATATATTTTACTTGTTACTATTTCTCTTACTACTAGGCACCTAGAAATTACGCCTGGACCATATGCTCAGGAAAAAAATAAAAATAATCTGGTGCTGGATTCACTCACCTTACGTCCGTATTTTTTTTAAAAAAAAGTCATGATTGAAAGCTTTATTCCACCGAACCTGAATTTTATCTAATCTAGATGTAAGAAGGAAGTTGATAGTAGAGTCAAATACGTGATAATAATGCAGCTAAAAAAAAAAACAACATTTTTTTTCCAAGTCCATTATTGTCAGATGTTGTTTGCTTAGCAGCTGGTAAATAGGCTATCAAAAAAGACATGGGGACAGTTTTCCAAAAGACATGAATGACACCAGGGCATCAAACTTTGGTTAACCAAAGACGGATAAAGTTAACTTTTTAGAGAGAATTCTCGTAGTATAAGAGAACATATCTCCCTCCCATCTAGGGAGGCACTTTGAGAATTACAGTAATAGCTTCTGTGCCGATTCTATAAAACACCATCCCTGAGCAACATAGCTTTGCATGTGAAGTTTCAGTCATATTATACTACTGACAAGGGGAAGACATTCACATTCAACTTCCAAAAAACTAATTGTTTTTAAAGAGAATTATCTTAAAGGGGAATTTTGAAGATGCATGCAAAATGCTGGGACCACTGAAATCAGTAAATGGTCCCAGGATTTCATCCCTGCAACCAAATACAGATGGTTCCAGATAAGGATGTCTGGTGAGATATCTGTGGGAATAAAATGATTCTGAAAAAACAGGTCAACACAGTTATCTGGCAAACAGATCAGACAGTGCTATTATAGTCAGCAGGCAAACCACTTTCCCTGTTAATTATATGCATCTAGTATCAGAGAGCTAATTATCCAAGAAAAAATTAAAATTCCTAAAAGAGCAGAGAAATGAAAAAATGGAATACAGACAAACATCCCTAAAGTTTTCACTCATGACAGTCTTAGCCTCAGAGATCAGCATCAATTTTGACTGTGCTTTATCCTTTTTATTTTTTTTCCCTTCAAATAGCATGAAAAAAAGAAAAAAAAAAGTTCTGTACATATAACTTTCAAATATTTACTGCCTTCCAGCACTTCTTGTACCACTTGATTATACTGAATTGCCCTGATTATTTCTCTTTTTCTGTCACTGAGAGAGAAAGATCCCTGAAAACAAAAGCTTACTTTGGAAAATAGTTTTACACCAGTAATTTCACCTTTGAGAAGACTGGTCATAAATTCCTAGAGCCATGAAGTACACCAATAGCTATTTTGTTAAGTATTTAATCTCATCAGTTGTGATCATTATATAAAACAGAAATTAATGTTGGAGTGAAATTCCTTCCTGAAAATGTAAGTTTTCTCTGAATACATATACGTTTTATAGCCTATTTCACATAACAACCCTGCTAAAAAAAAAAAAAAAAAAAAAAAGGTGGAGGAGCTATCTGATAGCCAATATCTAGACCTCTTTCCATTCCATGTATGGAAAGAGGATTCCACCTATGTCCACTGAAATAGCTATGAGTCAAGACACTATGGGACTATGCTCTTCATACTGTTTTCCTTTAAAAACAGCACTTTTTACTATTTATAGGAATAATAAGACCAGAAAACAAGATAAGCTGGAAACTCAAGTTGCATTTGAAGACACATTTAGAAGTTACATTTTGATAGCTCTTAAACGTTTTTAGATCAAGCCTAAAACCCCCATTCTCGACCTTCACCTTCACTACTGCCAGAGGGTATAATATGAGCTGAAGGCAAATTTACAGAAGAATACACCAAAAGGAAGAATAAGTATTATCTTGGCATTACAGAAACTATATTAAACTATATCACCTGGGACCACAGAAGAGACACAGGTTAATGGAATCGTTGCTCTCATTTTGTAAATGTCTACCCATGTGGGAGTAACAACAAAATATCTGTTACTATTTTAAATGACAAAACCGAACCAATTCGTCTTAGGTGTCAGACATCCCTACTCAAAAAGGACAGTTCCTGGTTTTAGGAATTGTCCTTTCCTATTTTCTGTAGATTTTCTTTTAATCTGTCTCATAAAGATGTGTAACTATTCCAATGAATTTCATCACAGTTTAAAAGCCATGTCCTCATTTCTGCCTCAAGGTCTCTTCTTAATTCCTTTCAAATGTTACACGTTAGTTCAAGAAACAAAGATTTTCTGTTTTAACTAGTCACCTTCATTATCAACTCATATTCTATTATCACTCCCGGACAAGTAAGTGATTTATATATTCCTTATAGGGCTAACTTTGATCTTGGAGGACTGATCTAACAAACAGATTGTCAGGGCTCTCCAACAAATTTAATATATTATTGTTTTATTCTGAGAATACCTCTATACTCTAATCTCTAGTAGGATTTATTGCCAGATGCAGAAACACAATGCTTATCAGATGAGGCAGAGTTGTAACCAACCAGATAGGTTTTCCCAACATGAAGGAGGTGAGTTGTTGCTCAGTGAGAGCACTTCTGGTGTCTTGATATTTACTGCAGACCCAGTAGGGAGCCACCAACAGTAAGGCTTCTGGGGGACAGGTCTGAAAGTATCTGAACATGCCCATTCAAGCTGCAGCCAGAGGATCTTCCATTCTTCCCCAGGTGGGGAAGGAAAATGTGGAATTATAGAGTAATTAGTCTACACAAAATCTGTGCGCATGTATTCACACCATGTAGACTTGGAAGTGGGATGCAGGCAGGTTTCACAACACGTTGGGGAGAAAGGTAGGGTTTGGTCATTGATTTGCTGCCTCCTTGGATGTATTTTTCTACCGAGCTGAGAGAAAGAACTGCCCACTATTTATCAGAAATGAATGCCTATCCACCGTAGACTCACTGGTCACTGTGTCTTGATGCTAGCATGAAGGTCTGTTGTTTAAACTGAAATGTTTTTTTGTTCACTCCTAAATTTCTAAATTGACAATGAAAAGTATATTAAGTATCATATCAATGTTTATTGAGCCTTTTCTAAGCCCACCTTTTCCGTTGTAAAGCTTCAGTCATGTTGGCATGAAGATATTCAGCAATATGCTCTAAAGACTAATACCTATATATCTAGTTATTGAATCAAACGTCTCCTAATTCCCCCACTCTTAGACCAATGTAAACTACGCTTTCCCACCCAGAGTATACCTTAGCCTTTCATTGGAATAGTTGTACATAATTTCTCCTGTCTCTTCAGACAAAGCTGTACAGTGTTTATCATTTATGGCGTGGCTAAAGCCTTTCAAATCTGTGAGTCATTAGACCTTGGTCAAACTATGTGAGCTCACATAGTTTGGTCAAACATAGAGAACCTTGACCTTGGTCAAACATATGTGAGCTCACTCTTGGTCAAACTACGTGAGCTCATGTTGTAAGAACAACATGAAGTGTGCATGTAGAAATGCTTTGCTTGCTTATCTGTCGTACTTCACATAAGCCTTTTTCTAGGCAAATACTCATGAGCAATGGTCTTTCTACAAAAGGAGGGAATTCACTGGGTATACTGTGTTCAAATGAGCTTTTCTTTCTGAATGTAAAATTCTTACTGGATGTGAGCTCTACATACCGATGCATATTTGAAATGGAAAATGTATCAAATGGAGCAGAGTGCTGCAGCTGCATGAGCTTCTTGTGTCCCAAATTTGTACAATTTGATACATATATATATTTAAATCCCTTACTATCTTGCTCTTTTACCCTTACTCATCCTTAAGAATTCACATCTTGGCTGGAATGTGGGGTTTGGGTTTAGTTTTGCTGATACGTGAATGGTGGAATTCACCGCAGTGTTTTCAAAACTGATGACAGCACCTGAAACTTTCACAGCAGAATATCCTATTATGAAACACTTCCACATGAAATCAAATGAAACTGCAAAATGTGTCTGATTTTGATGTCAATCTGTCAGGTGGTTCATCTATTTCAAAGGAAAGTGATTTCAGCAAACTTTGATGCACTTGATATTAGGAGTGCCTTAGCTTTAAAACAAAACAAAACAGAAACAAACAAACAAAAACAAACAAACAAAAAAACAAACCACAAAACTTGAACACAGTAGAGCACCTGATAGATCTAGGTTTCCAGACATTTAGAACCATTTCCCTTATAAGGGTCAACAAAAAGAACGTTTACCCATACTAAATTTAATATTGTCACATGAATGCTGTGTAACTGCTTGTCAAAGTCAGCAAATAATTTAAAGGCTGCATTGTAAGACCTACATTTTCTTTGTTAGTAGGGTACTCCCACATTTAGGAGAATATTAAACATTAAAATATATACATATGAATGCTGCAAAGGCATGGTATGCTGTACTAATTGTTTTGATCACAAGAATTACAGCAAACAAAATTAGCTCCTGGACCACAACTACAGAGTGAATAAATCTCACCAGTCTAAACATCTCAAAGTTTGGAATTGAAAAAGACAAACATACATCTGAATTGTGCTTCTCACAGTGCAGCATTCTCCCCTCTGTTTCCCTCTTGATTTTGCAGCCTATTAATCAGACAGTTCATCTCAGTCACATCCCTATCGCATCCTTCTCTCTGCTCCAGTGCAACTCACCAAGTGTAGCCTCTTCACATGTTTTCACATTGATGATACTACAAAATTTATATCTTATGCAACACTGGAAGCTGCATTTTCTAGGGTCAGTGGTCTTAGGCAAGCGTCTCAGTCACTAGAATAGAATTGAATGGAAGCACTAAATTATGAAATGTCTGCAAGAACTGGGGTCCAAAACTGCATCTGATGTGGCCTCTCTCAGTCTCTGAAACAAACACAGTCCACACAGGCATACCTTCTATACAGATTTAAAGCAGTTTGAGATGGCCCTGCTACCATCTACCAATGACAAGCCAGTTTAAACAGCACGCCCTAATCTCCATGTACTGATTGATGTTTTGTGAGTCTCTCCAAGTCCTTAACCTGCAAATTCTCCACCCACTTTTTCCCTCAAAACAGCCCCAACCTAAAACTATGACCTCTGTATATGTGTGATACAGCTTACCCACAGCATGTCAACAGGACGGGCTTTACTTCTTTGGCATTACCTTAGGCATTCAGCCTCAATTCTGTCCAGAAAAGCAGCTTGTGAGGGACGTCAGTAAAGGTTCATTTAATGCAAGGCAAAAACAGTTAGAAATCAGGACACTGAGCCAAACATGTTTCTCAATCAGGTTGGCTTGGTGCTGTGAACCAATCAGCCTAATTAGGCAGTCATGATGAGGAGCGACTGTCCTCTCTAGAAACACACAACTGTGTATGGAGCTGGCAAGGATAATTAGCTCTTTATCAGAGAGCTCTGAAAGAAGCAACACATTAGCACGGTGATTACCACCGAATGACACCCAGGTGCAGAGACTTGTGTAGCTGTGTATATGGTACTGGGGAATTTTAAGCCTGTCACGAAACTGCTCCAATAGCTAGGTTCTCCAAGAAAAGATATAAAGAAGACTGAAGGATGGATGTACATTCTAGCAGAATTAATCAAAAAAAGTCAAAGCTATGAAATGTTTTTAAAAAAAGGCAATCATATTGCTGCAGCTTTATAAAGTTATTTCTGCTTTAATACAGAAAGAACTGAACAAAACTTATTTTAAAATGTTGAAATAAGAGACAATTTCTTTCCATACTGCTGTATCTGTACAGTTTTTTGAGTAGTCATAGTTTCTAGTCCTTATGATTGTGACTATAATTTAGGAAACATTAATTGGAATACTATGAAGAGTAGAAATGTCTGCAGTCGCTGTCTGAAACAATAGCTTGGATGGGTATGAATTACTTTGTTCACCTTAGAATATATTAACTCTGAAGACTGATAATAACAATACTGTTACCATTTCACTACTCTTAATTTCATTTTAAATGTATAGCTAAAGCACATGTTTCAGAAACTTACATTCTCTCTCAAGTGACAAAAAACCCTGACTATCTTTTGTGTATGACCCCATCCAACCTGCTGGTTTGTTGGAGTTTCTTTGACAAAAATGTTTTCTTTTGGCAAGTGGTTTCTTTCCTCTTCTAGAAAAAGGATCCATCTGCAGTGAATCCTGGTGATGTTCCTTTCTCACTTTTTTGCCCACTCCCTAGGAGGGTTAGAGAGAATCCTGATGCTGTGCCAGCACTGCTCACCAGCAGACACAGCACTGGTGTGATACCACTGCTGTTCTAGCTACAAGTGCAGAGCACAGCACTGTATGGGCTGCTGCAGGGAAAGTTAACATCCCAGCCAGACCCAGTACAGCACAACAAGCTGGTGGGAGATGAAGGCAGCGGAATTCCACAGCCCCCCTTTGACTCCAATTAAAATGAGGTCCAGGAAGCAATTACTCTGTGAAAACATATTTATCTGCAACCACCCGGAAGGGGTGGCATTAATTAAGAGTTTTAATGCTGTTGCCTGATTAGAAAGAGGAAAGTTAAGGTTAGCAGTTTTTTGCTTGTCACAGTGATTCAAAGCAAGGCTATGGGGAGCGAGAAATAGTACTTTCAAGGTAAGGGAAGCTTCACTTTCAAGCTCATGGCAGCTATGCTTTTCATCTGATGACTGCATAAGTTGTAGAAAGAGAAAGGAACAGCCCTAAGAATCCGCAGCCTAAAAGAGCATCATGGATTATGGAAAGCAGTGTCTGCTTCAAGAAAAACTAAACTCATCTGCATCAGTCATTAGGAAAGGAGGAACCTTATTTTACACATTTCTTTTGAACCCCAGTGCTATCCCATTACACCTCAACCAACATGTCTCACATTTGGGCAAACACCAACTCAAAATGTGTTTCTTTGGGTTCTGGATGCCTTCAAAATTTGTTGGTACTTTTGTTCTTTTCATTACCAAGTAGTGAGAAGTTCAGGGGCGGACATACCTCTCCTGGTGATGTCAAGATCACTGTGAAAGGGTCTGCCACCCTACTTTTGACAATCAGGTCACCTTCCTTGCATTCAGAGTGAGCTTGTCAGGTACCCTGCCAGGTAAGTGGGCTCTAGTCTCTGGCTTTTCCTCTTAACAACAATACCTGTATGAAAAGTCCTATTTTTTGCCTCAAAGAGGCTGCAGGTGAGGAAACCAACTGTTTGTCTAAATCCCCTTGTACTACAGGGTTTGCTAGAAAACTTTTTCCAAGGCTACTGTACTGCATCCTGAGCTGAATTAAATTGCCCTTTCCCACATGCTATGAGTAGGTCTGCTCCAATTTCCACAGACAGTTTATATTTCATCATTTTCAGTCTGGCTGTAAGGAGAACTTGAGTCTGACAGCATGTCCAGAGGCAGAATATTTCCTACAGCTACTCCGGGTCACTGATCAGTAGTGGCTTTAAGGAAGATGCACAAGTATTGAATCATCTTTCTGCACTAGTCCAGTTCAAGAGACTTAGTAATCAGACCTACCTTGGGCAGATTATTAGAATTTATGAGGCCATGGCCCTATGGATTATATGTGCTGCCTTGACAGACAGAAACAATAGGTTTATATTGGATTAAGTGGCACTGTATGCCATTTGTTATCAAAATAGCCTCTTCGTGTGTGCTAATTATTTACTTTGCTACTGAAAAATACAACGTGGTAATATCAACATAGAGCAGCCAGCACATAACATTTACACTGAACTTTGAGTAATTTCAAGTACTATTTTAACATTAAAGAATGGGGATTGTAGAAACAACTACTGCTCTCATCTGTTTAGAGTATGACCAGAACAAGCTCAATTGCTCTTAAATGCTATCGTTCTCCTTACATATGGTGAGTGTTATTGATAGTAAAATAAGTATTTATGCATATACAAGCCATACTTCTTTATTTGCTGCACAATTAAAACACTACTGTTTTCATCTGCCAGGCAGAATGGTATGTATATATTGCAGTAAAACGGTGCAAGTCTCCAGGGCTGACTGCAGATGATGTTTTTAAAGATGATCCAGAAAGATGCATGTTCAAGTGCTGTTTTGTGTCTATACCGCCAACTAAAATGAGAAAACTAACCTCAGGCTACCCTTCCAAGATCGCTGAGTTGCAGACTTCCCTGAAAGCAGCCAGTGCAGGGGGTCAGCCAACAATCCCTGTATTGTATGCCATTCAGGAACAATTCCTTCACTTTTATTCTCACGGTGGGGAAGCAAGATGCTTAAGGAGATCTAGAGAGGTGACAGGACTTTCTTCCTTTTCCACTGCCCACACGGTAGGTCCAAGACACAGGACAAGAAGAACACTTCTAACGAAAGAAAAAGATTACACTATCACTGCCTTCTAGGAGCTAGACACCAGAGCTCTAGCCTAAAAACCACTATCCAGCTCAATGTGTCACAGGCTCCTGAGCAGAGCCACTCAGGCATGCCAGGATCCCTGCTGCTATTAGTTTAAGCTGTTTTTATTAGTTTAAGATCAAGCTCAGCGTTTTTCACCCCCACTGGCCTGCTGAGCACCCTGGCCAAAATTCCTGTAGCAATAGTTTTGGTTAAAAACAAACGGGGGAGAGAAAGAAGACAGCAGAATTTTTAAAAAATATATCCTTTTGAAATCAGAAAGACACCCACATTCTGTATTTTCCTGTATGTTAAATGAAGAAACTGTTTTTCCCAGGATAAAGTTACCATGTGTCTGAATTTTCCTGGCATTTTGTCCTCAGACATTTTGTTCAGGAACAGATAAAGCATTTAGCTATTCCCCTGTAATTTCAAAATATACAGAGTACCCCTTGGAGCAGTAAGTCTGAGTGGCCTACCCAGCATCCAGAGATCTGGATAGCCCTTCTAGAGGCATCAGGCACGTGGCACGGAGCTGGATGTTCTGCATGGAACAGAGTTGACCCTGGATAACCGTATATAAGCTATATGTTCATGTAATAGACTGAAGTACAGTTTCAGCTAGCAATCCAGATACATTCACTGCAGAATCAACCCCCAGATGAACAGCATGTCTGATATATCCAGCATGCATTGAGTTTACTCTGAGTGCCTTTATACATATGTGTATCTGGATGACACCTGAGGAGCCCTGGGCTAACCTACTCGGAAAGACTAGAGAATGATAGCGCTGAGCAAGTGATGCCTTTTTATACAATGAAGTATTGAAGATTTTATGATAAAATAGCAATGCTACATCTACTCAGCATGTGCCTGCACCACGTGATTGCTTTAGTTCTAGTCTACCTGGCTTATTTTAGCCTGACGGAAATGCTTTACTACAGCTTTGACTCCATTTTGAAATGATCACCTGCTGTGCTGTTCTCAGTACTTGATAATTCTTTCCTGAGTAGCAGACATCTTAGAGTGTTTCTGTGAGAATTCCTCTACAGAAAGTTTGCTCAAATAATGCCTGCTAATACCAGCCCTGAGAGCTGAAGACAAGGATTGTGAATGTTCAAGATCTACAAAGAAACAGAACAAAGTCCCTAACAGGGCATGTGAGAGAACTGATTATTCTTGTTAAGGAGAAAGAAAAAATAAATAAATAAGTAAATTCAAATTTTTCTCTTTAAATTATCAGAGAGACTAAAATGGCACTTGGTTCTAGTCTTATCATCTTCTGATTCAATTTTTCATACTTTCCTTCTGTTTCCTCTTCCCTAAGCCCTCATTCCATCCCACAGCTGCATGCAGGACATTTTAGTGGCTTGATGGAGGAACAGTGCATTTCCTCAATACAAAATTGAAACCTTTCCCTTTTGTAATTTGAATTGAAGTGCCACTGTGTTTATTTCTATTTTAGGGTTGGCATCATTCTCATGCAATGATGTATGAGCAGTGGCTGAGTTGAGTCTATCAAGGATAGCAGTCAAGAGTACTCTCAAGAAATCCTCCACAATAATACTGGACACTAGTGCATCATGTTTGGATAGAAGTGAGTCATCATTTCCAGCCAACATGAGCACTTGCACAGTTTGTTCCTCCTCCTGCAGCCAGCACCCCACTGGCCTCTGATGCCAAGCGCAGCTCTGTTTCTGTACCAAGGGAACGACTATGTCAAGGCCAGTGACAAGTTAGAGATCCATCCTACCTTGTATGTCAACCTCACTGTTTTTCATGTTTACTAAGCACCAGCAACTGTTCAATTCAAGCAGAGTATCTGGACAGAGAAGAAAACTTTGATGACAAAACAAAAAAGGAGGAAGATGGTGACTGCTATAAGTATTGATTGCCCTTCATTATCAATAGGCACTGACTCTATTAAGAAAGTGGTAAACTTATACTAGAATACTGAAAAATAACATAAACATTGATTGTGCCTTTCAGTGGTTATAAAAAAAAGACGTTATCACAAACCACTCACAGAATCACAGAATTTTCTAGGTTGGAAGAGACCTCAAGATCATCGAGTCCAACCTCTGACCTAAAACTAACAGTCCCCACTAAACCATATCCCTAAGCTCTACATCTAAACGTCTTTTGAAGACTTCCAGGGATGGTGACTCCACCACCTCCCTGGGCAGCCCGTTCCAATGCCTCACAACCCTTTCAGTAAAGAAATTCTTCCTAACATCTAACCTAAAACTCCCCTGGCGTAACTTTAGCCCATTCCCCCTCGTCCTGTCACCAGGCACATGGGAGAACAGGCCAACCCCCACCTCGCTACAGCCTCCTTTAATGTACTTATACAGAGCAATAAGGTCACCCCTGAGCCTCCTCTTCTCTAGGCTGAACAAGCCCAGCTCCTTCAGCCGCTCCTCGTAGGACTTGCTCTCCAGGCCCCTCACCAGCTTCGTCGCCCTTCTTTGGACCCGCTCAAGCACCTCGATGTCCTTCTTGTAGCGAGGGGCCCAAAACTGAACACAGTACTCGAGGTGCGGCCTCACCAGAGCCGAGTACAGGGGGACGATCACCTCCCTAGCCCTGCTGGTCACAGTGTTTCTGATACAAGCCAGGATGCCGTTGGCCTTCTTGGCCACCAGAGCACACTGCTGGCTCATATTCAGCCGACTGTCCACCATCACTCCCAGGTCCTTCTCTGCCTGGCAGCTCTCCAACCATTCCTCTCCCAGCCTGTAGATCTGCTTGGGGTTATTGCGCCCCAGGTGCAGGACCCGGCACTTGGCCTTGTTGAACTTCATACAGTTGACCTCAGCCCATCGGTGCAGCCTATCCAGATCCTCCTGCAGAGCCTTCCTACCCTCGAGCAGATCGACACACGCACCTAGCTTGGTGTCATCTGCAAACTTACTGAGGGTGCACTCAATGCCGTCATCCAGATCATTGATGAAGATGTTAAAGAGGACCGGCCCCAGCACCGAGCCCTGGGGGACGCCACTAGTGACTGGCCTCCAACTGGACTTGGCTCCATTCACCACAACTCTTTGGGCCCGGCTATCCAGCCAGTTTCTAACCCAACGAAGCGTGCGCCAGTCCAAGCCAAGAGCAGCCAGTTTCTTGAGGAGAATGCTGTGGGAGACGGTGTCAAAAGCCTTGCTGAAGTCAAGGTAGACCACATCCACAGCCTTTCCCTCGTCCACCCAGCGCGTCACTTTGTCGTAGAAGGAGATCAGGTTCGTCAAGCAGGACCTGCCTTCCATAAACCCATGCTGGCTGGGCCTGATCGCCTGCTTGCCCTTCAAGTGCCGCATGATGACTCCCAAGAGGATCTGCTCCATGAGCTTCCCTGGTACTGAGGTCAAACTGACCGGCCTGTAGTTCCCCGGGTCTGCCCTCCGGCCCTTCTTGTAGATGGGCGTCACATTTGCCAGTCAGCTGGGACCTCCCCCGATAGCCAGGACTGCTGATAAATGATGGATAGGGGCTTGGCCAGCTCATCTGCCAGTTCTCTCAGTACCCTTGGGTGGATCCCATCCGGCCCCATCGATTTGTGCACATCCAAGTGCCGTAGCAGGTCACCAACCAGTTCTTCGTGGATGGTGAGGGCCACATCCTGCTCCCCGTCCCCTTCCACCAGTTCTGGGTACTGGGTATCCAGAGAGCAACCGGTTTTGCCGCTAAAGACTGAGGCAAAGAAGGCATTGAGCACCTCCGCCTTTTCCTCATCTCTTGTAACTAAGTTTCCCCCTGCATCCAGTAAAGGATGGAGATTCTCCCTAGTCCTCCTTTTTGTGTTGATGTATTTATAAAAGCGTTTTTTATTATCTTTAACGGCAGTAGCCAGATTGAGCTCCAGACGAGCTTTGGCCTTCCTAATCTTGTCCCTGCACAGCCTCGCTACATCCTTATAGTCCTCCTTAGTGGCCTGCCCAATTTTCCAAAGATTATAAACCCTCTTTTTTCTCCTAAGCTCAAGCCACAATTCTCTGTTGAGCCAGGCTGGTCTTCTTCCCCGCTGGCTCATCTTTGGGCGCATGGGAATAGACCGCTCCTGCACTCTAACCTTAGGGAATTGAAAACCTCATCAAACAAACAAAACCTGCCAACCGGACAACCTTCCAATTAAACTAAAAGCAAAAATGCATTGACCTGAACATTTTTTTTTTTTTTGAAAAAAAAAGAAAGAAAAAAGGTTTGATTTAAATTCTGAAAAATTAAAAATAGAAAACTTAGCAACAAAAGCATATAAACTTTCTCTGCTACCAGAATACACAAGAAACCTACAATTCTCTATCAGTGACAGGAAGAACTGGGTCTGCAACTGGGCCATCAGTCCAAGAATATTCATACATTTGACATCTCCAGGTGTCTACAAATATAGCAGGATTTTTCAAATGAACTCATCCCTTGGCAGGACAAATAACATGTTTTATTTTTGTGTTTTTGTTTTCAAAACCAGATAACTTCCAACTTCTTCATGCTGTAGCATTTGTGTTGAAATTTTAAGAAGCGCCTCCGCAATCCAGACCCTGGAACAATTTTGAAAATCCATTCTCTTAGCCTGGTGCATAAATGCTTACTGTGCATTAAGTCAGTTTTGACATTAAGGCCCAAAATGTGAGGACCACCTAGCTTTTGCTCAGATCTGATTCTCAAAGAGAAATGGTGTGAACCACTGACTAAAATAGGCAGGAGATATAAGCATTTTAAAAACTGATTAATTTGTCATTGAACCATATTAAAAGGGGGGAAAAAGCTGGGTAGAAATATAGCCTTTAACAAATGTAATTTCCCACTTCTTTATGGTCCTTTATGCTGTCTTCTGTAGTTAGGACTGAATCCCTTCACTTGATTTCAACCCCTATTAGGTGGAAGTAAATTTTCCTGAAACAGTGTTTATGAGGAAAGTGACAGAGCTCTAAGTTTGCCAGCAAAAGTTTAGACACAGATGGAATGGTATGTGTCAGGGAAGATCAAAATAGCTAAACTTTTACACAGAAAAAACAACAATAACAACAACAACAACAACAACAAAAACAGAACTGGTACCTATTTGAAACTAGTAAAACTGTCTGGATTGGGGCTTGTTGATGAGGATGAGAAGGGAGGCAAGGCTGAAATGGCAGCAGTCATGGTCATGGAAAGAAGCTGCATAGGCCTAAGATGACCTAAAGCATGTGAACACATTTGCAGAAAGGCATGCAGTGATAGCCATTGCCACCTTGGGATCACATACTGCGATTTTGATCTCTGAGCAACCCTGGAAAAGTTGCGAAGACAACATTTATAGAGAAAAAGGGCCTTCAGGGGGCTGCCAGTTGCTATTGCAAGTAGTTAGCTCATTAAGGTAGATCTTTACTCATGGATAGTAGATGCAAGCAAGCTCAGGTGATGTGTGCGGATGGGATGTGTTTCTCCCTTGGTGAAGTCAGTAGTAGAGGTGCCTGCAAAAGGCATGGCTGTAGCAGAAAGCCTGATGCTACCACAGCCCTGTGGGTTGCCCAGAAAGGGAAAGAACAGTGTGTATACCTAGCATGAAGTTTGTCAAGGAGCATGGTCAGCACGGGGCTCCATGCGTGCACAGCCCTTTGAGGGAGGAGTAGCAGCCTGTCTGAGCAACTGTCTGCCACGCTGTTCATGTTGGCTCCTACTGACAGCAAAACAGGGGCAAGGTGCCCTTAAAATATCCTCTGTGGAATCCCAGCACATCAGGTGTGCTTGCATGACAGTTCCCTGAAGTTCAATAGCAGACAGACAGCTGAAGCTTTAGGCCTTGAACTTGCTGCTGGGGATGTCTTTACAGGGCTATGTAGACACAACCACAACCATGAAATGTCAAAATGCTTTTCACTTCTCCAGATTTCCAGACAGAAGGATAAACAGTGAGGTCTCAGATAAGCTTTGTGATGTTTTTGTAATATTTTGGGCTAGCATGAATGCATGTCTGCATTTTTATTTATTATTTATTTACTTTTCTGACAGCTAATTTCTAACTAGATTGACATGGAAATTGTATGATGACTTTTTGATTGATTTTTTACTCCCTTTTTATTAAGGTATACAAAACAGTGCATTTGCTATGACAAAAATGTAAAAAGAAGATTAAACAAACATACTTGATATTATAGAAAATGTTCTGTCACTTCAGAATCAAAATAATTTAAACACTTTTCTAAAATGGCATTTCTTTTTATAAGGAATGAGAAGAAACACATGGAAAAATAATTTGAACTTCTGGCCAAACAAACAAATGCTAACAACAATTTGTATTCTTCACTACTGTTTTCTTTTTCCGCGGATTGGGGGGGGGGGGGGGGAGGTGGGAGAGGAGGGAGGAGCGGGCGGAGATTTTTTGCTTAAATGAAAAAAGTTGATCAACTTGTGAGATGTCAACTGGGATTACCACATGACTGACATGAACAAGTCCAGGAGGTTCGTAAAGCACCTAGATGATAACTTCTTGGTGCAGGTGCTAAGGGAGCCAAATAGGAAAGGTGCCCTCCTAGATCTGTTTCTGGAGAACAGAGACGGTCTTGTGGGGGACATGGCAATTGGCAGCTGTCTTGGTCATAGTGACCACGAAGTGATTGAGTTCAACATTTTTGGTGACAGAAGGAAAACTGCCACCAAAACTTCAGTCCTGGATATGGGGAAAGCAGACTTCAGGCTGCTCAGGGAACTAGTCAGCAAGGTGCCCTGGGAAACTGCTTTTGAAGGCATTGGAGTCCATCAGTGCTGGTCAGTCTTTAAACAGTGCCTCCTAAAAGCACAGGATGAGGGAATTCCAAATAATTAAGCAGGCAGGGCAGAAGGCAGGCCTGGCTGACCAGGGATCTTCTTCTGGAGCTTAAGCTGAAAAAGAAAATGTACAGCTGCTGGAAGCAGCGTCAGGCAACACAAAAGGAATACAGGGACACTGTTCACATTTGTAGGGAGAAAATTTGTGTGGCCAAAGCCCAACTAGAGTTGAAGATGACCAGGTCTGTGGGAGACAATAAAAAGTTTTTTTTTTAGATGTGTGAACAGAAAAAGGAGGACCAAAGAAAACATAGGTACGCTACTTGATGGGAAAGGTCTCCTCACAGCGAAGGACATAAGCAAAGCAGAGATGTTTAATGCCTTCTTTGCCTCCATCTTCAATGCTGATGATGGGCTTCAGGACCCAGGGTGCTCTGAGCTGGAGGACCATGACGGTGGGAATGATAAACTCCCAAACCACCCTGAACATGTGCGGGATTTGCTGTTCCACCTGGATCCATACAAGGCCATGGGTCTGGATGGGATTCATCCCAGGCTGCTTAGAGAGCTGGCTGATGTCATCGCGGGACCTCTCTCCATTATTTTTCAGTGGTCTTGGGAATCTGGAGAAGTTGCAGTAGACTGGAAGCTGGCAAATGTTGTGCCGATTTTCAAGAAGGGTAAGAAATAAGGCCCTGGCAATTACAGGCCTGTCAGTCACTGCCTAGTAAAATTATGGAGAAGATTATCCTTGAAGTTATTGAAGCGCACCTGGGGGACAATGCAGTCATTGGTCCCAGCCAATATAGGTTCACAAGGGGTAGGTCCTGTTTAAAAAATTTGATTTCCTTTTATGATAAGATCACCCATCTAGTTGAACAAAGGAAACCATCTGATCTGATCTTTTTGGACTTCAGTAAAAGCTTTTGACACAGTTTCCCATAGGATCCTACTGGACAAAATGTCCAGGATACAGCTAAACAAAAACATCATACGATGGGTGAGCAATTGGCTGACGGGCAGGGTTGTGGTAAATGGGGCCACATCAGGCTGGCAGACAGTCACCAGTTGGGTCCCCCAAGGCTCCATTTTAGGGCCAGTCCTCTTCAATGTTTTTTGTACAAATAATTTGTATGTAGGACTAGAAGGTGTTTTGAGCAAATTTGCCAATGACACTAAACTTGGAGGAGTTGTGGACCCTGATGAGGGTGGAAAGTCCCTGTAGAGAGATCTGGACAGATTGGAGAGCTGGGCGATCACCAATTGCATGAAGTTTAACAAGAGCAAGTGCTGGGTCCTGCACCTGGGACGGCGCAACCCTGGCAACACTTACAGACTGGGCAATGAGACGCTGGAGAGCAGCCCCTCAGAGAGGGATCTGGGGATTATGGTTTGTAGCAAGTTGAATATGAGCCAGCAGTGTGCCCTGGCAGCCAGGAGGGCCAACTGTATCCTGGGGTGCATCAAGCACAGAATTGCTAGTAGGTCAAGGGAAGTGATTGTCCCACTCTACTCTGCACTGTTGCAGCCTCAGCTCGAGTACTGTGTGCAGTTCTGGCACCATAGTACAAAAAGGACATAAAACTGTTTGAGAGTGTCCAAAGTAGGGCGACAAAAATGGTGAAGGGCCTAGAGGGGAAGATGTTTGAGGAGCGGCTGAGGTCGCTTGGCCTGTTCAGCCTGGAAAAGAGGAGGCTGAGGGGAGACCTCATCACAGTCTACAGCTTCCTCATGAGGGGGAGTAGAGGGGAAGGCGCTGATCTATTCTCCTTGGTTACCAGAGATAGGACCCATGGGAATGGTGTCAAGCTGAGGCAGGGGATGTTTAGGCTAGACATCAGGAAGAGGTTCTTCACTGAGAGGGTTGTCACACACTGGAACAGGTGCCCCAGGGAAGCAGTCACTGCACCAAGCCTGTTGGAGTTTAAGAAGCATTTGGAGTGTGCAGTTAGTCACATGGTCTGAATTTTTGGGTAGACCTGTGTGGTGCCAGGAGTTGGACTGGATGATCATTATGGGTCCCTTCCAACTCAGGATTCTAAGTTGGAAACTC
Source organism: Anas acuta (assembly GCF_963932015.1). Taxonomy (NCBI): domain Eukaryota; kingdom Metazoa; phylum Chordata; class Aves; order Anseriformes; family Anatidae; genus Anas; species Anas acuta. The sequence goes on from NC_088980.1 coordinate 66,347,199, forward strand.
AGGAATCAGTTATAACAGGATGAGACTGTTGGAATACCTTTCTGAACATCTTTCAGGTTTGTGGGGGACGGGGAATTAGGCAGAGGATGATGGGGAACTGCGAACAATTTTGACAAGTTCTCTGTGCCTAGTAAAATAGGTTGTCTCAAGTTTCTCACTTATTCTTATAGTCCCGGACATAAAAGGAAGACCATCAGATTTTCTTCTGTTATTTTACAAGTTATGTGTGAAGGCAAGAGTCCACAGCTGTAAGAATAATGAAGGAAAGTCTCAAAACTTTTAATCTGCTTTTCAGCATAGCATTTGGAAAGATGGAACTGCAGAAATAATTGATTATTTGAGGTTAGTGACTGAAATCATAAACCAGCCTGCAAAAAACAAAACCTAATTTAGATAAGGTATTCTGAACTGTACTATTTCCTCCCCCAACTTCTCACTAGATCTAAAGAAGTAAAACCATTTTTTAGGATTTAAAGTTATCCTTTTCCATTGACATTGGCTATCTTCCCAAAATTTTAATTTTGTTTATTATAATCTAAAATGTGAATTTGAAAAGGGAAAATGGTTTCACTTTGAAAATGCAGCATGACAGATGAGAAGGAATGTTATGATAAAGCCCTCAATTTTCCCAAAGGAAAATTATTTCTGAACCAAGTTCCCACTGGTAGACTGTTTAGGTCACAAGGAAATTGATTTTTTCAGCTAGTAAACAATGTCTGAAAACTTTTTGTGTAAATCTAATACCACATCCAATTTTGTCAAAAGCATTTCACCTATTCTTAAGCTCATTTCATAGGATACTTTCCAGATTTCTTAACATTTACCTAAAAACTACCATCAGATATGCCATTCAATCAAGTAGTGATTGCACATTCAACTAAATCATATGTATTTCAGAAAACACATTCATATGAAGTATATCAAAAGCTTTGGTCTTTTCTGATTGCACATCCCCATGAGTTTATTAGCCCCCACCAACACACTGGGCCCTAAGTTCCTCTAAATGTAATATTATACCATATATAAAAAGTGTTTAGTCACTGAAGAAAGAAAATGTGAAGAACAAGAGCTTTTTGCCTGTTTCCCCTGGTATGAACAAATAAATGGGGTCAGCAATAAGCACAGGAGCAGTTCTGGTTTCTCTCTCTTGTCAATAGAGAAGAAATAGCTGTTGAAAGGGAAGACCACTAGAGTGTGAAGTAACCGCCTTTCCCCTAGACTGAAAGGGAGTTTCTCACACTCATCACTTCTGGTTTTATGGCCAGAGTTTCTCACACTCATCACTTCTGGTTTTATGGCCATCTGTACAGTTTTCCCTGAGTAAGAAGTTGTGCAAAGTCACAGTACATCTACCTTTGTCATTGGCAGTTGTGCAATCTTAGCATCACAAGGCCAATGCCTCCTCACAAAACTTGAGACTAAACTACCTGAGCTTTACTATAGCAGTATGACACCAAAAACATTCAAAGAGATGAAGAACAGCATAAAAGAAGAAAACTTCATGCAGACTCATCCCTGCTCTGAAGATCAAGACAGTAAGTTCAACTTGCTCTGTGCTTTCAGGTATGAGCAAATGTGTATAGAGGTGAAAAGTCAGAGAAAAAGTCTAAAAGGCTCTCGAATATTCTACATTAAACACAGTTTTGGAGTGGAGTGGTGTTTCTTTACATCCAGTTTCTGCAACTAACCCTTTGAAACCATAGTCCTCAAAAAAGCAGTATATTATCACCATCTCCTTTTCTTTACATATCTACCTTCTACTTAGAAAATACGTTCTTACAAGACAGAATGCATCCTTTTGCCTACATTAGAAGCTCCAATCAGTGAATAGCAAAACTTTCTGAAAATGCTGGTTCTTTGTTTCTGGCAAGGTTCAGGACTCTTATGGCATTACGTAAGCAATGATCCTACACTCGTGGTAATTATAATTCTCTCACACTTTGTTTAGGAGTTTGTAACTGTTATGCAGTCTGTCCACCCTCTACATTCAGATTCATAGAACTAATATCCTTTGGTTAGAAAATATCATGGATTTTCACACTCAGATCTGTCCTTTCATCCTCCAAGGATTTCACAACTCTGCAATAGTACAAATGATTTAATTTTAATTTTCCCCTATGTTTAGCTTCATGGGACAACATCATAGTCTAAGCCCTCTCTTTTCCTTAAGAATTATGGCCTGCAGTAAGTGGTGCAGCTGCTTTGTCCCAGATCCTATAGGAAACTTTGCTGCTTATTTCTGTACAGGAAGAACAGTTTAACATGTTACTCTAAACATGATATGAATTATCTTTAGGATACCACAGTGGTGTTCCCTTTACTCTGTCACCTTATTTCCACTGCTGGCCAGTAGGCTGATACAAAGAAAGGCAAAGCATAGATGTTATGGATTTGTTCTTTGCAAATTTGTTCTTTGCAAAATTTCTTTCTATTAAACTGTTAGAATTCCGACCCTACATGACAAATTGAGTTTTGTCTAATGCAACTGAGTGTTCTTTTTTTTTCAATCTAGATTGAATAGCTACAGCAAGCAATCCTATTTTCGATACTATTCTGCAGTAATGAAAATAATGCAGTATTAGTCTCTATTAAGTGTTTCATGGGTTGCATACACACCTGCTGGAAGTTTGAGTCAAAATCTAATAGAGTATCAGACAGGGTTAAATGAGATTACAAATAGTTGCATCATTGATTTTCCTGTTTTTAAGTACTGGTTTGTTTGCTGATTGTAGATTTTTCATCAGGCTGGCTGCTTAGCATATGGCAAACCATAGAATACATTATCCATAAACAAGAAACAAAAGTAATCACAAATGGGAGCCAGAAACTCTCAGCTACAGTCTACCTTGAGATAACTACACATTGTGTCTGAGAGAAAAAAAACTTTTATTAAAAAGGTAAAGCACAGATAAAGACAATGAAATAAAAAAGGTATTTAAGCTGAAATGCACCCATTAAAATAAGATATAGAATAATATCCAAGACACAGATCACAAAAGATACATGCAAAAGAGTGAGATGTTTGTATTGCAGGAGAGATCTTTCTCAACTACGAGAGGAGGTTATTAATGGATGACTTCTATGCATAATTTAAGTACATAACCTATTTTGACACATGCACACAGCTGGAAAAGTTCCTGCAGAGAAAGAAGCATAAAATTTTCACTCGTGTACTTTACATGACACATGCAGCTCTCCCAGCTGATACTTAATGGGAACTGAACTGTAGCCACTCAAGGCTGCACTCAAATAGTGAGTCTTGTGTGACTTATAAGTATGGTTGAGCTTAGTGAATATTCACACATTGCAAATCTAAATGCCCATAACAAATAATTGCCTAAGATGCTGTTCATGGCTTCACAGACTAAGATAACTATTTTATGTGGATTAGAGTTTATAGCAGAAAAGGCAAGGCTGGACAGTGGTGATGAGATACTGATAAGGAAGAGGTTTCTAGGAAAATTAAAAACCAGTACATTAAAATTTACAGACTTACAACTTCATTTCTACAAGAACTAACTTCAAACACGATTTTCAATCCATTCCCAAGGTTATACACCCAGCTGTGACTTCTAAACACACTCCAAAATGGTAGGAATCCTTCTGCACATCTGAAAGATGACAATATCCAGAGGGATATATCCTGATGCTTTTATCCTTGAAGGTGGGAAGAGCTGCATTTTCATTTTGTGCATTCACCAAGAACATTTTGATTTAATATTATATTTAAATAAATAAATAAATAAATCCTAGTACCTGTAGTAATTGAGAAATCATAAAACATGTGATTTAATAATTGTCAAAAATTCCTTAGCAATTAGCAGCAAAGAAAAATCACAAAGAAAATAAACACATTTAAGTAGATAATTCTGGCTCCTTTAACATAGCAGTAGGGGAACAAGAATTGCTACAGAGGACTACTTTGAAAACAGTGAGCTACATTCATTTGGTGTTCTTCTCAGTGCTTGGTCTGAAATATGGACAAACAAAGAAGTTATTATAAAAGTAGCAAAATCCAGACTGCTAACTGCTTTGTCAGTACCTTACATGACAGGATCTGATTTCTAACCAACTTGCATCTGAATAGCAAGAACCTGCACAGATAAGTTAACATGGAGCAAGTTTACCATCTCTCCCAAGGACACTTTTGGGCCTCTCTCTCCCTCCGACCTTGCAGTCACAAAGGTAAGTTCCATGCTTCTGACAAGCTTTGCTAACTGTATCAAAGTTATCAGTGAAAGACAAAGCTCTAGAAAATTAGTTTCCATCACCATTCAATGGGGAGAGCGTTAACTTTAGCGTTACTAAGGGCACATTTGTCCTCTGAACCAAAGTGACAGGGTAGAGGAGTGTGTTATCCAAATAAGGATGAAATAGTAGTATCACAGGCCATTAGATTATCTTGGTTCAATTCCTGCTTGCTTAACCAAGATGGTAACTGTCACACCATAATAAATCATGCAGAAAGATATCTTAGGAGCAGTCCTGGCAGCTTCCTCTACTACCTCATTCTTAACTCTCTATTCATAAGTCACAATATCTGTCAAGTGAGTATCTGTTGGGAAACAGGGCAGAACCTGCAGGACTTGACAAGTAGAAAATGAAGACATTGTGGTTCTGCCTTCAAAGAAGAATTTGGGGGTGAGCACCTTGGATAGTAACAGCAGCACAGCTACCTGTTTTGAGAGTATGTGTAGACCTCACTATCAACTTTAATTAAAGTGCTTCTTCAACACACTATATAATATACTTATGTCTGGCTACTTCTGATCAGTCAAAGAGGAGATGTTTTTCTAGCATAGCACAAACGTAAGTAAGTACAAAAATCCTATTTTAAAGCTCCTACCTTTGTGCCCTTAAAGGTGTTACTATAAAAAAGCAGAATTCAAACTCCAAGCATCTAAACATATGCCAGCATTACCAGAGTATTTCTGACTTTTTGCAAAATTATTTGGTAAAATCACAATTAAAATACAGATCATTAAATTATAATTATATAAATTTCTTTCCATATTTTTCCTGTACTTTCATGCAGAAAGCTGTAAACAAAATATTTGTAAAACATACTGTGTCTATAATTAAATAGATCAAAGTGTTAGTAGAGAGAGAGCTAAATAACTTCACATCAAAGTCTTCCTCTCAGAGGCTCTACTAATTTAAGAGTATAAGCTTATCATCATTTTTCATGGGTTTTCTGCAGATCTGAAAGTACTAGGAAATAAGAGAAAGGCTCTTTCTTCCCCTTAACTCAAGAACTGTGTGAATGCCTAAGTTTTTATTAGTTCTGTTAACCATCAAGTTTTCCAGTCAAGGCTTTAAATGAAATTAATCCCCTTCCCTTTGTGTGCTTTATTTTTGCTATGGAGTTTGATTTTTGTTCTTTTAGCACTGAAGTTAGGGAACTTACTTGCTCCCTAAGGGACTGCAACATTGTCTAATGAAATCTCCACATTGCTGCACTCAGGTAGAGTTTCTAAACTCAAGTTTGGTCTTGCTGAAAGAGAAGAGACTCTTGTGATGCGAATTAGTTACCCCTTCTTTAGAGGACAGAGGGCAAAAAGGATCAGATGGGCCCAAGCTGCAATGGAGCTGGGCCAAATGCTTATTTTTCCTACAAAATGAAGGTAAAAAGAATAGCAGTACTTACTGTCATGTGTGGTTTTTCACATGTATAACAAACTTTAAATGCAGTAAAATTTGCTCAATAACTGTATTGGCGATTTGAACACAGTAAGTTAGACTAATCCTCTTATTAGCCTCACATATTAATTGTCCCATTCCAGGCTTCGTTACCTTTCATGGAATCGCAGCATCATTTATGTTGGAAAAGAGTTCTAAGCTCATCTAGTACAACCTCTGAAACGTATCACAGAAAATGCCTCTAAAGAGAGTCAATGAGTGAAAAATATGTGGATGAACATCCATGACAAAAACATGCACTTAAAATATCCATGTGGACAGAGTTTGCTGCTTTAAGTAACTGTGTTGCATGCTATGAAGATGCATTAAAATTGTCAGCAGGCATCCACATAACAGCATAATGAGGATGCCAAGGGAAGTGTTTGCTCTGGTTTTGTGCAGGAGACAAGTTGAGGGTAAAAAATTGCAGATATACTGCAGTCACTTCTCAGAGTTGAGAGCTTAACCTGGAGCCATTTTGTCTCTAGATTAGAGGACAACCCTTTTTCTACCTTCCATCCCCTTATTTTTCTTTCCATGGAGAGGAGAGTTGGGCATGTGAGTCACAGCCAGCTGGATCACATTGGACTGCAGTGCACAACAGGGAGTGTACCAGTGCCTCACTAGACAAATACCCACATCACAGGCTGACCGCTAATGCTCCTTTTCTGTTTCACATTCACTGCAAAAGCCTGCCTCAATAGAGCTGTGCTATAGCTGCAGAAATGTGCTAGGCAAATGAAATGAGAAATTGCTTTAATATTCCCTTTTCATGGGCTCCTTTAAATGCTGAAGTCTCATTTTCTGTTCAGGAAATCTGCTGCTGTGCTTTCTGCTTCTGAGACACAATATTAGATTCTGTCCACAAGTGAGAGCTAAGAAAGGAACATGACAACTAGTCTTTTCTTTTTTCTCATTTTCCATGACATGACATGAAAAAAATCAACAAAACAAAATATTTTGACTGACATATTTGAGGTTTGTTCTTTTCTGCCTGCCATAAACAATGTTGTAATGAGTTCATTTTAGTTCATTCCCATTTTAGGGGCATTGCAAATTGTAGCACTTATCTCTGCACTTAAAGTGGAGCACACTTTCTGGTCCTGACAAAGGCTCCACAAACAGTAAAACTTTTTTGATGTATACATTATGTTTTGTATTTACACTACTTAATTAGAAAGAGTGGGAATTTTCTATTGGAACAGCTTCTTAATGGAAAAAGTAGTTTGTTTTTTTTTCCAAAAAAAAAGTTTCAGTTAAAATATGAAGAAAAACTCAGAATATTTCTTCATTTAAAAGCATTAGCTGACTATCAGATTGATAAAATAATATACTGAAATGTCTCATCACTGCATAGGCTTGAAAAAAATAAAAAATGAGTTTAGGTCTCACAGTTTCCCCATGTTACACTCCCTAGAAATGTAGAGAGCACTTCTAGGTGCTTCTTTCAGAGCATGGTTATACAATACCTTCTAAAGTAAAAATGACATAAGACATCCCAGCACCTGCCTGTTTCTGTCCTCTGCCTCCTGTGCCATCCTGCCAGAAAACCGTGCTGTCACCCGTATCCCTGGGCTGATCCCAACTATGACAACTGTATTAGAAGCCTATTTTTAATTGCAACCTCTCAAAATCTGCATCAACACAAGAGAAGTGGAAAGAGCACTTGCAAACCAGAGCATCTCTGTCTGGCTTTGGTTCCAAGTTCAGCTTAGCATCGGACTGTCCCCCTGTCATGCCAGCTGTAACCATCTGTCTGAATGATGATCCACGGTGTCCAAAGGATGATTGTACTACAGGAGATGCAACCCATGGGACGGATTTTAAACGTTTTTGTTTGTTTGTTTGTGTGTGTGTGTGTGTGTGTAAAAATGTACTGTAATAGGTTGCCTAACAGCATTGTGTCATTTCAACGGAATCTGCCTTTGAGATTTTTTTTTTGAGAATTTTTATTGAACTTCTGAAACATTTCCTCAGAGAATGACTTGAAATTATTTTTATGGCACAGATATTCTAACTTTCCCTCTTTCACCAATTAATAAAATATCCTATAGTTTTCTGTAAGTAGAAATTCCTCATTTTTTTTCCTTCTTGTAATTAAAAATCCTGTACAGAAATACCTCATTAACTTTTCCATAGTCCTTTCAGGTTAGATAAATATTCAAGGACTGTAATAAAATGCAGCATCTGATATAATTTAACAAATCAATTTAGTATTTTTAAGGGATGGACTTAGCATTTCAGTTCTGCTTGAATCATTAAGACTTCTTCAGACTTCTGTGAAGAACAGAAAGTTCCCCAGTGTGTAAAGCAACTTAAAAAACACCCAAACCCTAAGTTTCATCAGAGAAAGTATATTTTTTTTTCCAATATATTATTCATAGTGACATATACTTAAACACGAGGTATTATCATTTTGGAAAAAATCACTGAAAGAAGCATCAAACAAAATATTCTGACTTCCTTTGTTCTTCTGAACGGTTCAGTAAAATAGTCAAGTTTGAAAAAAGAAATTGGTCAAGTCAGAGCTACAATTTCACAGAATCACAGAATCACAGAATCTCTAGGTTGGAAGAGACCTCAAGATCATCGAGTCCAACCTCTAACCTAACACTAACAGTACCCACTAAACCATATCCCTAAGTTCTACATCTAAACGTCTTTTGAAGACTTCCAGGGATGGTGACTCCACCACCTCCCTGGGCAGCCCGTTCCAGTGCCTAACAACCCTTTCAGTAAAGAAATTCTTCCTAACATCTAACCTAAAACTCCCCTGGCGTAACTTTAGCCCATTCCCCCTCGTCCTGTCACCAGGCACATGGGAGAACAGGCCAACCCCCACCTCGCTACAGCCTCCTTTAATGTACTTATACAGAGCAATAAGGTCACCCCTGAGCCTCCTCTTCTCCAGGCTGAACAAGCCCAGCTCCTTCAGCCGCTCCTCGTAGGACTTGCTCTCCAGGCCCCTCACCAGCTTCGTCGCCCTTCTTTGGACCCGCTCAAGCACCTCGATGTCCTTCTTGTAGCGAGGGGCCCAAAACTGAACACAGTACTCGAGGTGCGGCCTCACCAGAGCCGAGTACAGGGGGACGATCACCTCCCTAGCCCTGCTGGTCACAGTGTTTCTGATACAAGCCAGGATGCCGTTGGCCTTCTTGGCCACCTGAACACACTGCTGGCTCATATTCATCCGACTGTCCACCATCACTCCCAGGTCCTTCTCTGCCTGGCAGCTCTCCAACCATTCCTCTCCCAGCCTGTAGATCTGCTTGGGGTTATTGCACCCCAGGTGCAGGACCCGGCACTTAGCCTTGTTGAACTTCATGCAGTTGACCTCAGCCCATCGGTGCAGCCTATCCAGATCCTCCTGCAGAGCCTTCCTACCCTCGAGCAGATCGACACACGCACCTAGCTTGGTGTCATCTGCAAACTTACTGAGGGTGCACTCAATGCCGTCATCCAGATCATTGATGAAGATGTTAAAGAGGACCGGCCCCAGCACCGAGCCCTGGGGGACGCCACTAGTGACTGGCCTCCAACTGGACTTGACTCCATTTACCACGACTCTTTGGGCCCGGCTATCCAGCCAGTTTCTAACCCAACGAAGCGTATGCCAGTCCAAGCCATGAGCAGTCAGTTTCTTGAGGAGAATGCTGTGGGAAACGGTGTCAAAAGCCTTGCTGAAGTCAAGGTAGACCACATCCACAGCCTTTCCCTCGTCCACCCAGCGCGTCACTTTGTCGTAGAAGGAGATCAGGTTCGTCAAGCAGGATCTGCCTTCCATAAACCCATGCTGACTGGGCCTGATCGCCTGCTTGCCCTTCAAGTGCCGCATGATGACTCCCAAGAGGATCTGCTCCATGAGCTTCCCTGGTACTGAGGTCAAACTGACCGGCCTGTAGTTCCCCGGGTCTGCCCTCCGACCCTTCTTGTAGATGGGCGTCACGTTCGCTAGCCGCCAGTCTACTGGGACCTCCCCCGATAGTCAGGACTGCTGATAAATGATGGATAGGGGCTTGGCCAGCTCCTCTGCCAGTTCTCTCAGTACCCTTGGGTGGATCCCATCCGGCCCCATCGATTTGTGCACATCCAAGTGCCGTAGCAGGTCACCAACCAGTTCTTCGTGGATGGTGAGGGCCACATCCTGCTCCCCGTCCCCTTCCACCAGTTCTGGGTACTGGGTATCCAGAGAGCAACCGGTTTTGCCGCTAAAGACTGAGGCAAAGAAGGCATTGAGCACCTCCGCCTTTTCCTCATCTCTTGTAACTAAGTTTCCCCCTGCATCCAGTAAAGGATGGAGATTCTCCCTAGTCCTCCTTTTTGTGTTGATGTATTTATAAAAGCGTTTTTTATTATCTTTAACGGCAGTAGCCAGATTGAGCTCCAGACGAGCTTTGGCCTTCCTAATCTTGTCCCTGCACAGCCTCGCTACATCCTTATAGTCCTCCTTAGTGGCCTGCCCAATTTTCCAAAGATTATAAACCCTCTTTTTTCTCCTAAGATCAAGCCACAGTTCTCTGTTGAGCCAGGCTGGTCTTCTTCCCCGCTGGCTCATCTTTGGGCGCATGGGAATAGACCGCTCCTGCGCCATTAGGATTTGCCTCTTAAAGAGCGCCCAGCCTTTCTGGACCCCTCTGCCCTTCAGAACCGCCTCCCAAGGGACTCCACCAACTAGTGTCCTGAGCAGCCCAAAGTCAGCCCTCTGAAAGTCCAATACAGTGGTTTTACTGGTCCCCTTCCTGGCCCCGCCAAGAATCGTGAACTCCACCATTTCGTGGTCACTCTGCCCAAGACTGTTCCCGACAATCACATCCTCCACCAGTCCTTCTCTGTTTGTGAAGAGAAGGTCTAGCAGGGCACCACCCCTGGTAGGTTCACTAATCAGCTGCGTCAGGATGCTATCTTCCACTTTCTCCAGAAACCTCCTAGACTGCTTCCTCTGGGCTGTGTTGTGCTTCCAGGATATGAATTTTGGGTATAAAAATACATCTTGAAGGAAAAAATAAAAGTTGCCCTTCTCTACACCAGTTCCTATTTAGTTATCAGTGCACATGGTTGATACAACCACTACTGAGCACAAGTGTTGATGATCTACCAGCCTATATGAAAGATGGAAACTGAAAAGTATCTGCCATGGTTAGTGACAGTGGTTAAATTCCCATGGTTCTCATTATTGCCAGATGTTAACCTTACAATGGAAGAACGAACAGTTTTCCTGCTGGGGCAGAGAGAAAGATGATTGTTCTAGTTATCTCTTTCTTCGCTATCCTAGTATAGAGGAGTGAGCTTGACTATAACTCATCTTTTGCATACATAAGCATATAGCATTCATCAGGTTTTGATGTAATGTGTCCCTAGGCATCAGAAGAAAATTTCAGAGAGCACTGACTATATTACATTAGGAAAACTAATTACCAAAAGTACAATCTAATTAATATAGGGCATTTAGGACACAGGATCCCAAAGCTAGAATTGCTAGGGGACTGTAAAACAGTGAACACAGTGAACAGAGTTTCTTTGTATGGTATCATATCTCCTCTATACTCTACGTTAAACCAAGGCTGTTTTCCAACAATACTCTTGAGAAATCATTTCTCTGCATGTGGTCTTACAAGCTATGCAATTTCATTATGTAACATAATGCTTCTAAAATACATGTATTAAGCATAATATATGGGTTTTCATTTCTACATCTTAAGGACCTGTATCCTTCTATGAAAGGTAGACATGAGCATGGATACAATATAAATATTCTGTACAAAGCCACCTTAAGGATGTAAATACTCTGCAATTACTTTTTAATAGCCTCCACAGAACTACCTCAATGTATCTTGGAAAAGATTTCAGAAATGAGCCATTGTACATGCTTAATCTGCAATACTTCAGAAAGATCTTGATTAAGCTTTTCTAAAATTAAGTCCCTTCAGCAGTTTCCAGGTGGGGACCCAAATCATCAAAAATCTCATTCTTTATAAATACCTATGTATCAAAATTGCACTTCAGATGAATGAAACAATCAGGGGATTAAACCTCCTACTACTCTTTTTTCTTTCTTGAGGTTGAGAAGAAGGCAAGAAGACATCAGATGACTTGCCTAAAACCTCTAAGAAAGTTTACAAAAAGTATAGTATCTGATTTCTTGACTATGACTTTAGCCATGGAACTGTGTCTGCTGATGGACTCAATACAAAGTTTTTTTGGGGGGGAAAAAACTGCAAGAAATTGAGATGTGGTCTCTCAATAAACAAGAGACTTAAAGCAAGCAGAAACTGATATATTTAACGGGAAAGGACTGAAGGCCATGTACTCTAGCACTTGTAAGATATATTTTAACCGGTATTATTTAATAAATTCTCTAGAAATGTAATTTCTCTTAATGACTCAACAAAGAGATGATCCCAACACAGCAGTCGTATTAGTCATCTAAAATGTACCTCAGAGTTTAAGCTAAAAAAAAGAAATCAAGGCATGTTAAAAATGAACAAACAAAAAGTTATCTGAAGTATTCATAAAGCAGTTACTGAAAAAAGCTTTCTCAGAAGAGGCATACTTATATTCCCAAGGCTCATTGGATTGACTGCATTGATCCTTTGGGATCAATTTATGGTATGTCTGGACTTGCAGCATGTTGACCACACATAGATGCGGGGCAGGAAGAAGGGGGAAGACTGGACCTAACACCATCAAATGTTTTTAATGCAAATTTTGGGTAAACAGCTTTAAAGAAGTCTTGAGGTTAGCCTGTTCTGTGTCATGGTCAGTCTCCAGCCAAGTAAGAAATCACGGAGTTGTCAACAGTTTCTCTGTTACTTTCATATTTCTTGACAGAGGAGAATTGGGTCCTGCCAGAGAAACAGGCTGGGGAAAAAAAAAAAAAAAAAAAAGAGAGAGAGAGAGAGAGAGAGAGAGAAAGGGGAGAAACTATAGTTAGATTAAAACAACTATTATGTATCAAGTGCTTAAGCTGTCACACTGAAATGCAAGTCAGACTGCTGAGGTTACTTAAATAATAGTGTACAATAATAGAAAAACAGAAATATTTCAGGCTCATTCCATCAATCTAGAATAAGCCATAGAAGTAAATAAGAACATTCTAAACAGTCATTTTTAAGGTAACTGCCTTAATGTAGTCATAAATTCCCCAAACCTGGTCCTGAGATACTCATGTTCCCTAGGGTCACACATAGTGCTTCACGTAACTACTTAATTATCTTTCAAACCCTTACTGCTCACACTAAGTGCCACTTTCAAAACTGCAGATTGTTCTTGCGTGTAAACACATTATCTGCACTGGAGAAATTACTGTGAATGAGCTCTGATTGTATCTGTACACTGAAAGTCATTATGCTTTCTGTGGAAATACGGAATATGAAAGACATTTTGCATGATAATGAAAATTTGCTGGCATTCTAAGTCTACTGAGATATGAAACTTATTACCAAGATGACCTAACAGCTACCTAGTTTCCATGCTATCTTATAAGTAAGCTGAAATGAAAATTTTGTATGCTACTCTGTTTTTGGAAGCTAACAAATTAAATTGAAAATAAAGGTTTATTACAGGGTCCAACTACACCTATATTTTATCTTAAATTAAGCATACCTAGAGTAACATACTGTTAGGAAATGAAACTCCTGCTGCCAGAACAAAGCCCAAAAAAATCACAATTAGTGAGGTCTGCAATTCAGTCTTATTCCTCGTCCTGAGAAGCAGTCCTAGTGTGTCCTGCACCAATACCTATGGAAAGGTATGCTTTCTAGCCTATTCATTTTAGCATTTTTTCCCTTTCTTTGTGATGCCACAAACTTTATGATTTTGTCTTGTAATAACTGGAATTATAGAATCATAGAATACCCTGAGTTGGAAGGGACCAACTAGGATCCCTGAGTCCAAGTCCTGGCTCTACACAGGACCAACCCAACATCAGACCACGTGTCTGAGAGCACTGTCCAAACACTTCTTGAACTCCAGCAGGCTCAGTTCTGTGACCAAGGCCCTGGGGAGCCTGTTCCAGTGTCCAACCACCCTCTTGGTGAAGAACCTTTTCCTAACATCCAGCCTGAACCTCCCTTGTTACAGTTTCATGCTGTTCCCTTGGGTCCTATCACTGGTCACCAGAGAGAAGAGATGAACTGTCTTGAGATGACATCAGCCAGCACTTTCAGTACCTTGGATGAATCCCATCAGGCCCCATAGACTTAGGAGCATCTAGCTGGAGCAGCAAATGCCACACTAGTTCAGAGTCGCCTGGGAAGTTATCATTCCCACAGTCATGGTCCCCCAGCTCAGGGCTCTGAGGGTCCCAGGGACCATAACTGGTGTTAAAAATAGAGGGAAAGAAGGTATTAAATATCTGTGCTTCACCTATGTCTCCATTTGTGAGGTGACTAACCTCATCAAGTAATGGACCAATGTTATCTCTGGCTCTCCTTTTGCTGTTAACATATGTTAAGAAGCCCTTTCTGTTGTCCCTCACTGTACTGGGAAACTTCAACTCTAACTGAGCTTTAGTTATATAAATTTTTTTCTATTCTCCCACGTGCCTGGTGACAGGACGAGGGGGAATGGGCTTAAGTTGTGCCAGGGGAGTTTTAGGCTGGATGTTAGGAAGAACTTCTTTACCGAAAGGGTTGTTAGACATTGGAACGGGCTGCCCAGGGAAGTGGTGGAGTCATCATCCCTGGAAGTCTTTAAAAGACGTTTAGATGTAGAGCTTAGGGATATGGTTTAGTGGGGACTGTTAGCGTTAGGTCAGAGGTTGGACTTGATGATCTTGAGATCTCTTCCAACCTAGAAATTCTGTGATTCTGTGATAATGGTGAACAGCATCTTTATATCCTCCTATGTTGCCTTACCTTGCTTCCAGTATCCATACTCTTTCCTTTGCTGCTTATGTTCTAGAAGAAGATCCAAGCCCAGACAAGCATGCTTTCTGCCCCACTTGCTTGACTTCTGACACTTTGAAATCTCCTGCCCTGGTGCTCTTAAAAAGTAACCAGCACTGATGGATCCCAATACCTTCAAAAGCAGTTTCCAGGAGATTTTACTAACTAGTTTCTTGAACAGCCAGATGTCTGCTCTCTCCATACCCAGGGCTGAAGTTTAGCTTCTTCCTCTCATTTTCAGTCAGCTTCTTCCTGACTTGGGCCTTCCCAATCCCTCACCTTTGATTTCATACAAAGCGAGGAGGGATGTCACTTCTCAGCCCAAGTTGCTGGCCTTCACCGTTCCCTTGGTAAATATGAAAATAACCTCTCTGTGCTTTCCCCTATGCTATATGCAAAGGTTGGAACAAGCAAGTTATTAATAACATTACTATTACATCCATATCAACCCTGTCTTCCCTAAAACTCTTAACTCTGATGATTACAAAGAGAGACAAACTGGTGCCCATTCCTCTCCTGCCTCCCATGCATTAACAACCAAATATATTAGGCCACAGATGGCTAAACCTATTCATTATCATCCAATAATTTCTTTGCATCCTCATGCCTGTCTCTACCTATCTTGCATTTCTATCCTAAAATCTTTGGAAAATATTTTCCTATTTATGTAGTTTATAGTATAAGGTGCACCTACTTCATACATACTGATTCTAGCTACTTGAATTATAAGTAATATCCTTTCTTCATGAATACTCTTCGTACAATTAAAATACTAACAACAGCTACAACAACAGCCAAGCATCTTCTCTCAGAGATTTCCTATTCTCACTTCAATATCACAGTGAAATGTATTTAGATTTAATTGACTATTTGTCATACTTTGTTAAATTGATCACGTACGTCAGAAAGACTTCAGCAGACATAACTGGGGATGAATTTTTTCAATGGTATTCATTGAATTGTCAGAAAAAAAGAAAAAAAAGCGTTTTCTCAGAAGAGCTGAACATAGCACATAGTGAATGAATCTAAAAGCACGGCCACTAATTACAGACCTAAATAAAAGTTTTATTCCTTTGCAAACCTTGCTCTGAATACCTTAAAACACATGTTGTTTATGACAGGCCTATTGGCAAGTTCTGAAAATGCAAGGCTTTGTTATAGCACTACTTAAACTAACCCAAACATCTGCTTCTCTAGATATGAACTGAGGATAATACTAGAAGAACAGTGAAAAACAAACAAACAAACAAACAACAAACTAACCACCACCAAATACACAGGTAAGACACAAAAACCATTCTTTCTAAAGGGATTTTGCTGTCCACAATGATGCCACAACATTACAGCATCATTAAGGGATCAAGCAAAAGATGAACTGAAATAGAGAAATGGCAGTTTTCTTTATCATAAATATTTCTAGCAATTAGCAGAAGTGACTAAGAAAGAAAGAAGGAGGTACAGTGTCTTGAGGGACGGACACAAACATGCAGAAGGGCCAGAGAAAATGACATACAAAGGAAAGAACTATTTCTTAATAGTTCTTATTTATTTAAATTACTTAAGCTCCTATATAACTTAAATATGGAATAAGTTTCCTTTAAGTGTCCCACTTCCAGTTAAAAAATAACAATGTTTTTTCATCTAAAGATAGCCCTATGATGGTCATCAAAACAAACTATCAATTTACTTAATATGTAAATGAAAGACCTAAGAAGCATTGCACAATGCTCATTGTTTGTATACACTGGGTGCCAGCACCAAACAAAATGAACTGAAGAAAGGATGTGAATTGGCAGACAGTGAATGAATGGTTGTAGACATAAGCACTTGGTGTGTCAAGTATCTATCATGTCATTCATTATCCTAATAAATGTCATCCAAAACGCCTATGTCTATCACAGGCTATATTCCAGGCTCTTTCTAGAAAACTGTTTTCTGCCCAGTGCTAGTTATCAAATCACTCATTTAGTGTTTTTTTGTTTTTTTTTTTTTTCAATCATTGTCACAAAAGCCTGTTAGAAAACCTACAGTTTCCATAAGGAAGTTAGATGATACCCCCCCAGCTCTCACTTACATGCATTTCATGCAACATTTCACATCTCATCTCTGGAAAGAAATCATATATCTACCAGCACATTAAAGGACTGCATTGCCCTGTTTGCATCACCTATTTGCATTCTGAAAACTTCAAGATATTCTCTCTATGTTCTAGTTCATATTTTAGCAACAAACAAAGCACCAGCTCACTAGATTGAATTGAAGAAGGAGGAAACCATATAAACTTTCTTGAAATCATCTCAAAATGAACTGCTTTTATCCATCTACATGCTCTTAATCCTTTCTCCCAGAAAAGGAAGATGGACGAATATTCAAACACTTGACTGATCATTGTTCAATGGACAGGTTTTGAGAATCAAATCTTCATCCTTCACAAGAACCTTAGTACTATACTGTATACTGCCTTATGCATGTAAAGTTTCAGTTTTACTGTTAAATAGTATTTTCCTAAGGCACCTTGAAGACATGGAAGAGAAAAGAAAGGAGAAAAAAAAAACATCATACAGCCCTGATGTAAACTGAGTTATCTCTAGCTTGTTCCTGGAGTTTGTTTTTTCAGCACATTTTCTGGGATCCTGTTTTCAGGGAAGTCTTTACCTTCTTAATTCTATGTAATTTAATTTTTGCTAGAAAAATTCATTCCTTGTAGGAATTTCTGTGCTTGGGTGTAGAGAGAAAAGATAATAGTACATTAATAGAGATAATAGATAGAATGGGTTCTGTTCTCACTTATTGCAAAGGAAGAAGCCCCAGAGTAGAAATAAAGTCAATTTAAATTTGCATTAAGGTGACTTCAATACATTTACTTTTTACCATTTTTAAGAGTATTTGAATGATAGGATAAAAATTTCATAAAAACCCAGTAGTATAAGAAACAGAGATCTCTAGTGTTAATTTTAAGACTACCGTTTTCATTCAAGTGGTTCAAAAGTCTCACAGTGGGCAGTTGAATTCTCACCTAGATCTCATAGGAATCACTGGAAAGATGGCTGTTGCCATTAAGCAGTTCTAGATCACAACAATCTATGAATTATACTTGGAATTTGAATCCTGGATCACACACACACAGAATTTCTAGGTTGAAAGAGACCTCAAGATCATTGAGTCCAACCTCTGACCTAATGCTAACAGTTCCCACTAAACCATATCCCTTTTCCTTCTTCCTTCTCAATGATTACTCCACCTCACATATTGCACCACAGCAGCCTGTAATAAGCAGAAGCAGCGTCTTGCATCTGGCATGAACAAGTTCATGCTTTGCAACAGGTTTTACCAAATCAAAAGCAATAGTTCTTCACCATTCTGAACTATATTTGGTTTGATTTATTACTTCTGAAAAGCAAAAAGCTGAAGACAAGATTTAGCAACTTGCTCCAAGTATCTGTACTGTCAGCAGCATAGATCAAGTCCAGTCCTATGCTATGCTGAAACACTGTGCATTGCAAACCTGTGGTGAAATTACACAAGTGCAGACCTGCTTTGGATGATAATGCCAAAGAAAGACATAGGTAAGTGTCAGCAATTAGCTGATTTGAGGGACTTAGTTACAAAGTCCATGCTCATCTCTTTACACTACATGAGGGTTTTAAAAACACATTGTACATTTTTTAAAGTGCTTTCTATCACAAAGGAAGTCAAAATGTTGTGAAAAGGAGACAGAGTACTATAGATAAAATAGTCACAAAACACATTTCTGAATTAAAACTCTTTGTAGGACAAAACAACCTCTTCTAATTATAGTTGCTTTCATTTCAGTCCTGCCACAGAGGTTTAAATCTCCATGGTGGAAGCCAGTCACATAATTCCTTGTATCCAGGGCAGGTCCTGGTAGCTCAGTGCTATCAACATCCCTCTGGATGCAGGTGAGCCTTTGTCTGGCAACATGACTGCGAATATTCCTCTCAAGCTATCTTCTATCTGCAACAGAGGTGAAACATTTGCGTTTTATTAATTTTAAAGTGGCAAGAATCCTTAATGAGATAAAAGTGGTGTTTCCCAGAGGGCAGAGCAGTTTGATCTTCATAAGATGACTCTAATTGCACGGCAGTTCTTTATTAGGGCTGAGTTAAGTTACTGTTTCCAAGCTTGTTGCTGGAATGTCTAGTACAAGACTTTGGATGCTGTCACTTTTTCATTTGGATACTTAAAAAAAAGTATGTTTATTGTGATTTTACACTGCAAATGTCTCAGCTTATGTAAACAGGTCCCTAAGTAAAATTGGGCCACTTGGACCGGAGCTCTCCATTTCTAATCCTTCAATTAAACTGCAAAACATTTTCCAGCCTTCATCCTGAATCCTTATAAAATTCATCTTTTGCAGAATTATCATAAGATAGCATCCTTCCTTCACAGAAAGGTAACAAAAAAACCAAACAGTTAAAATATAGAACAAGTACACTTGTTAGATTTTTAAGATTCTAAGCACAGATCAGAGGTAAAATACAGTTTTGGAAGAGTTTTGCATCATTATAGAAACATCTGGAGGGGAAAACACCAAATGTACAGTGAAGCCAAATCTGAGCCTCCCTCTGCTCTTTCTACTCGGGCTTGCATCATGCTCAGGGGTGGAGAGGAATTCCTCATACCTATGGCAGAACCAAGACTGACTGGGACTATGTCTCTACAGCAGGAATTAATACAATCTAAGAGCAGCTCTGACTCCTCAGGGAGCCAAGGTTAGCCTTGAGATTGGAGATTTGGAACAACTTTCCAAAAATCTCACTCTTCTATTCCTCTCCTGTAAGCCTGGGACAGAACAGTGGAAGCATCTACACAGCCCATTTCCTGCTTTTAATTCAGCAGTACCAAAGTCAGTCCTGCAAGGAGAAGGGGATATGACATATTCTGAATTGCAAGAATGCAAAATAAATAGAAATCTACAAATTGCACGTGAGCCAAAACTCAGAGCTTTCTGTATCTAAATAAGGAGAGGAAAATAAAGTGAAAGAATGAGGCATAAAGTTAATTATGCTGGTACTCCAACCTGTAATAGAAACCTCTTTTCTGTTTTTGCTTTTGTTTTGTTTTGTTCTGTTTTGTTCTTCATTTGAAATTAGCACAGGAAGCCAGCATAAAAATATACTAAGGGATTACTTCTGAGTTTCAGACTCCAGAGGATTTTATCTTAATAAATAACGTAGGTGGTAGGAGAGTAACAGGAAGGGATTTTAACAATTAATAGAAATGTTAGCAAGCACACACTATTTTCAGATCTCTGCTGGTATCACTCAGTACGCTTGTGCACAAATGTGATGTTTTGTCAAATAAGGTGCTATGTATTGCAGATTAAGTTATCAAATAAAAATAGCAAGGATAATTTCAGTTCTATCCACAGCACTGGGAGCTGGGGAAGGGAGGAAAGTGGAGGTGGAAAGGAATATTTGTGGAGTGGAAAAATTCAGTGTTATTCGGGGGTGGGAAAGGAAGGAGGAAAGATTTATACAAAAGCTCTGCTGAAAAGAACAAAAACAATGAATCCAGGCCTGGTGTATATGCAGCTTTTGTGATGGTTTTCCAGTCTACACATATAATGCTGAGTTTGTTCCATACCATGTACCATCAATACATTTTCAGTAGAACATTTCTACTGTGTGGTATAGGCCCCAGGCGTAAGACTGCACATATACCTTCTTCAGTCTATCAGCCTGGTTAGAATGAACAATGTAATTAGTAAGTCTGTGATAAACTGACTGTTTTAGGCTTTAAATAGACTGGGAAGCAATTATATGTAGTGCTCAGCCGGCAGAATCATGATGTGCATAACTAGCACCTATGGATTCAGCCAGCAAAAATGATACAAGCAAATGACATGACTTTCTTGATGGGAAATTTTTTTTATACATTAATCTGTGTTACGGCAGTCAGTAAAATTCACCTGAAATATTTTTTTTTAATATTCATACAATCATAGAATCACTTAGGAAAAGACCTCCATAATTGTCAAGTCCAGCCATTAACCTAGCATTGCCAAGTCCACCATTAAACCATGTCAATAAGCTCTACATCTACACGTTTTTTGAAGACCTCTAGGGATAGTGACTCAACTACTTCCATGGGCAGCCTGTTCCAATAGTCCACAACACATTCAGTGAAGAAAAAATTCCTAATAACCAACTTAAAACTACCCTGGCATAACTTGAGGTCATTTCCCCTCGTCTTATCACTTGGTGCTTGGGAGAAGCTCCAGCACCTCGATGTCATTCTGGTAGTGAAGGGCCCAAAACTGAACACAGTACTCAAGGTGTGACCTCACCAGAGCTGAGTACAGAGGGACAATCTCATCCCTAGTCCTGCTGGCCATGCAGTTTCTGATACAAGCCAGGATGCTGTTGGCCTTCTTGGCCACCTGAGTACACTGCTGCCTCATATTCAGCCAGCTATCAACCAATACCCTCAGGTCCCTTTCTGCTGGGTAGCTTTCCAGCCACTCTTCCCCCAGCCTGTAGCATTGCATGGGGTTGTTGTGCCCCAAGTACAGGACCTGGCACTTAGCCTTGTTGAACCTCATACAGTTGGCCTCAGCCCGTCTGTTCAGCCTATCCAAATCTATCTGTTGAGCCTTCCTACCCTCTATGGCAGATCAACTCTCACTCCCAACTTGCTGTCATCTGCAAACTTACTGAGGGTGCACTCGATCCCCTTGTCCAGATCATTAGTAAAGCTATTGAAGACTATTGTTGATCAATGTTGATTGGCTATGCAGCTTTAAAACACATAGAAGGATGCCTGCTTGGTGTAAAATGAAGCAAGCTTAATCTCAGCCACTTGCTTAACCAAAGAAAAGTTCACAAAAAGCTATAATAAAGTTCAGCTACACTGGAGTTATATCCTGTGTTTTCAGTAATAGAAATAGACCACTCAATTAACTGACCTGGGCCAAAAAAACTCATACAAAAAGAGAGATGCTTTCCTCAGACATGCATATATACACGGGCCCACCAGCCTAATCATTTAAGAGCATTTTTCTCTTTCAAATGAAAGGCTATGACAAAATAACTTATGGTGAATTCTGAGCAAAGTAGATTTTCCTACACTTGATAATCATAAATCTGATGAAACAGAACTTTGTATCACACAATCTGTGTTTTCAGCAGAACCATCCTCCAGGCAGCCAAATATTTCAATTTGTGGGGTTTAAAAAGTTTTGATTATAAATAACACATACACATTGCAAGGGATTTTAGCCATTATCAACAAATCTCCCACCCAACTTGAGCCAGTAGTTCACTGCTTGGGACGTTACCCAAACACAATTATTTTCTTTAGTAGTTATGTAAAACTGCATCCACAGCAATCCCAATGACCTCTGTAATTTAATGTGTATTTTCTTCAGTGATGTAGAGATTTTGGCTAACTAAGGCAGTATAAATACACATTTCACTCCACCAAACCAGTGAGGATACCTCAGCTGTGAAAAAAACAACAGGGCAAAGTCAGAGACTGAGAAACTTTGACCTCATCAGTCCTGCTCAATGTCCCATTGTATCTTCTTATTTCTTCACTAAAAAGCAGTAAAAACATTACCCTCTTGTCTGCTGAAATCACATGTATACCTGTGCCCTCATATTGCCACCTGCAATGCATTTGGGATATACCTGCATGTCCCTCAGGATCCCATCTATAGACATACACCTGGTCTCTTTTTCCTCAGTCACTGTCAGTCTCATGGCTTCCCTGAAGGCCGCAGAGTGGCACCTGAGCTTCTGTGAGGCTGAAGCTAATGCCTGTGATATCTTATTTGCTGCAGGAGACTGAGCATGAACAACAGTCATGCCCAAGTACTACCTGCTCATAGGCAACACCGACAACGCTAAATGCAGAGTAACAAAGTAGTCCCTGCTTCCCCTTAACTTCCTCCCAGATCTCCTCATAATGTAACTACCTCCACAGCACCAAACACATCCAGTTGCAATGATAAAAAGAAAAGGCATGTGGTCCGGAAAATATTTTGTGCAACAAAAACAGTTTCAAGGAAAGTGGGTTTAAACAGAACATCACCCAACAACTTTTTGTAAATTCTTTTTAAACTCTAGTCTCTGGGTACTCAACCAAATCACCTTGCTATAGTAATAAAGCTGAACAACCCCTGCCATTTAACTGATGCTTCTCTTCCACTTCCCAAACGAAGCCCTTCTAGATAGTTGCCCAGTCATGCTAGAGGCTTTCTGTAATGTATACTACAATGCACTTTGTTCAAGGACTGTGTAACATTACTCTGCTTGCTTTAAGGCTGCATGAACAGCTGTCACTGGCTGAATTAAATGAAACAGTGACTCATACTACATCCTTGATATTGAAAAAGGTGTGGGTAGTATTTCATAGCTTGCAAAAAAGCTATGATTTCACATTATATTTAAATAAAGAATGACAGTGACTTTAGAACATATAAATTCTAGATAGATGATGTACCATGTATTAAAATTTTTTGGCAATATACATGGTTCTGTCATCATCCAACAGCAGGAGGATCACAAGCAGAAGAGGAGTTCAGATGAACTTCCAAAGAAATAACATGTAACAGGAAGAATCACAGAATTTCTAGGTTGGAAGAGACCTCAAGATCATCGAGTCCAACCTCTAACCTAACACTAACAGTCCCCACTAAACCATATCCCTAAGCTCTACATCTAAACGTCTTTTAAAGACCTCCAGGGATGGTGACTCCACCACCTCCCTGGGCAGCCTGTTCCAGTGCCTAACAACCCTTTCAGTAAAGAAGTTCTTCCTAACATCCAGCCTAAAACTCCCCTGGCGCAACTTTAGCCCATTCCCCCTCGTCCTGTCACCAGGCACGTGGGAGAACAGGCCAACCCCCACCTCGCTACAGCCTCCTTTAATGTACTTATACAGAGCAATAAGCTCACTACAGCCTCCTTTAAGGTGTATCTGTAGAGAGTGATAAGGTCGCCCCTGAGCCTCCTCTTCTCCAGGCTGAACAAGCCCAGCTCCTTCAGCCACTCCTCGTAGGACTTGTTCTCCAGGCCCCTCACCAGCTTCGTCGCCCTTCTTTGGACCCGCTCAAGCACCTCGATGTCCTTCTTCTAGCTAGGGGCCTAAAACTGAACACAGTACTCGAGGTGTGGCCTCACCAGAGCCGAGTACAGGGGGACGATCACCTCCCCAGCCCTGCTGGTCACACTGTTTCTGATACAAGCCAGGATGCCATTGGCCTTCTTGGCCACCTGAGCACACTGCTGGCTCATATTCAGCCGACTGTCCACCATCACTCCCAGGTCCTTCTCTGCCTGGCAGCTCTCCAACCACTCATCTCCCAGCCTGTAGCTCTGCTTGGGGTTATTGCTCCCCAGGTGCGGGACCCGGCACTTGGCCTTGTTAAACTTCATGCAGTTGACCTCAGCCCATCGGTGCAGCCTATCCAGATCCTCCTGCAGAGCCTTCCTACCCTCGACCAGATCGACACACGCACCTAACTTGGTGTCATCAGCAAACTTACTGAGGGTGCACTCAATGCCCTCGTCAAGGTCATTGATGAAGATATTAAAGAGGACCGTCCCCAGCACCGAGCCCTGGGGGATGCCACTAGTGACTGGCCTCCAACTGGACTTGACTCCATTTACCACAACTCTTTGGGCCTGGCTATCCAGCCAGTTTCTAACCCAACGAAGCGTGTGCCAGTCCAAGCCAAGAGCAGTCAGTTTCTTGAGGAGAATGCTGTGGGAGACGGTGTCAAAAGCCTTGCTGAAGTCAAGGTAGACCACATCCACAGCCTTTCCCTCATCCACCCAGCGTGTCACTTTGTCATAGAAGGAGATCAGGTTCGTCAAGCAGGATCTGCCTTCCATAAACCCATGCTGACTGGGCCTGATCGCCTGCTTGCCCTTCAAGTGCCGCATGATGACTCCCAAGAGGATCTGCTCCATGAGCTTCCCTGGTACTGAGGTCAAACTGACAGGCCTGTAGTTCCCCGGGTCAGCCCTCTGGCCCTTCTTGTAGATGGGCGTCACATTCGCTAGCCGCCAGTCAGCTGGGACCTCCCCCCATAGCCAGGACCGCTGATAAATGATGGATAGGGGCTTGGCCAGCTCCTCTGCCAGTTCTCTCAGTACCCTTGGGTCGATCCCATCCGGCCCCATCGACTTGTGCACATCCAAGTGCCGTAGCAGGTCACCAACCAGTTCTTCGTGGATGGTGAGGGCCACATCCTGCTCCCCATCCCCTTCCACCAGCTCAGGGTACTGGGTATCCAGAGAACAACCAGTATTGCCGCTAAAGACTGAGGCAAAGAAGGCATTGAGCACCTCCGCCTTTTCCTCATCTCTTGTAACTAAGTTTCCCCCTGCATCCAGTAAAGGATGGAGATTCTCCCTAGTCCTCCTTTTTGTGTTGATGTATTTATAAAAGCGTTTTTTGTTATCTTTAACGGCAGTAGCCAGATTGAGCTCCAGATGAGCTTTGGCCTTCCTAATTTTGTCCCTGCACAGCCTCGCTACATCCTTACAGTCCTCCCTAGTGGCCTGCCCACTTTTCCAAAGATTATAAACCCTCTTTTTTCTCCTAAGCTCAAGCCACAGTTCTCTGTTGAGCCAGGCTGGTCTTCTTCCCCGCTGGCTCATCTTTGGGCACATGGGAACAGACCGCTCCTGCACCATTAGGATTTGCCTCTTGAAGAGCGCCCAGCCTTTCTGGACCCCTCTGCCCTTTAGAACCGCCTCCCAAGGGATTCCACCAACTAGTGTCCCGAGCAGCCCAAAGTCAGCCCTCTGAAAGTCCAATACAGTGGTTTTACTGGTTCCCTTCCTGGCCTCGCCAAGAATAGTGAACTCCACCATTTCGTGGTCACTCTGCCCAAGACAGCTCCCGACCATCACATCCTCCACCAGTCCTTCTCTGTTTGTGAAGAGAAGGTCTAGCGGGGCACCACCCCTGGTAGGTTCACTAATCAGCTGCGTCAGGAAGCTATCTTCCACTTTCTCCAGAAACCTCCTAGACTGCTTTCTCTGGGCTGTGTTGTGCTTCCAGGATATGCCAGGGAAGTTGAAGTCCCCCACGAGTACAAGCGCTGAAGATTTCGTAACTTCTGTCAGCTGCCTGTAGAACTCCTCATCCGTCTCCTCATCCTGGTTCGGCGGTCTACAGCAGACCCCGACCAGGACACTAGCCTTGTTGTCCCTGCCGATCCTAACCCAAAGGGACTCGATCTTGTCATTCCTAGCCTCGAGTTCTACAACATCGAAAGACTCTCTAATATAGAGAGCTACACCGCCACCCCTTCTGTGCTGCCTGTCCCTTCTGAAGAGCCTATAGCCAGGCATCGCAGCACTCCAGTCATGAGACTGGTCCCACCACGTCTCTGTGATGGCAACCAAGTCGTAGCCTGCCCGCTGCACGATGGCTTCCAGCTCCTCCTGTGTTACCCATGCTGCGTGCATTGGTGTAGATGCACTTCAGCTGGGCCATTACCTTATTCCCCGGCCTTGCTATTGTTCCCCCTGGCACAGCTCCAACAATCCTTGCTTCACCCTCATCCCCCTTCTTACCTAGTTTAAAGCCCTATCAATGAGCCCCGCCAGCTCCTGGCCCAGGATCCTTTATCCCCTAAAGGATAGGGACCCGTCTACGGCCATCAGACCAGGTGCTGAATAAGAAAGTGCTGAAGAGAAACTATATTACTGATACTGAAAGTATCTTGCTCTCAATAAGCCGATATGCTTTTTGAAATTACATCCTTCAAGATGCATGACTCCTTCCCACAAATATTAGGTATAGGAGAAGGTGATGTAGAGGTTTTCTGAAGCCAGTATCTCAGAAAAAGAAAAAATACATTTATGGAAAATAGTCATGCCAGAAATATTTCCTCAACTTCTGTAGGAAATAAAAGGAAGGAAGACAAGTCACATTTCCTGGAAATAGCATAAGATGCATACCCATATACATACAGTAACTACTTTTCCTGTTTAGAAGCAATACAGAAAACATAGTAGTTAAGGCAGCCACTGAAAAGCTTGATGAACATTTTCCTTTCCAGACAATTTAACCTGCAATCTTGCTGAGAATTATCTTAATTTTTAACACTGTTCCTTTGTTGTTGTTGTTGATACTAAATCAGTATTACTCACTGCAGATAAGATGCCAACACAGAGGCAGGCTGAGGTAATCTGGGAAGTGTTAGCCAGCTCTGGAGGTGGTTGGAGGACTGGATTCCAATACTTCTCAGCATGATTTTGAACACCTGTAAAGTCCCACTTCTTCCCAGTAGCCAATAAAAGAGTGAGTCAACCAAGACAGTTTTATTTTATTATACGTACTTTGAACACACCTTTTCAGGCCACTTGCATAATGTTATCTCAGCAGTTTGCTGTCTTTCTTCTTCAATCTCTACCTCTCTTTGTTGTTTCTTCAAACACCAATGTAAGCTTTAAATTCTCTAATGTGTTATAATGTATCAAATATATAATAAGATTTTTCCAATATTCTTTCCATATTTCCTGTTTCTTTATCATGCCCTATTAAATCTAATTATATCCACTAGAACATCCCCTCAGCTACTCTCCATCTGTCAGAACAACTGAAAGTACATTCCAGAGAAATGCACTTAGAAGTCTACTTATAATTCAGATCCCACAAACTCAAATATACAAATAGATTTACTTATTCCTCTGAAACTCACATCACCTGATGAAAATGGTTGGGGAAAAGAAGCCAGCATGCTTACAGTCCAAGTTTCCTGTTTGCTAGCCTGCCCCTCTGCAAAGTATGGGAATTCCATAGCATCATAGAGTGGCATGGGTTGGAAGGGACCTTAAAGATCATCTACTTTCAACCCCTCTGCCATAGGCAGGGATGTAACCCAGTAGATCAGACTGGTTCAGGTAGCTTCCATGAAGAGCTAGAGTCAACACCTACCATACATTTCCAAAAACGTACTTTCCCTAGAATCTTGTTCTTGATGTCAAATACCCTTGGATACAACACAACAGTGCCAGGCTTCAAAAGGTTTTACTTGCACTGAATTCTAGAATTGTACCTAGAACAATTTGTGTCTCCTAGACCTTGAAAAAAAACTTCTAGGTATCCAAAATTTTGGGATAAACATTAATCTTTTGCAGTAACATAAAGCTAAAAGAAAAGAAAGGAAAGTATCTACTTCTCACTACTAGATAGAATTAAGAATTCTGTATGTTTATTTTGTTTTAGAATAATAGACTAATTTAGGCTGCAAGAGACCATTGGATGTCATCTGGTCCAAACTCCCTACATGGTCTGGGACAATTTCAAAGTGACATTAGGTTGTTCATAGCCTTATTGATTCAAAATGGAAAACACTAAATGAGGGAAAGAGAAGATGGTATTCTGGTGCCAAGGGTACTTCTCCATGTTTTAAAAACTTTTTATTTAGATAAAGGGCATCTCTCTTCAGAGAAGGAGCTTCTCTTACTTTTCATCTTACTCTGTTACAGGGAAAAAAAAAGATCCTGCTGACTGCATGCTGGAGATCCAGCTAATTAAAGAATGTAAAATGGTATGAAACCCATCTTTCTGACTTATGGTTCCCACATTCTATGCTGAAGGGAGTTTGGAGAGAGAAAGTGGCATTGCAAAGAAACTGCAGCAAAAAGTATCAAAATGGTTTGCAAAGCAGCAGCTTTGCAGCCCCAGAGTTTTTTCTACTCCCCTCTCCCTCCTCCAAACATATCGAGTTTTTAACACAAGTCTAGTAAGAGTCTCCTCTGGACACGAAACTTATTAGCAGCATACCAGCTCTCTGTTCCTTGTAGTGTATTCACAGTCCTTGGAGACATCTGTATCTTAGGATATGCTGCAATATAAATGAAATTGATATTAGGAACAAGAATGAAGTTTGCTGCAGTCACACTCATAGCTTCTCAGAACGCATTTCTAGATAGACTTCTAGCACTTGCTGCTGGGCATTCACAATGTGTGTATGCCCTAATCTAACCATGGTACAAGCAAAGTGACTTAATGGAGGCGTAACATGTCTGTATTCAATGCTGTAACATTCCAGCCTCAGGACGTCAAAAAGGCCTTTGGCCTGAGGTGGGTGGCACATGCTGTATGTTGAGTTGTTTTATGTCTAACTTATGACTTTCTCTCAGAATGCTAGGCAGAGAGAAGTGACCCTTTTGGATGAGGAGATGTGAGCAACTTCTTCAGTTGTCCTTCTGTGCCTACCAACAATATGGTCATACTTGAAGCTTCTCCGTTACTTCCTAGGTAGGAAAAGCATGGCATGAAGGTCCCTAGGAAAATGTCATGTCCTCTTTATTTATATAAAAATCAACAGAGAAAGAATAGGGCAGTGAGGAGGAAGAACCTGAACAGGCCCCACAAATATGTTAATTGCTGCTCCTATAAGAGCAGCTTGATGGCTGTAAAGAGAGCTGACAACATAAATTTATGACTATACCCAAGTTGCCAGCAGTGACCAACTCATACCATGCCAGCAAAACTCACAAGATAATTCCATCCTGTACAAATTGGTTAATGCATGGTCTCAAAGTATGGTGGCTAAAAACTCATCCACTTGTCCTTCATTAATGCAATTTTTTTAATGAAGCAAAAAGGGCACCTACTGATTACACTTTGAGCCGGAGGTTGGACCAGATTAGTTCTCAAGGTCTCTTCCACTTCAATGTTCCTAGGTTTATATGGAAATGTGTTTTGAACATGATTTATTTAAATTCACAACAGCAACTAGAGAGGTATTTGCTTACTACACCCAAATAGAAAGCAATTTTAGCTTATGTGTATCAGAATTCAATGTGAAAATGTGATGGGGAAAGAAGTAAATTATCCAAGCCAAAACAGAAGATAAATATTAGCAGAACATTATTAAAGAAACCTATAAGCAACAAAAGAATGTCAAAGAAAATTTAACTGAAAATTCAAAGTTAGTATCAACTGTTACTTAGTTACTATGTTATTTAGTCTATATTAGGCCATATGACACTGTTGGGAATTGGCATACAGGACGTGGACATGTGCCCGTGGAACAATTGTTCAATCTGAGCTTGCTTTAAGCAACCAGGAGTAGGACTTAGAAAATCTCATGGCCTGCTGTAGCTGAGCAAACCAAGCTACCAGAGTAACTGTGAGAAGCTCCCACGGCAATGACTCCCACATCACCCAATTAAGGAACTCAGAAAAATATTGTTACCAGCAGCTGGCCTCAAGGACAAGGTCTACGTGACTGCTAATCACAAGGGGGGTTCTTTTCTTGCAGGTGGGGTTGTTTTCTTGTGGTTGTTTGTCTGGGTGCTTTTGACCAATAATCTTGTGTGAAACACTGTCCGCCCCTGTTAAGTTCACTATAAAAGTTAGGCTATTCGGGCAATAAAATGAAGCTTGCTGATCACTCATATTGAGTGTCCCTGTCTTCCTTCCATCGACAACATGACACAGCTACTCTCTTTTTCTCTCCATACCCTCTTCCCCTTTTCACCCCCCCTCACACCAAGTTATTTCTCTTTAAAAAAAAAGCTTTCATAAAGTGACTCTTCTCTGTTCTGTCCATCACAGAGCATTTGGACAGAAACAAAAACTTATTTACCAATGGAGCCTCTCTGTACACCCAAACTCAGGGAGACAACAAGACATAAACCGGAGGGCATGGCCAAAAATGTGCCCTACCGCCTCCCTGACACAATAAATGTGGATGGTGATGTCTGCTTTGATGAAGGAGACATCCTACAGTTTTTGCCTGGGAGACAAGGTCCCTACAAAACAACTGGGGATAAATACCACCACCACCACCTGACTGTGTGTGTGTTCTCTGTTTGGTGCATTTCACTCCTTCTAGAAAAAAGCCAGCAGAAACCAGTCACTCTGATCAAATAGTGAGACATCACCAGCACCCAGGTTAACTATCAAAAAGAAATCAAAAGATTAGGACTACCCAAAAAGCCTTGGGAAACAGTCAAATATTTTTTTTTTGAAACAAGAACAGTTAAAGGGACGCTTGTTTTGTATCTGGATATTCATTTGAAGTGTCAGAGAAACATTAGCAAATAAGCAGAGGGGATGATGTGAATTTAAAGATGGTAATTATGGATTAGGGATACCTAATCACCTCCTCTAACTTCATTAAACATCTACAATAGTTATGATGGATTTATTGCCTAAGAAACAAGAATTGTGATGGCGTGAGAAGTGGTTATTATTTTACTGAAGCCCAACTTCTCAAGCCCAGGAGGTTACTGCAGGGACATGGACAGTGGGAGGGCACAAAGAGTCTGTCACAAGGCTCTTCTACTAAATGAGATGGACTTAAAGAGAATCAATGAATAAATGAATGAACAAATGGACATCAAGTATCCCCAGGAGCAGAATCAGCTTCTATGCATTGTCAAAATACAGGGCTAACTAGATCTTTGTTCCAAAGTCTGCTTTTTTAGCCATATGCTAGGAAAGCTTATTTTGATAGAGAAGAAGATTGGGCTGATCACCAGCATAAATGATAGGAAAGGCAGATCTGGCAATTATTTTCAAACAAATACTCTCTGTCTTGCTGTTTTACATTGATGGAGAAGCCTGAATGGCACTTAATAAAGACATTTTTGAGTGCTGGAGTTTTACAGGCAACCTACCGTCCTAATGCAAACTACATAATCACAATATATATTTGCGTTACTCCTTAAGGCTCCCTGAAATTTCCAGCATTGTTCTCACCCACATCTGTAAGGAATTTGCTATGCAATCTCTGGTCTGTACAGAGTAGTCAGCGTAAAGGAATGAAAAACATGTTTTACTCACAAAACATCTAATTTTACTATGGAAGTCATGGATGCTCCTGAAGAGAAGGTCAAGATTCCACTTACCGAATGTAAATATTTGGTAAATCCTATAGAGGATAGAGGGAAAAAAAAAGGAAAAAACGTCCATGCTGACGCTTCAAGACTCCAATTTAAAAAGAAATTAAGATCATTAAGTTTAGGGAACTACCTATAGTCATCATTAACTCCAAACTGCACAAAATGGCTGCACACTTCTACTGGAACGTCCTTCATGACTGTGTACCTATAGACAGCAGTAAACATGCATAAGCAGTGATTTGCACAAATCTCTGAGAGAACAGATACTTAGCTGATAAGCAAGTCCTGTTTAACTGCAAGGGAGAAGGGCTGAAACAGCACGCTAAAGATAGGCTAACACAGTGCAATACTCTGAAGGTTTGAGTTCTGGTCATTATAGTAAACAATGGAAACTGTTGCTATGGCACTAACCTTTCTATTTCAGCACTGATGAAAGATTGTCGTAGAGTAGAAACATCAAAATCATGCATGCAACAGAAAGAATTATAATTTTTGAACAGTATTCAGACACTTAAAGGTCCAATTACTTTTGAAAATTCCCTATTGGTGTCCCACCGCATCTTCAGCTGCTCAAGCTACGCTCAGTATGTCTTCAGGTGTCTATCCTGTATGGGAGAAGGAAAAGACTCTCAACATCCTTTCTTACTTTTGCTCTGCAACAAGAAATGTGAGGATCCTTCATTGTCACATCCATGCAACAACACTCCTGCAATTTTCCTGTCAAAATCTGACATGTTTTTCAACTAACATATACATAGCCTGTGCAGGAAAAACAAACAAGCAAACAAAAAAACAAAAAAAACACACCATGACTTACAACAAAGGGGATTTCTAGATATCTTGTGGGGATAACCTTAACTGTATGTCCAATTTCTCTCAAAGCTCAAAAAAAAAATAAAATAGTACCATGTCTTTATTTTAATTAAAGTCTTGGGATATTTAGGTTACACTTAATCTGAATTCATAAACATGATAAACAACAGGCAATTTAAAGAACAGAAAATATGTATTAATTTCCCTTCAGAAGCCCTAGGATTGTTCACTGTTTAACTCACTCCATATCTGAAGAAAGGAAAAGAGCATTTCCTGATCTACTTTTAACGTAAGATAAAAAGACACACTTGTTTGACAGAGGCTTTGAACTGACAGAAAGTACTCTCAGTTTTATAAACTATATTAACATTTATTGTCACAATACTAGAGTGCTGCTTTGCTCTTCAAAGTCCTCTAGGATGAGTTCATCGGGTGAGAAGCTCCATAATTATGCATGGGGGAGCACTGTGCCTTGTTTTTTAAAGTAAATGTTTGTGTCATTCAGCCCTTGGAACACTTCTGTTTATCCAGAGCTGAAGAGCATGATATGTAGCCCAATGCTATATACTCTACAGCTAAAAGTACCAGCCAGAGAAGAAAACTTCCTGCCACTATTTTCAAAAGCTATCAGAAGAAATAAAGCTGTTTTGAACTAGTCCTATTAGACGTGGAGATAACTTTGTTAAGAGTTTTAAGGTGAGTTTTCCAAGAGGCTGAAATCCTGTCTTCTCCAGGACCAGTGTTTTCAGTCCCAGGAGGACACCAGAAGTAGTAACATGTTCCTGTCCTTATCCTCTTGGGTCTCGACATTTGTGTCTGATGCTTTGCTATATGAGTATAAAATAAGTGCCATGAAAAACCATTATTTCTAAAAGGAAAGAAGGGGGACGCAGTCATCATCATATTCATCTAGAACAAGAAACAGTGAAGGTACTGATCTTAGGATATATGAATTTATAGAGGTAATTAAACCTAGAAAAAAAAAAGAGGAACATTCTTAGAAGTAGCAATGCTTCAGTAGGCATGATATGTTTTATTCTCTAATTACATATAAACCAGCTGGGTATTACATTAGATTCTGGAGTTCAGTACTATTATAATGCATTACTAGCTATAGTAAATATAATCCATGTGGGCATCTGATATTTAACAAAGCTGTCAATATCACATTGGCCTGATATATGCCAATTCACACCAAACAGAACTCAAGCCCACTGATGAGTTGCATAGCCTATAAATCTTTAGAGTACTCCAATTCCCCATAAGAAGTTAAATGAATGCTTAAAAGGAAAGCATGCTCTGTGCAAAGACTTCAAGATATGTCTTCAGTGTAAATCATCATTAGTGATTCTGCACTACAACTGAGGAAGGTCTGTTTGCAACTTTCTGTAGTCTGCAAGCAATGGAAGTGGCTTCAACTTGTCCTTTGCCTGCTAAGGTACACAAAGGATGACTTCCTGATACTGATGGCCACGTTATGTAGTGTGCAACTATGAATGTTGTGATGTATATTCCCATATTTGCATCTCATATGCTCAGGTCTTAACAGAGAGTAGAAATATAATTTTGTGCCTTGAACAAACATTGAGTTGCACAACCCTTTAAGCATCAAGATTCAACCTGACAATTACTAACAATTAGTCTATCTAAATTCAAGGAAGGGTGAAGCATGGGAAAATGCGTGCAGAACAGCCACCTTCTCCACACCCCCAGACACACAGTTTTTGCATTGCCACTATAAGAGAGTATTACGTAACCTTTCAGGTGAGTTGATCATAACATTCTGTTTGCTTACTGTGCTGTCCTTTGCTTTTTCATTGTGGGCCCATTATTGTGAGTCAACAAAAGTCTTATGCTGACAGGATTTAGCCTACAGATGCATTTGGAAGGTAAAACCAAAAAAAGGTCTGTTTTAATTCTGCTCTGGGCTCATAAAGAAAGAGGGGTCAGAGGAATAGTCAGCTAGAGGTATATAAAGTTAATTCCTCGGTATGTTTACTTTCATAACCTGGAATATGAGTCCTGCTTGTACCTTGAATATTTGCACCTAAAGAAGACTTGATAAGTGTTTGCAAAAGCTGAACTGTGTTCTAGAGAAATAGGAGTTTCCTCAGGATACCAACTCAGAATTAAACATGCTGAAATCTTAGATCTTACTGAAAAGATCTTACTGAAAAGAAAAAGAAGACACCAAGCCAAAACATGATCAAGAACTGCTGAGGAAGAAAACTTAGAATTGCACAAATCATTCTCTCTTCTGATTACCAACTGTGATAAATCTTTAAACCAGAAAGAGCTACTAGTTATTATCTCAACTATTTTTTTTTTTAATGCTCTTTCAAAATTTGTCCATTTTCAAAAATATTATAGGGTTACAGTTTGAGAATTAAACTTTCCCATTAACTTCACTTTCAGTGTATTTAAATTATGGGAAAATGAAGAAGGAAAGAACAAGAGCGACAGCAGATTGTAGAAGATATTTGCATAATTTTAGAAGATGGAAGTGTTTCATTTTGATTCCTGCAAAATAACCAAGTAAAATGCATTTTAAATGTCATTACAAAACAGACACACTTTCCTTAATCATCTCTATAGTAGGAATTCTGAAAGTGCTCAGATTGGAGCTCTTGTTTATAACGTTCCACATCAAGATTGTAGTTAATGACATCATCCAGCCTAATTGTAAAATGCAGGATTTTCTAATTTTGAATGAACGTACTAGTAAGAAGTTGTTACAACTATTTTTCATCTATAGGTCTCAAAGCACCATATGTTCATTAATTATGGATTAACACAGTCTAATCTGAGAACCCACCCTGAACAAAACCAGAATAGCTTGCATAAACTTCAACTCCAAGTAAATAACTTAATGATTTATTTCAAAGCCATTATCATAGCTTACAGACAGTCTTTTTGTGATGTTACTAATTTTAGCAACTGTTCTAAGTAAAGGGTTTAAACTGTTAATCAATTGAAATACATGATTTACACAGCAGCATTCAAAGAACATGACTCAGAGTGCTTTCTGGAAAATACTATGCAAATATTTAAGTGCTTGAGAAGAAAAAAAAAAGGAAAGAAAATTCTGGAAAACAAACAGACAAACAAAAACCCAAGGCTATATAAACATAGAAGACAGGAGTAAAATACGTTATCTCCTATTTAGGTTGGCACTGTTGGGACAGTTTCAGTTACAGGAGAGGTCCTAATCTGTTGTCTATCTCTGCCTCACGAGTTTGTTACCTTCTTCAAAGCTCCCTACAGGCACCTTGGCTCATCTGGCATGTACAATATAAAGCGCACTGGGAAATGCAAAGCAGGATGATAAGCTGCCTGGTTCACTGAAAAACGAAACAAGCCACTCCAAAATTCACTTTTCCATTGCAATAAAAAGAGAGTTATCTGAGCAGAAGACTGTTTGATGATCGTCTGTGGGTATGCAATATGAGTCCTTTAAATGGGTAAAACAGAGATTGACTATCAGGTCATCTTCATCCATGCAGTTGATTGTGCAAGGTGATACAAATGTGATTTTAAATAAGAAATTAAACACACACGTCTCTTTAGAAGCCAAAGAAATACAAACTTTATCTACACATTATACACATTCTACCTACATTTGTTGCTATGACATCCCTACATATAAAAGAGGATTAAGATGCTGTGGTGGTTTTACCTTGCTAGGCAGCTGAACTCCACCACAACTGCTCTCTCACACCCCCTACTCAGAAGAGGAGAGGAAGAAGAAAAGGAAAGAAACAACTCATGGGTTGAGATAAGGATAATTTAATTAAAGGAAAAATAATTATTAAGGAAAAAATATTATTAATTAAACCATTTAACTAGAGGGAAAAAGGGAAAGGGGAAAAGGCAGGGGAAACAAACAAACAAACAAGTAAAGGCTGTGTGAAAGTGCAAAGGAAAGAAATTACTCTCTACTTCCCACAAATAAGCGAAGCTTGACCACATCCTTGAAACAGGCATGTAGCCATTGTTAGGGAGGACAGACGTTTTTGCAACAAGAGCCCACCCCTCCCCTCTTCTTCCTTTTTCCACCTTTTATTGATGAGTGTGACATCATATGGTATGGAATATCCCGTTGGTTGGTTTAGGTCAGCTGCCCTGGTGATGTTCCTTTCTCACTTTTTGATAATCCCCAACCTACTGACCCTGGGAGTGTTAGAGTTCTGATGCTGTACCAGCACTGCTCACCAGCAGACACAACACTGATACCAGTGCTGTTCTAGCTACACGTGCAGAGCACAGCACTGTATGGGCTGCTGCAGGGAAAGTTAATATCCCAGCCAGACCCAGTACAGATGCAAGGTTACAAATGTGTTTTTGTTTGTTTGTTTTTATGTGTACAGCTGCAAGCATACTTGGAGCTTGACTGTATTATTAATCAGTGAAAAACGGAAAATAAAAAAGCAGCTAAACAACCCACAGGCATGCTGACAGAAAGACCACTTCTGGGTTATACATTAGAGCATGCACTTGTGCTGTTTAAAAATTTACTGAAACTCTGATGAAACCTAATCACCACATGTATGTGCCCAGGCCATTGAAAGGTACAGGAAGTTGTGTTTGCTTATAAAGCTGCTGAGAGAAGCCTTTTGCAAATGCTACCATGAGAGACAGGGTTTATCTGACCATATCCAAAAGCTTATAAACTGCTAAATGTTCCTTGGGAAAACCCAGTGTGGGATCCACAGCACTATCTGAAGCAGAGTCCAAAGAAGAATTTCCAAACATGATAAGTCAAAAAATGGTTCCATCTTTCTGAGTGTCTCATAATCAATAATGAATTGCAAGTTCATATTTCTCCTAGAGAGAATAGAAATTAATTCCTCATTTGCACCCCCTGCCATATCCCCAGATATCTCAGGTTTCTAAGCAGAAAAAAAAAAAAAAAAAAAGGAAGGAAAGCAAACCCAGCACAACTCATATACCTAATACATATACAGAAGGGTATAAAGTGGAGAAAGAAAGAGGTCCTTCCATGATGCAGAAAACTCATGATGAGCTCTTCCCAAGTTATTAGCATGCTATATTGTGTGTATATATAGTTACACATGCATTGTGATTTATTCTTTCAGGTTTTGCAGGGAGTTACTGGCATGCAAGTCAAACATTTTAAATCAAATTGCTTTAGATATTAGGAAACCATGTTTAAGTTCATAGTTGCTTGCCTTACTTGGTCCTGTCAGACCTACAATATCATTTAGCAAGAAATCAAAGTGCCACCTTTGCCTTAAGAAATTCTTTGCTTATACTAAGAGAAAGACATGATTCAAGGTTCAAGATGATGGCCATGGAACAACTTAACACACTAATTAATTAGCAATTCAATACTGCAGGCAAAGAAGATAGGGGTATTGTAAAACATGTGGTTTGCCCACATTATGCACTCTTCTGTCCAAGGAGTCAAATTCTACAGCTTGTGAGCAAACCAAATGAGAAGCCAAGGCCATTGTAGCACAATACTCACCAGAATAGCCCAGAAGAACTCAAGAGAGATGATAAATTGTGTATGTAAACTAAATATACTGTGAATATAGCACCACAAATATCCATCTATTTTGCTCCTAGAGTAGTAATCGTGTGCGACAGTGACTGGTTTCTCTTAACAAACAAGGCCCACTTCAACTTGTAGCCAGCACATTTCAGACAACTCTTGCTTCATCAGCGTTACTGGACCTACAAGACCTCACAGAGCAGCTTTGTCTGTTTCTCTCACAGAGCAGCTTTGTCTGTTTCTCTCACTGTACCACACTAGTGGGTAACATGTAATCAGTTCCCCTCCAAACATCTAAGTTTAATTATTTGCATAAAGCCTAACTCCTTCAACCATTTGTCTTTATTCATGACAGATGATCAGCATAGTAGAATAGCTTCTTGTCTGTGCTACTGCTCAAATTGCCTTAATTTTTCAAATTAGAAAATCCATATACTTTATTATGGTTCATGTTTCTGACAAAGATCATTAGTAAATTCAGAAATATCAAACTTTCTGCTTATACCCATCTCATTTTTCTTTTGAATCTACTCAGTACTTTGCACTGTTTCATCTTTTGGCAAAAGTTTCTGTATGCCTATAGTGGCATTCAACTCCTAGACACAACCATAATCTATGCTACATTTTTTTTTACAATCTATTCAGAAATGAGGCACAGTTCAGAGACCACTTCTTAACTGATTCTTTTTACCGACAGTGAAATCCTACCACCTGTAATATAATTCCAAAGTAACTGTGGTGGTTTTACAGTTTTACCGTGCTGGGCAGCTAAACCCCACAACCGCTCTCTCAATCTCCCTCCTTTAGATGAGGAGGGGGAGAAGTAAAGCAAAGAACCACTCACAGGTTGAGATAAGGATAATTTAATTAAAGGGAAATAATAATAACAATTAAATAAAGACTACCATGAACTAAACAATTTAACTAAGGGGAAATAAAAAGGGAAAGGGGAAAAGGAAAAATAAAAAGAAGGGAGGAAAACAAACAAACAAAATAAATGAAGGCTATATGGAAGTGCAGAGGAAAGAAATTACTCTCTACTTCCCACAAATGAGCGATGATTGACCACGTCCTTGAAGCAAGGCCTCAACGCATGCAGCCGGTGTTCGAGAGGAGGACCGACGTCTTCCCAACGAGGGCCCACCCCTCCTCTCTTCTTCCTGTTTCCACCTTTTATTGCTGAGTGTGACATCACATGGTATGGAATATCCCTTTGATTGGTTTAGGTCAGCTGCCCTAGTGATGTTTCTCTCCTCACTTTTTGCCCACCCCCTAGGAGGGTTAGAGGAAGGCCCAATGCCGTGCCACTGCTGCTCAGCAGTAGACACAACACTGGTGTGGTAACACTGCTGTTCCAGCTACAAGTACAGACTACGGCACTGTATGGGCTGCTGCCGGGAAAGTTAACATTCCAGCCAGACCCAGTACAGTAACATCAACTGATTTTTTTTTCAGAGGGTCAGATAAGGAAGACATAGAATACAGCATGAATGTATATGCATGGATGTGCACACACACACAGAAGAGAAAAATTAAATTATCCTGTTACAGATTCAGGGGTATCAAGGCATAAAATCATTCTTACGGATCGTAAAACTGAGAAATTGTTGGTATGAATCAGAAGCATTAAAGATCTCTAACGATCATTTTCCTAGCAGTATAAGAAATCTTTGAATGCTGCCAAGTTTACAAGGTAACATGTCCATGCAGGTGGTCTATAATACCCTTAATGATGTTATTTCTACCTTAACCGAACTATTACAATTATGGAGGAACTACTGCTCATTATCTTCTAGGTTGGATGTTAGGAAGAACTTCTTTACTGAAAGGATTGTTAGACATTGGAACAGGCTGCCCAGGGAAGTGGTGGAGTCACCATCCCTGGAGGTCTTTAAAAGACGTTTAGATGTAGAGCTTAGTGATATGGTTTAGTGGAGGACTTGTTAGTGTTAGGTCAGAGGTTGGACTCGATGATCTTGAGGTCTCTTCCAACCTAGAAATTCTGTGATTCTGTGATTCTTACCAGATCAACAGAGCTTTTAATCTACACTCTCTGTAACTAATCCTCACTCTCATACTCTGTTGCTGTATAAATGGTGATATCTATGCCTTTATCCATTTACAGTTACTGAGACTCAGGTTTCTATTTGCTTTAACACATGGAAGTACTGCACAGTGGTATTAGTCACTGAATTGCTGAGATGGATGTGCAGATATTTGTGCATCATCACCAGCTCCTATAACCCAAATTATTTATTCTGTCTGCTGTAACAGAAACTTAATTTGCTATAAGTTTGTGTTACTTACAACTTGATGTAAGGCAAAAATATCAGCCTATTCTGTCACTTCAGTTTGATGTCCTGGCTCTAGGCAGCCACATTACAAGCTGATGATGCTCTAGGTGAAGCCCACCCATAGGCAAGGCCTGCAAGTATCCCTGAACAGCTCTCTCCTGATGACCCAGCAGGGAAAATACTTTATTTTCAGTGACACTTCTATGGGGGAACAGGGAGCAGAAGGAGCTACAGAAGCAACAGCTCCATGCAAGACATCTTTTAACATAAGGGAGGCTTTCCATTTACTTACACAGGCCTTGGATCAAGGGAGATAAAACCAGCAAAGCATTAAAAAAAGACCTAAACACACACAGAGTCACTGACTACCATACTGTGTTACACGTGGACCAGTTCTTCCTTAAGCTTGAAAAAA
Source organism: Anas acuta (assembly GCF_963932015.1). Taxonomy (NCBI): domain Eukaryota; kingdom Metazoa; phylum Chordata; class Aves; order Anseriformes; family Anatidae; genus Anas; species Anas acuta. The sequence continues at coordinate 66,387,647 of NC_088980.1, forward strand.
ATATCAATGTTTAGAGCACTGAAATATCTGCCATTCTACCAGAATCCATTGAGGTCTGCTTGTTCTGTTAATCATGTTGCTTCAGATGCAGTTTGGCAGCAGGACTTCAGGACAAGATTTTCTTAGAGGATTCATAAGTATATACATATATACATATACATATATACATATATATATATAAAACCATATATAACCATAGAATATCCCAAGTTGGAAGGGACCCATAAGGATCATCGAGTCCAACTCCTGGCACTGCACAGGTCTACCCAAAAGCTTAGACCATGTGTGCACTTAGTCACAAAGTGCACAGTCCAATCGCTTCTTAAATTCAGACAGGTTTGGTGCAGTGACTACTTCACTGGGGAGCCTGTTCCAGTGTGCAACCATGCTCTCAGTGAAGAACCTCTTCCTGATGTCCAGCCTAAACTTCCCCTGCCTCAGTTTAACACCATTCCCGTGGGCCCTATCACTGGTGTTTACAGAGAATAGGTCACCTGCCTCTCCACTCCCCCTTGCGAGGAAGTTGTGGACCACGATGAGGTCCCCCCTCAGCCTCCTCTTCTCCAGGCTGAACGGGCCCAGTGCCCTCAGCCGCTCCTCATACATCTTTCCCCCTAGGCCCTTCACCATCTTTGTCGCCCTCCTCTAGACACTCTCCAACAGTTTAATGTCCTTTTTGTACGGTGGTGCCAGAACTGAACACAGCACTTGTGGTGAGGGAACACCAACGCAGAGTAGAGCAGGATATATGTGTATGCCATATATATATATATATATATATATATATGCCTACTTTGTCCCTTAATAGGTAATACAGCTGTCTACCTAACTTCATAAACAGCCCTTCTACTACCATCAACTGTATTTGTGTTTATCTCCTTCACATTCGCCACAACCTTTTTCCAAACTGAAGTTTCTTTGAGCAGCAGTATCTGATGTTTTCAAGGCATGGCTAGACTCTGATGCTCTTCAGATTGCCCTAGTTAGACCACCACAAATAATACTTTCTTGCAGTCTTTCTTACTGGCATTTTATTTAATACTATAAAAAAGTATTTTAGGTGAAAGATGACATCTCCCACTCTTTGCTAAGTGAACATTAGGTGCCAGCAGAAGTCTCTGCTCCTCCTGGAAATGGGAACTTCTCTCCTGCTTCTCTTTAACCTCATGCACCTTTAAGTCCTCTAAACTCTTTGCTCTCTCATGATTTTCCTTTAAAAAGGGAAGGAAAATAAAACCCAAGCAAAGCTTCCAATCTTCACTTGGCCTCTGCTTCCCTCACAAGTAATTCCGGCCTTAGCTGTTCCTACCTTAACAGATTATTCAATAAAGCTGCAGCCCAGCCTTCTTACCTGGAAGACAGATAAATTGTTGGTAGGGCTTGGCACAGTACTGCTTAGAGGGCCACCAGACCATTTTGAAACTTACAACCATTGTGTGCAGATAAATAATCAAGTACTACTAAAAAATCAGGAGTATTTTCAGCAGCAGCATTAAAAGTACAATAACTGTTCTATGATGATTCACTTTGAAGGTCACATTCAGATCGGGCTGGTCATCTAGAATGTTGAAAAATAAGAAAACTGGATTTGAAAAAGGAGGATTTTTAGGATGCATTTCTAAAGAACAAAAAAGAATTACCTGTCTCCCATTGATACTCTAATTGCCTTTTACATTCCTCTTCAGAAAAAAATAAATCTATTTCAGAGTAGGGCTGCTTTGATGTAAAAGCATCTACAGCTAAAGGAAACCAAAGTACCTCATTAATTTTGTATAGGGTTTCTAAAGCACAAATAATTCAAACATGCATTAGGTTGATGCTGACAAAAATGATGGGATAACACAGGGATCTCAGTCAGGCACTGTGTATAAAAAGGAAAGGCTTCTGTGCCTACAGCCTGAGCATAGTGTACTAGGAAAAAAGAAAGTTCCCTTCTTCAGTAAGCAACCTCAAAAGATAGTGTGTACCTATTTACATATTCAATTAAAATTAGAGAATAAAACCTAGGAGAGCCTAGTAGGACCACTTTTATTTATAAAAGACATACAAGTAATTATACATACTTGTGTTTTTATGTGTGTATATATCCATATACATAACAGCACTTCATTAACTATTCCAGTGCATAGATTTCACCCCTAGAAAGATCGCTTATAGATGTTTAACATGATAACAAACACAGTTAAAGCTGGACACTAGGAGTTCAGAGCCTAGTGCTACAATGCTGTGTATTTTGAGAAGTTTTTCAGCATGGGGAACAAAGTGAGAAATAACTGGAGGAAGGCAGTATCTTCTGCCTATGATCTCAGCCTGATTAGGCTGGCTAGCTGCCCATCCACCCACCTGCTATCTGTGACTAGTCCTTAGCTTTTATAATGTAATGAAAGGTGGTCAGTGTACTATTTTTTGAATATGCTAAGTGTTAAATGAGAAAGGTTGTGGAGGAATCGTTAAGTGAGGTAGGACATGTGGATGTTGAGCAGTTAGGAGACAATGGGCTAGTGAAGCACCGTACTCAACTCACATGAACCTGGGCACGTATGCAGCTGGCTGAGAGCCAATCAGGCTCAAGGACACGATGCCCTTGGGCGATCGGGGAAAGTCCCTAAGGCAGGACAGGTAGCCAAAAGAAGGAGGACCAGACTGAAAAGCCCGGGAAGTGTTAACCAATCCTGAGCTTAGTTTCTGCAATATGTATGAGTTGATTATGTTCAAACTAGATAAAAGGCGACTGAGCTATCCATTAAAGTTGAAGTTCACTGTTCACTCATATTGAGCGTCTGGGTCTTCCTTCCGTTGGCAACAAAAGGTGAAACTGTTAGAGATTTAGTGGTAAGAGTATTAAAGATTGAGCTAGGGAAAACAACATTTGCAACCAAACATTCAGATCCAAACTCTTGTAAGATATGCACATAGGGTTTTGACGTACGCAATAGGGTAACTATCGCCAAACCAGAATTCAAGAACACCCTTTGATGCTGAAGTGGCTTAGTTGAAACATTGCAGTAAGCGACATTTGCATCTTCCTATACCATCACACAATTTAATTTGTTCATCTTTTAACGGAATTCTCCCCACTACACACACACACCCCTCCCAGTTTAGCTACAGAAAAAATAACTATTTGCACAGGTAGATCAAATTTCAGAATCCAAATTAAGCTGCAGTCCAAATGTATTGAACTTAAATTAGCCAATAAATTAGGCTGAGAGCAAATATTAAAATAACAATGCTTAGCAACAGAGAGGATATAGCAATGCAAGAACTTATTGGAAAGAAAGTATTTAGCTGAAAGGTGATTAATGTCTACAAGTCTTCGTGCCACTTGGCAATTTCCACTACTACAGGTGTGAGCTTTGGAGTTAGAATAACAGCTCTTGGTTAATGAGATTTCTTAGTTAGGAATCAACTTAACCTTTCAGAGAGAAGTTTTCTGATTATGTTAGCACCTGTCTCTGGCATATTTGCATCAAAAGAGATAATGAAGGTTATTTTCAGTACTACAATTGAGCAAAAAATTTGCAACAAGCTGGGAAGTTCTACGCAGTCAGAGAAGCATCTGTAGTCTTGATTATTTCCAGTTTTAAATGCTTGATTTTAAACACTGAAGTTATATTTTTCAGAGACATGAAACATTTCAGAAAAACAAAAAAATAAACTGACAAAAAGTATCCAGAATGACCTGTAGTAATGGTCACAGGTTGAATAACCATTAATAGACATAATCTCAAACTCTGTAGAGTATTAAGCAAAAAGTTAGATTAATGAATAAATAAAAATCAGGCCAGTGTTTCTTTCTGCTCAAGTAACTGCCAAGACCAAGCGTAAATATACTAATTAATTAATAGATTATAATTTTCTTCTCAAAATTCCCTTTCCCCTTCTAACTTCCAAAAGTCTTGTAGTCACTACTCTTTACTGGGTTCCATTTTTTCCAGATAAGATGTATATGTTTTATTAATAGGTTATTTTTGTTATGTCCTACCACAAACAGAATTCATTTAGAAACTCAAATTGGCCTTGTGAGCATTCATGTATGAGATGTAAACTGGAAGTTTCAAGGCATAGCAAGAAGTGACAGCTTGGCTTAGTGAATTACCAGTATCCTTACTGTATCCTCTAGGTGTCTGGATGGAGGGAATGGAACTTGCTGTCCAACCTGGAGAAGCAGTACCTCCTGAAGGTCTTGTTGTCTGCATAGACCATTGCTCCCACAGGGCTCATCTAGACAGGGTGATAGAGCTTCCTCCCCAGCACAGAGTAGTACCTACGTTGCAGAGTTACCCAAAGTGGTTTTCTCTAGCTTAAGAAAAGTGATCAGAATATAAAATCATATTTTCAGTAGAATGAACGCAGGACTCAACTCACAATAAATTCAGTGTCATCTTTGGACAGCAGGTGAGGCTGACAAAACATACTCTCCATGCATGCACAGCACACTGTTTTGTACTTTCCAAGTAATATCTGGGTATTTGAACATTCTGACAATGACACAGATTCTTGGCAGGATGCCTTCAGGACACCAACATTTTGAAAGATAACCAACAAAATGATAAATAAATAAATAAATAAATTTATATTAAAAAAAAAAAATTAGTACCATGCCTTGATGGGCATACCTTGCCTGATTCATTCCTGCCTCCTAGTTCTCCAATACCAAGTTTTTGTTAAACTTAGTTTCAATCTTCTTGCTCTGTATCACAGCTTACCTATGTGCAGCTCTCATACTTACTTACAGAGAGCTCATTTCTCACATTTGTCAATTTAATTTATATATTTTTCCATGACAGAACAATTAGTAGTTAACGTGCATGCTTCTTATTTTGTAAAAGACAGGTGAGCCTTAGTTGAAAATATGCTAATTTTGAAATGAAATGTTATTTTTAGAGCTGCAAATGCATTTAGACCAGCCATTTTATTACTGCAAATTACATGAGTTTTCACAGATAAGGGTCTGCTGGTACGTAAAGTAGGCTGGCATCACCTCTATTGGTTAAATCTAGAACACAGGCTTTTCAAAGCCAGCCGGTGGCTTCTCTGCATCTTGAGCAACTAGCAAAGCAGTGAATATCATTATAAAATCACAGAATAACTGAGGCTGGATGGGACCTCTTGAGGTTCCCCCCCCCTGCTCGCCACTACGCAAAACAGGTGAGCTATGGGCCAGGGCCTCACCCACTTGGGTTTTTAATGTTTTCATGGATGTAGTTTACATGGCCTGCCTGGGCAACATTATCTTTTATCTTCTCAGGGCAGTAATAATAGATAATAAAAAACAATATATTTTAGTGAAAATTTCTCATTTCCATTAAACTAGGATCTTTGATGAGAGAGTTTGTTCAGGGTCTACAGTAGGAGGGTTTTCTAGTTCTACAATAGCTAGGTTAATAGCTAGTGAGGCAGATGTAATTAAGCATTTGAAGAAAAATTTATCTCCCCCACTGTGCACTATCACACTTTGTATCGGTCTTCTCTTTACATTCTAAATTTAGTATACTTGTTCTTCAAAGGAAATTGTCTATCAGTAAGCTGCTGGCATGCAATGAGAAAGAGAATTCCCTTGTGCCAGGCCATAAACAGGCACCAGAAAATTAATGACGGCACATACCTGAAACAACAAAATACTTCTTGTGTCCATCAGAGACTTTGTTTCTAAATTATTTTTTTCAAGGTCAAGAACGAGCAAAAGATCCAAATGGCTGTGACATGGCCCTGGTAAAGTCCACAGCACAAGGCTGCTTGGGATGAAGAAGGTGGGAGTGAAGTTCTTCCTCGCTGGGTAATTAACAAGTGAGGAGGGACAGACCTGCTGTGCTTTCGCTTTTCTTCTCTCCCCTGATACAAGAAACCTTATTTTCAATAAATAATCAATCAATAAAAAAGCCTTTCAATAGAGAAATAAAAATCTAATTCTGAAAGCCTTGTTATTTCAAAAGGCTGCTCATCAACAGTGAAACACTCAGCTTTTTAATCTAGGAACAAACAAGCAACTAACACTTCACACCAATGGTAAATATTACAAGTGCCTGCTAGAGAAAGTCCAGGGAATCCTCTGAACCATAGCTGCTCAGCTATGTGTTCAGCTAAATCCTGGTGGATATCTGTATCTTCTCAAACAAACAAGAGCAGACGGCTATTGGAGAGGAAAAAGAGAAAATTTAAACTACATATCTAAGGCTCTTCCACACCTCTTGCATTTTTGAAAGTCTGTTGAATCTGCAGATGAACCAGGGTGTCCTTTTTATTTGTTTTTTAAACTGAAACAATCCCTTTTCTTTGTATAGCAGATAGAGTCATAAGGCTCCTAAGAACGCTTGGAGAAGTCTCTCTTTATATTCGTCATATAATATAAAGACCTCATCCTAAATTAAAATACAGAGCCACTGCAATATGCATATGTTCAACTAGTTAGATCTTCAGCTCATTCTGTAAGAACCTCTCTGATAATTGGCTCCAAGCCTTTCCCCCCATTTAAACACAGCTTCCGGCTGTGCCTTCTCTGACCTTTTAACTGCTTCTGGTTTGACTATTTTTTTCAGTCATTCTGCTCATGAGTTGTGTAGAGTCACCAGTGACACCAATGGGAAGTTAGTCATCCTGCCTACACTGTGTCATGGTGAATTCCTTTCAGGATTCAACACTATGCCATGTAGCAAATAGCAAACGGTTTTATGTCCATTCAGAAACAACAGACTGTAAGTGTGGCTTAATGGTTTTCATAGTACTGTAACAAACTCCCTATTTATAACGTGCAAAATTTTTCCTTTTCATGACAACAAATTCTAAGGTGAAAGGTTAAAGCAATTAGTCTGCAAATTTATCACTCAATTTAGCTTAATGAATGTCAAAAGAAAAAGCAAAAATGTCACAGCATTTTCAATAATTCTTGACTGGTGTGATTAGAAGAACTATTAATGTCATTTTAAAGTTGCATGCTGGAAAAATATAGGATCAAAACATACACTTCCGTTTATTTTTTCGCAAAGAATTCATTCTCAAATTCTCAGAATTGATTCAGCAAACTACTCACAAGAAGCATTTCCAGTTCAGACTGGAAAATAGAAATGGAGTAAGAGAAATATTGACTTTAAAAAAATAAAATTTAAATACTTGAAAAGCAACATAATCTGAAGAAAAAATGAGTACGGACAATGTAAATTTCAAGAATTCTAACTTTTAATTCAGTTTTCATACAGACTGTATTGGTTTGGTTTTCCCTTGGTTTATGACAAATCTCTCTCTATTTAACACCTCCTGCCCTCAACAAAGAAGCTTTTTTACTCACAGCTGGTAGTCAATAGAGTTTTGCCCTGATACACAACTATCAACAATGTTTCTTCCCAATTAAGATCCTAATTTTTCACCAGCTCTTCAAATGAAAGGATTAAAACTGATATAGTATAAACTCACTTTAGGATAGAATAAAACTTGTGGTTAAAAGTTAGCAAGGACAAAGTAAACGACATCTTGTTATCTGTAGACCTTTTGTTATGTTTAAGCATCTTGTTATTTGAAAACATCCCAGTATCTGTTAACCGTTAGTCAGGCTGAGACTTGAGATAACTTGAGTCAATTGTCTTGTCTTGTTAACTGAGACTTCCTGTTATCTGCCGACCCTCAGTTAAACTAAAAGCCAACTCAGCATTTTTACAGCTTGGAAAACAACTGATTAAGCAAAGGTGAAAAGTGCATTACGAGGAAGACCTACGGCCTTCCTCCCAAAGACCACTGCCCACATCCTGGAGACCCCGGCCCACAATTCTTGGAAGGCTTTGCGCAAGCGCAAGGACTGATAAGCTAATTAGCATACGAAGCGAGGGTAGGCGGGGTTAGGTAATGAATATGTATGGATGCTAATTGAATATTCATTGTTTCACTGTATAAATATGAGATATTTTGTCACTTCGAACATGCACGATAGGCAGAAGGATCCCCCGTGCATCCAGCGCTGCAATAAAGAATATACCACTTAAAGAAATTTTGGCTTTGATCTTTAAATCAAAACTATGTTCACGTCCACTTCCCCACTGTACTCATTATTACCACTGAAGGCTGAGAGAGAACCAGAAAGCCTAATTTAAGCATTAGGGCCTGCCTGGCTTTCACAGTGGCTAAATCAGGGTACATATAAATCGTGACATAAAAAGAAGGTTTTCAGTCATTACGTGGAAGTGACAGACAAGGAAAATATTAATTTGGCTATATGCAGCTTGTAGGTGAAGGGCAATGGAGCAAAAATACATGCTTAAAATGTACTAGCCGTTTGCTCCCTAGTTTGCTCTTCTTGTAATTTGCCATTTGCACAATTTCAAAATGGCTGATGCAAGGTGTGAACTTCTCAACTGAGCTTTTCAATAGAAGATGGCTGATGTGGAAATTCATTTTACTAAACTTGTACTTTAACTAACAAGGAACAGAGAGAGAGTAAGGAAATAAATGAAGCATTCCTGGAACTAATAGGAGATTAGGACTGAGATGCTCAAGAGGCAACAAGTTTATTAGACACACCATTACTACCAAATTGATATGTTTTTCCCCACTCCAATTTATCATGAGCAAAAAGCAGCTGCACCATTAAGTATTGAGAAAAAGCCAATGAGATGCAAATATGCAAGAAACTATTTACCAGGCAGGCAAAAGAGCTTCTATTTTGGGTCTGTTGAACAGGGGATTAATTTCTTTTAATGGAAGTGAAATCTGCCAGATCAGGTTCCTTTATAACCCATTGCCTTCAGACTCTCACTGAACCATTCTGCACTTCCGTGCTGAGCACTGTGTGTCAGAGACTTTTATCCACGCATGGCTCAGTCCCCAGCACACACTCTCCTTTGGGTTTGAAGTTAAAAAAAAAGGCACACTTCTCAATGGCTGGCAGTGTATAGGCCCTCAATAGGTTGCTTGAACAGGCTTTAAGAGAAGGAAGAAAAGCAGGCACCTCTCAAGTGTGTATTTTCCTCGGATTAAAGGCAATCAGTGTTCATTTAACTCATGGTTTTGATCTATTCAGTAGTAATCACTTGATGTTAAAGTGATGCACATGAAAAGAACTGAGAAGGGAAACAAAAAAACTGTTAGTTTCCCACTTTTTCAAAGACGTGGTTGTTTGTCAATAAATAGCTTCATTTCATAGGAGTTCACTGTAGTTTTGCTGTCACACCAAAACAGTGATGGAGTAATATACCCTAATGAACTAGATTTATGAAGTTATTTTAACTGTACTTACTGATAGGCATAGGAACTGTTCTAGCTGTAGTCATCTCTAAAGTAATCCAGCTATTTAAGGGTATGCGCCTTTTTTTTTTTTACCATTTTGTTTAGTTTGCATTACATCTTTTGGGTTTGTGGATTTCTATGGATTTTTTTTTTCCTCTCCTCACACCATCTGAGATCATGGCTTACACTTTAACAAGTAGAGGTCAGGCTTGAGCACCCACATTTTACCACATCCATGAGGCATTTCCCTAACCTTCCTGGCTGGATGCACACCTGCAGTATCTATCAAATTTGTGTTAGTCCTCAATATAAACATAAAGACATGAAATAATAGTTATGGCTTTTACACACCTCAAAAATTGTTTTGTATTTCAATGGTAAAGATTTGAGACACAGAGGCCTCAACATGACATTGCAACCATGGCCCAGAACAAAAAGATAAACAGCACAGTGGCGTGTGGTCATACAACTGTGTAAAATGCCATAATTTCTAGATCTTCTAAGCAAGACTTCTAAAAAACAAAACAAAACAAAAAAACACAAGGTGGTCAAGTCTTACCCCTCAAATAGTATCCTGTTGTCTTAACCGGATTATCCTCTTTTTTTTCCATCTGTTACTTTGCCATATATTTGTTATTCACTATATAGAGGTACCTCTGACCCAAGCGTTGCATTGATTACAGAATATAAAATCTGACTTCTGCCAGGAAAAGTGAATTTCAGTTCTACTGTGCCACAGTCTCTGTATATGCAAAAAGGTGGCTCAAGAAAGCACAAAGCAGACAGCTCATGCAACAGGATAGTATCAAGCCCGTTTCAGAATACTAGAAGAAATGACAACTAAAGTTGTGTGACCTTAGAATTCAGCCACATGCTTGTTTCACACAAGTTGATGAAGCTTAAACAACCCCTTTCTTTGCTATGCCAAATTAATAGCTCTATGCAGTGTATTAAATCTCAAACTTTTAATGAGTCCCAATTAGAACTATTTCTCAGATCAGTCTTCAATGTGAAAACCCAAAGTAAGTCATAAGAGGAACTAGTTAAAATGCACTTGTTTGTAAAAATGTCTGGATGTCATAGTAACTTGGAATGAGTAATTTTCCTATTTTGAAGTACCTCTACATACAGTATAGTCTTATCCACAGTATGAGGCAAAGAGCATTTAAAAGTAGTATTTTGCTTACAACCATTAGAAATACCATCAAATGCTTGATAAATAATTAAAAATTTCTCCCCTCTTACATGAGTATATGCATTCACTTGAGAAGAATGATGGTATAGTTTGAAATCTCAGTAATTCACCATCATTATCATTAAATTTATTGCCTGATACACGTCTGGTTTTCTTTGATATTCAATCATGCTTTATGTTACCTTCTCTTCCTTCCCATAAATTATATCATCAGATAAATTATGATCTCAATGTCTGAGGATTTTTCTCCCTTTCAGTACTTAAATTAAATTTGGTACACCTCTTCAGTGACTTAGCATGTGTCTTGCACCTATAAAACATGTACTGCCAATATGTCTTTGACTATCTGCATTGTGGTCCAGCTTTGTCTGCCAGTGTCAGAGAGGAATTTGCTTGACAACCCTGTTTACAAGAAGAGTGAGCTGCCAGCCTGTTCTCTGGAAAATCGATTTTGAAAAATAAACCAAAACTTTGAAAGCAGAGATTAAAATAAATTCAGCCCAGATGTTTACTCTATTTTTGTTTCAGATTTTGGCCTAATCCTTTGCCAGTGCACTTGATGGGACAAGAAAGTATATAAACAAAACTTTTTCAGGTCACCAGTACAGAACAACAACTTAGACTGTACTGGAATTTTAAACTTTCTGGAGGAATAACAAGGTGGTAAAGCTGTGATCTGCACAGAGTTACTCAGCTTCATATACCAATGACAGGAAGGATTCTTTTGCAGAACTGCAAGATAGAAGACAAATCTCTCCTTGAAGGACTCATATTGAAAATAACAGGAAAAAGCAATTTAGAGTGCTCACATACGATTAATCTGTCTTCCAAAAGCATTCAAGAAGAAGACCTGGGTATCACAGCAGGCAATTTAACAAAACCATCTCCTCAACACAAAGTGGCAGCAAGAACAAAACAAGATGTTAGCCTATAAAAATGGAATTTGAACCAATACTGAGTATCAGCACTAACACTAGTCTTCCTCACTAGTACGAAGAAGGCACTCTGCCCCTGCACTGACTATTGCACACAATTTGCCAAGCCTACTCTAAAAAGGAGATCAGCACAAAATATAAAGGTAAAGGGAAGAAAGGTGGAAAGATTTCCATTAAAGGTAAATCTAATAAATAGGCCTACTCAAGCTGGGGTAGTGGTGGTGGGGAGACAAGGACAGCAGACTATCAGACCTATTTCTTGTTTTAAACACCAAGTCAGCTAGACAACTTTGCTTATTGCTGGCACAATACAGAAAGGGAACACTACATAAAATCAAAAATAAACAGTAGCTAATATATAGACAAAGTACTTCGTAACAAAAGGCGTTCTTAAGAGGAAAAAAGTAGTCAGGTTTATAAATATCAATATTAAACCATTTGGACTATGACAAACTTCATAGCCTCCCACCAAGAATATTACTTCACTATTTTACACAGTAGAATTTAAACTTTTAAACACATTCCTCTTAAAATAATTTACTGACTACCATGTTGAGATACCTCATGGGATCAGATATTTCCACTAGTTTCCCTGACATACTCATCTCCAGCCATCTGTGCAGGACTTCAATGCAGAGTATTCATCTCCTATAATCACTAAGTTGATGGCAATGCTGACCACTGTGAAAGGTGCATCTCAAACTCACAAAATGAGGACTTTTAGGAATTCACAGTTGTTTTGCTTGCAGGACATGTAGATTCCCTGCCGTAAACTTTTTCCTAATCAGCTGTGACTCAGGCTTTTCCAGCATTTCGATGACCTTCTTCCCACATCATGTCAGCAGCGACAGGCCACAATGGGTTAGGTTTTTTGTTTTGTTTTTTCAACCTCTTACTTTTTCATTTTTTTGACTTTTTTTTTTTTTTTTTGACATTTTTTTCACTCACAATGAGAAATTAGAGCCTCCAATGAAATCAAACATAGATTCAAGTAAATACTGCAAATATCACAAATGATAACAACAGTGATAAGTTGTCCTTTAAAATCTCAGGGAAAAAAAAAAAAAAGAGAGATAGAGAGATTTTCCTTATAAAACACAAGAAATATTTTATTTCTTGATGCTATAAGCTATGGGTGCACAAAAGATAGTGAATAATTTATTAGGACATGCCTCACAAATAAGACAGAACAAACACATTCTTATTAAATGATATATAACTAGGCAGCAATGCCACACTAGGGAGGAGGGAACTATTTGCAGATAACCTAACTGACTTTTCCTGTGATAGTTCTTGTAATTCCATCCCAGAGCTATTCATTTGTTTACTTTTTTCATCATCTATCCTCAAAGTATCCAAAGACTTTCTTGTAACATAGTAAATATCAGGGTCTCTGGCTTGTAGAATGCTCTGTTTAGACATAGCTGTGGGCTGAGGATTTCATGTGTTTGATGCAAACCACTACTCGTTTTGGAGAGCAGTGCTAGGAAGGACAGATGGGTCACTGCTGTTACAGCCAAACCACAGAAGCAGTATTTACTCTAACTTGAAAAGAGTCAGAATGCCTCCCTCATACCATTGCCCCCACAAACACCCTTACATTATATGTTCCTATTCTAGTTAAAAAAAAATAAGAAAAAATAATAAAAATAAAATGCCATATGCAGAAAACCAAAGAGATCAAAGATGGCCTCACAAGGCCTTGCCATAGCAAGAATACTGGTCATCAACATCTCCATTGCTCCCAGAACATGAATCATGATCCTCCATCTCCTGTCCCCCACTACAAGGAAATAAAAGAAACACCAAACCATTAGTCTAGCCTAAGGCAGATTTGCTTCCTGACACTAAATCTTGGTTTTGTGCTGGGGGGTGGCTTTGTGGTAGTGGTGGTGATGATGACCATAACAACAAGTCCATATCTTCAACATTTTTCATCTTTAATAAAGCAAAATATGGACTGGGAAACACTCAGAAATTACAATTGTGGTGCATTACATTTTACTGTATTGAGAACATGGAAAGTGATCCTTCAGATTTTTACCAAAACATACTGCTTATCTATGTATTTCAAATCCCTAGAGAAAAAAATCTTTTGCACTATCTACCATAATCAAGACCCTTTTTTTGTTGTTGACCAAAAAAATATCTTTTTTTCCCCCTGGTATTTTTCATACTTTTTTTCTGGAGACGAGTTGACATGACTGACTTATGTGAACATTAAATATGTCAAGAGCAAGTACTGAAATACATGCTCAAATCTTCCAGACTTTAACAAAGACACAGCAAACTACTGTCTGCATAATAGAGATGGCACAGAGTGCTGCCAGTACAAGCATGAGGAAAGCTGAAGTAACACTTAAAACACAGGCACTTAGGAATGTCCTTTGAATAAACCAAAAAGGAAAAACAGAAAAAGAAAAAAAAAATCTGTGCAGGGGCTCATTCTCTTCTAGTGTCTCTATTGATACTTAAGCCTCACTTTGCCTGAACTGCGGAATACAAATAGATTTCTTATCTGCGAGGCTGACTGACCTAATTTCCATAAAGGCATAGAGAATCCTCTGAGGTTTTTAACAGCAGAAATATTAGCTAAAATATATCATCTTCAGAAAAAGAAGTCATGTATATGGGCAACTAAGAATCTCCAGATGAAAACTGTTTGTAAATGAATATTTTGCTGTGCAGTGATTTATGACACACAGTACTGGATAGTCAGGCACCCCAGGAACCCAGGTTCTTCCAGGCAGCTTGGCTCCAAGTCATTATTGAAGAATGTTGGAGACCTGGAGTCAAACGAACTTGAATATCCTTAAGGGGAGGACAAGCAGTTAAGTGTCCCACCAGATATATGAAAGCACTCAGAGATACAAGGGCATAGCAAACCCTCCCCCACCCTTGAGAACAAAGGGATTGCATTTTCAGTTGCAAACATATAACAGGAAAACCCAAACTGAAGGAGTTTTGGTGATTGCATGCTCTCTGGAGCATTAAGTGTGATCAATACAGATTTGCTGCATTAAAAGAAACCAACAAACAAACATCTGGTCTCAAAGAGTATGTAAGTTAAGACTGCCAGAGTCTACTGAGAAGCAAAGTCTAAGGAATTTAATTCCTTCTATAAGCTCAAGGTGGTGAGGAAAGCAAATGCCTCAGCAGTTTTATCAATGTAATAGGCCATCCTAGGGACTAGATAGGATTTTGTTTAATGCCAGAGGAATGCTGACTCCTTAGATGTTACAGAGGAACATGTTACAAAGGATAGAGAGGTTATTTATAGACATAAGAAAAGGACCAAGTATGTTTTATGAGTCCTCAGATGAACAGAAATATTGAGGAAAATGTTAAGGCTGTCACGTATGCCAGAAACAGAGGCCAAGTCAAGCAAAGGAGGCAATGTCGGTATCACAGGGAAAAACAGGCCCTAGAGGGAAAAAAATGCACAATACCTTTTTGCAGAACACAAGCAATTCTATTCATTGTGTTCAGTTACCTTTAACAATAGATAGGATGGTTTGAAAAGTCACTGGATTTATTACTCATTCTCACTAGACGTCACATACTCATTGGGCCTCCGTCTGCCCAGCATGATTTAAACAGTTATCATCCACATACAGGATTATTCACACACATGAAGCATGCTTATGTTTGAAAATGGCACAAGTGAAGCACAGATCGTTACCTGCTGACAATCCCATTCAATAGAAAACAGAGGACAAACTCCTACCAGAAACTGAGATCACAAGTGCTTAGGTCCTTGCAGTTCTACAAAGAAATAGCAAATCATAAAACTTTCATGTTTTTAGGGCCCAGGGTCTGCTGTTTCCTGAAGGTATATTTTCACAGTGAGAAGCAAACAGTGGTATCATGGGATAATGTACTAATCAAATGGATACTTTTTTTTTTTTTTTTTTTTTTTCCCCCCGGGGAAAAAAGGCAACAACTTCCAGAATTTCTTAAGAGAAGAAAAGGGAACTGGCTTCTAGGCTCTGGGACTGCATCAATTCTTCAGTGCAAAATACACTCAAAATAGACACTTTTATTTAACATCCAAGCTGCACATACCTATGTGGAATAACTCAGAAAACTGCTGAGTAGCGGATTGTTCATCTACTTTTGGAATCCTCTATCACTCAATTGCTGCATTACCTATAATTACTTATGTATAACAATTATACATTATTCTTATTACTACTTCTGACAAATGATGGAAAAGAGGGTTTAACTAAGAATAGTTACCAAACACCACAAACAATAAATTTTAGGTTGTTCATCTGTGAAATTAAGCTTTTTAATTTTCTATAAATTCCTAGATAGACAAACAGACTGGAAAGAACGTGAACTTTCAAAATACTTGTGACATTGGTGGTATAACACAGGGTCAGAATATCATGGGAACAGCCACTTGCACAACTTGACTTCTCCTGCTGGATTCAAACTTTATAGTCTGAACTTTCATGAATAAAAAAGAAAGGCTTACATGAAGAGAAGTTAAAAATATACAGCAGAAAGAAGAACAGGAGATGCAATAAAGACCACGCACTTAAAAAACAGTCACTTTGAACCAGAAGCTTTCTTCCTTGTCTAAATTTAAAGAGACATCCATAAGAAGGCCATATGAGAAAGAAGACTTGGAAAAAAAAAAAAAGAAAAAAGAAAAAAGAAACCACCAGCCATCCCATATACATATCACATCAGCAGTTATCAAAGCACTCACAACACAATACTTTCCTGGGGCCGCGAGCTTTCTATCAGCACACTTTTGGTTAAGGAGCTGGAGTACATCCAAAAGGCAACAATAAACTTCAGACTGACTTTGCAAATAAATAAAAAGGGGTCAAAGCTGGAGTTTCAGCTACTGACACTGACAGAACACGGATTACAGTCCCTAGAGACAAGAGATGAAGCAGACACAGCACTGTGACACAACCTCATGAATTGGCACTAGCAGGCAGCGTTTCCAAAATAAAGATGCAGGCAGGAGTCCTATTACCAGAACTATGAGGGAACAGTTTCAAAAGTGACTTCAGAAGGTAATTCTGTGTCATTTGGACTCCAAAGTCACTTGGAAAATGTTACTTCATATCTGTTTGCTCCTGCAGGGGGGGTCTGACAGCACTTTCGAAATGCCAGCACTACTGTCAGCTTTCAGAGACAATAAAAACAGCCACAGTACCAGGTTTCTGGAGATTCCTTTCCCATGTAAAGGAGCTTGATGTACCAAACTATCTACATCAGAAAAGAAATACCTTGCAGTGGAAAGGGGCTGGTGTGTACCCACATCTCAGTCCACTGTAGATCCAGGCATGGGTGAAATCACATGTGAGCCAAGGACCTGAAGTCTCCCTAAGTCTCCCTGTATAAACACTATGCAGCCATCCATGGTGCGATCATGGCAGCCAGAGAGAGCAGGGCACGCCACCCTCCTGCTGGACCCACTTGGTGGTCAGTCTGCTGGAGGTAGGGCCATATCCTCACTCTGATCCCCCTCTCCATGGCTACTCAAAATGCATTGGGTTTGCTCATAGAAGTAGGTAGAGAGGAGACAGGGATTAGGGAAGATGACTCTTACGTTTGTGATCATTGTCACAGGCTGCCTGTCTTACCAGGAGCGCTCTCCAGATCACCTTGGAGAACTAACACTGCTATGAAACATGCTTGGAAGTGGTTATACACTTCAGGCACCCAGAGCAGTATGTGTCCTTTGGTGTTACACAAAATAGCAGCAAATACCCCACAATACAGGAGCCTTGACTACATGAAGATCACCACCCCTTGGCCAATATAGCCATGGAAGGATCCAAGTGAAAAACATGAATTGCCACTGCTTTGCCTAAGGAATTTATCCTCATTTCTGCATTAACTTGGGGAGAGAATGATCCAAGCCACATTGTCACAGCACAAGTAGTAGCCCTGGAACTAACTACTGTTACAGACCTCTGGAGACCCATTTGGTTTAGGATTTCAACAGGCTTGTTGCCCAAGCACAAACAACCAGAGCTTACTCCACTATTTCCAGACTCACAACAGCCTTACAGCCCTGTTGTCCCCACGACTTATAAAAAAAAAAATGCAGGCTTAAGTTCTTTTCTAAAAGTAAAGATAAGAGGATTAGAGCATTTAAATTTATAAAATCATTTTAAAAAAATCACTGTGCAGTGAATTTTACATTACAGTTCTCATCCTCACACAAAGGAGTTTCTGACAGGCATTTCTGCAAGGAAGAATCCTGTATTGAGTTATCAGATTTTTGAGATCAGGATCGCTCAGTTGTTGAAGCATCTTACCTACATATGTTTCAATGCAAAATATAAATAAAGGAAAGGAATTAACCTGAGACAAGACAAAATAGGGCAATAATATGAAATTCCTTTTCTCACATTCCAGGACATTCCCATGTCTACAATTGCATTATTGTCACCATTTTAGTTGGTGTGGTGTCTGGATTATTGTAGTTACTTAGAACTGAAATAATCAAGAGCATGAAAGAACAGGAACTGGCAAAGTCATTGTTTAGGATAGGAGTCATGTAAAAGATGGACAGTTAATTAACAGTAGGAGGGATGGGAAGAAACAATGGTCTCAATACTCAGTTTTCATGTGTAACAAACCCGCTATACGAGACACAACTCCACAGATTCAACAAAGACACTTTACGTTGCAAATAGTTTAGTTATCTTTCTGGTCTTTCTGTTTTATAAATGTATTTGTAAAGCAGGTTTTTAATTAGATCATAGTACACAACAACACCCAGTTATTCATCACAATACAGTAGCTGTAGGAAAAAAAAAAAAAAAAAAAAACAACTGTCAGTTCATCCTTCAGAAACATGGCATGTTATATTTCCATGTTATGCACAGTGATCAGGTAATGCAACTGGCCAAAGCAGAGCACACAGTATAGACAGCAGCATGAGACTAGAGGCAGATTGTGGTTTGCATGCCACAAAGAAGTAAAGAGGAAAAAAAGGAGATTCCTCTCCCTTCTGCTTAAGGGCTTACAAACTGAAGGAATGCATCTCTCAAGCACAGCTAATACATCACGAGGTTTCATAGCTGTAACAATGCACTGAGAAGCAGTATGCCACTGTGTTTTAGAGTAAAGTCACATCAAGAGAGAAGTTTGAAAGAAAATTTCTGATTATTTTATTTAAAGTATGATGTGTTTCACACGACTTGCCTCAGTTTTACGAGAGTTATCAGCTTATTGTGTCAATAAATATGACTATGCATATTACGATTGACACCATCCTTAGAAATCTCTTAGAATCAGTGACAGTGTTAAAAAGAAGTGGTCTCTAGCAGGTGAAGAACATTGAGACAGGCTTGTGATATTCAGCAACTTCAAAGTAATTTCAAACCACCATTACTATCAGGAAATAAATAGGAGGATATCATATACAAACTGTTAAAACTATTAAAGGCACGTCCCCAGAAGAAAGAAAAAGGAGTTTTAAGCCTTCTTGATTACACATGAAAAACAGAGGAAAAGGTTTTTCAGACAGAAAAAAAGACTACAGCAGCATCAAGCACCTGGCTTATTATTTAGTGATTTCCTAAGCTTGTGCAAGTCATACTAATAACCAAAAGATAAGAGCCTTGAACAGAGCCATCCCAGATCTTAAAAATTAATGAGACAGTCTGTAATGACAACGTACATATTAAGATGTTTCCCTAGTCACTGTCAGTATATTCTATTTCCCAGTATAAAACTGTACAGCTGCTGAGCTTGTTTTTGCAACTTAAATGTTAGCTAACGGTATTGCACATTTCTTTAATTCATGTCATTTTTTGATTTGGCGTGGTCATGTGCAGGGGGAAAACAGCAGTTTAACAATAAGGAGATTAATGCTCTGTTTAATGAATAATACACAGAAGCAATTAATATCTGTTGAGATGCTTTTGAGTAATTTTATAACAAACATCCTTTGATCTATCTAGCTTTTATAAACCTCCATATAGGTCTCGTTGAAGCTTTTAAGGGTGAGGATGTAGAACAACAAAAGCAATGTGCAACACTTCCATGTCAAGAGAAACTTTTAACTGAAACTATGTATCAGTCCATTTCATTTTGCCTTCCTCTTTTATATGATTAATTTTTTTTGAGTTAAAGGAATGCTTCTGGGAAGGTGTGCATGCCTCAGAAAATCAAAACATGAACAAGTTCTAAGATTTCTTAACCCCTTTTTACCGTTAACTCTCCCTGAGAGATTAGATGTTCCAGAACCTCATTTCCAACTACTGATTTCAAAAGATACACATTTAAAAACAGAAATATGAGCACCTCTTGAGTTGTTTGGCACACTGCTCAAAGTCCACAGCATGCAAGCTTCCAGACATTTCTGTGGTTGACTCTGAAAATTAATTTAAGTGAATCATAATTAGAATTAAGAAAAAAAAGTGAAGCATGAGACAATAATCTATTTGTGCAAACCTCACTATCTATATGCTTCAACAGAATCAGGGACTTTCCTTTGCATTCCTCATTCTGATCCCTGCAGAAATAGCAAGACTGGTGGGAACTTCAGTTGTCCATAGCAAACAATATCAAATAATTTTGGCTGGGTTCAGATACTGCAGACATTCTGCATGACTGCAGTTGCTTCCCTACCTCTCAAAATGAAAAAGTCTAGCAATAGGCAGGGCAGCCAACTGCTGTGACTTAGCTGGTGTCTTCTTCTGATGTTTTCCTGCAACAGCTAAGGACCATGTTTTCTAAAATGCAAACTCTTTTACAGAACCAGTGAAGTGGAAAAGACTGGCTGACAGTGAAGATAACACGTGGTTTCAGAGAGTGTGACTTTGTGAAAATGATATTTGCAGAAAATAAACAAAAAACACCTTACAATTCTTCTGAAACTTTATCGTTTAAAGATAACACCATTATTAAAAACTGAGCTTCTCTAAACTGCAGTGTTTTTATCCGTATGGATTTCATCACTTTGAAATTACTATGAAGTCCTCATATGGTCCAAATGTTCCTGGAAGCTGCACAGCAGAAATCAAAACTGAGGATCCACAAGTGCAGGGAGTGGGAAGCTCTGAAAGGCAATGAAGATTCCAGGGTGAGTTTTGGTTCAGGCTATCTGTACCAGCTCATTGCTGCCACTGAATTCTTTAATAGTTAATGCAAGGGTAATGTGTGTGAAAGCACAGTACTAATTATTCCCAGCCTTTTCATTCCTTAAATACAATCTTTACAATGAAAAGAAAGATTGTCGAGATTAAGACTTCACCTGAAATTAGCATGACCCTCAAACATTCAAGAATTTATGTTGATCATGTGTTACCCACACAGAGTTTAACACAAATAGTTTGGGCACAGAATACAGTCTCCCTCTTTAAGTTATCTGACTCATTTTCCTTTTTAACATGCCAGGAACGTAAAATGCTTATTTCAGTAAGGCAAAAGAAACACCACACTAACAACTTTAAAACAATTGCTCAATTCATCTTGAATTAGACAATGAATTCTGGAGAATTATTTATGCTATTCAGAGAGACCTAACAAGTTCAAAATAATAATAATAAAAAAAAAAGCTTTAAGGGGAACAAAACCAAAATAAACCAAACCAACCAACCTACCAAAAAAAACAACAACAACAACAACAACAAAAAAAAACAACCAACCAACCAACCAACCAACCAAAAAACACAACAAAACTTATTCTAGTCTTTGTTTCTCTGGTGAAGCAGTCACTTTCTAACTGTAGAAACTTGAAAATTGAGGGGACAGTCCAGGGATTTAACAATGCCATTTCACCAGCTCTTAGTTTCTCCTGGCTAGCAAGGGCATCAGATAATGTATGCCATAATTTTATACAGACAGCCCTGGAGTCTCCTCCTGCTGAATTATTTATTAGAGAGACTAGTTGTTTGTCAAGACAGATAATATGGGAAATGTCCTCCGGGAGAAGAAAGATAACAGACACGCTTTTAACTTTTCTGTTTGTTTGTTTTTTTAATAACATCACTTTATATATTCAATAGTATTTTTACTTTTACTTTGAAGTTGAAATACATCTAATAGCTGGTCTTAATAGGTTAAAGAATACTTAGACTGAAAGATCTCAAAAGATGTATTCAATAAACTGCAGAATATTTTTTGGTAAATATTTTTGAAATTACATGCTTTTGCAAGCCTATCTTTAAGTGCACCTTTTTTTTTTTTTTTTGTAGAGCTAACGGTTTTTAATGAAAAAAGGTAAGATCCTCACACTAAAACTTGAATGACAGCACTGAAAGGGAAAAAAGGACACAGGCTCAAAATAGAATTAGAAGCAGCTCTACTTAGAGGTGCCATTGCTCATGGCCAGGCATCTCTGAAGCAATGCTCTAGTGATGCCATTGGTAAGGTCTCAACACCCGCTCCAAATAATACCCCAAATGGGGGTCTCAACCCCCATCAGGACAGTAAAACCCAGCATCACTTTAGATTTGCACCCTTCCCTACATGACAGAAGGCATCCTGGTATTCCTAAGAGAACACCAAACTGTAAACCCTGCCTGGGCAGAAATTCATGTGTATTGATCAATGCCTGTGATAGCTTCCAACTTATGAATGTAATTTATCATTTTTGTTCTCTAGTGGCCTGATCTGGTTTTGTATGGAGCCAGCAGAAAGAACTCCTGTGAACTTAATTGGCAGCTAAACCAGGTCACAGATGGAAAGATACAGAATTTCTAGCAAATTTAAGAAGCATGGGGAGATACATAGACAAAGACAAGATTATTTCTCACTGTCATTTGATCAGAAATACCCTTAAAAGTTACATGTTTAATCCAAACTTGTTTACACAAAAGGAAGTTTCATGCATGAGGGATGTATTTATATATAAAATATGATTTATGTAGCACATCAGAGATAATTATTACCTACATAAACCTTTAATTATGGCACATATACCTGTAAATTAGATAGCACTAAATAACCAAATTGTCAAGTGTATTTTTGTTTTGTTTTGTTTGTCAATATCACTAAAACACAGTCATCAATAACTTTCAGCTGGGCTCAGACATAACAAGCAAATGGAGCTCTAATGTTATAATGCAGATCGAGAAGAAAAAAAATGTCTCCAGGGGAAAAAAATGAGGTGGGTGAGGGGAATGAATGTCATCATCCTGCACCTACTCTGGCTATCTTTAAGGCATAGGCATGTTTATCAGTTGCCTGAAGCAGGAAACTTCCAGAAGCCAACAAGAAATAATGGGAAATATTAGGTGGTGGTTCCATCTACAGGGGACAGGAGTCATTGGTAGATATAAGGGTCTCTGGTTCTCCAGCAGGGCAGAAACACCAGCTCTGGTGCTTCCTGGCTCTCCCTTCCATTTCTCCTGTTCCTGCCCCACACTGCTGAGAGGCTGTAGATACCTCTGATGTCTCTCTCCTCTACCCAGTGGCTAACAAGTGCCACTTCAACAGGAAAAAAATGTACAGGTATGTGCTGGTCTTTAGACTGAGCAGCAGCCTTTGAAAACCACACAATACTTAGAGTTTAGTAACTGTAGAGAAAATTTAACTGTTTTAATAGACTATAACAGAGCAAGATGTATCAGTATCTCAGCCCCTCCGAAACTACTGCAATCTGTTTGGTAGCTGTCATTGGACTACGTGCCATTTTTGACTGTCACATTTCTGTGTTAAAAGATTTTTCTTGGCACAGTGTTCTAAGTATTTTTTTTTCTACCGCAGTGATCTGAAACTGAAGTTCAAGTATACCTTAAATGTTTTCCTGATAATTAAAATTTGGGAAGGAGCATACAGCTCTCTTCCCTGAGAGAAGGGTATTAGAAGGAAAGTAGGAGAAATGTTGGTGAGAAGTTTCTGACTGCCTCTGACTTATTTTACGGCCTCACCTCTGGTACTGTGTGCGGTTTTGGGGCACCACAGTTTTATAAGGACATAAAACTAGTAGAGAGTGCCCAAAGGAGGGCAGCAAAGCTGGCTAAGGGTCTAGAGAGGAAGATGCATGAGGAGCAGCGGAGGTCCCCTGGTTTGTTCAGCCCAGAGCAGAGGAAGCCGAGGGGAGGCCTCCTGGCGGCCTGCAGCTCCCTCACAGGGAGCGGGGGGCAGGCGCTGAGCTCTGCTCTCTGGGGACAGTGACACGACCTGAGGGGATGGCATGGAGCTGGGACAGGGCAGGGGCAGGCTGGGGGTTAGGGAAAGGGTCTGCACCCAGAGGGGGTCGGGCACTGGCACAGGCTCCCTGGGGATATGGGCACAGCACTGAGCCTGCTGGAGCTCTCAGACACCTGGTCTGATTTTTGGGTGGTCCTGTGTGGAGCCAGGAGTTGGACTCAATGATCCTTGTGGGTCCCTTCCAACTCCAGATATTGTATGATTCTGTATGAACCCATTTAGTCATTAAGCTATTCTTGGAAATAGAGAAGTACCATCATAGCTTATGCTTTCCAGACCCTTATGCTCTCATCAGACTCTCTAAGTCAGAAGAGAGCTTTCAAGCTCACACACAAATCCTTTCCAAACCTGACAGTTGCTTGCTGTGCTACATTCAGGTTCAGAAAGGTGGTTAGTACGGGCTTTGCTTTAAGTATATGAACTGTCCCATTACAGTGAATGCTTCGCCGTAATCTCAGGGACTGAAAGAATACCCACTTGCTTTCCTTATCACCCAGACATCACAACATCCTGATTTAGACAAGGAAGTCCCTGACCATGGTCAGGAGGATACTCAGGGAAGAGTGAAAAAAAATATGGGGCGGATGTAGAGCATTTCTCTCCCTCATATGATCTCCAACCCTCCAGCAGAAACAGTTTAGGTGCATCCTAAAACAGAGGTTGCATCTAGACCCTCGTGTTTAACAGCAAATGATGAAAATGTGAGAAACTCTGCAAGTTCCCTCTTGTACAGATCATAAGTTATAAGAGACATGATGTTCTCTAACATAGTATTAGAAGTGTGGTGAATATTTTTACCTTTTCAGTCTGAGCTTGCTTCCTTTCAACTGCACTAGCAAAATCAGCAAACATTTGAAAGCAGCAACCGTTTAGATCTAGAAATATCTGTGTTATCCCTAGTATTTGAAAAAACTGAGCCTCTGACAATCATAAGAAACTACTATGACCACAGATGTTCCTTCAATTTGTTTGTCCAAAACACCACCAACAGTATCACAACTCACAGTACTTTCAAACAGAGAACCCTCAAAGACTTTGCACAGCCTATCAGAGCAGGCTTAAGGGAGCAGAAAAATTCAGGGCATTTTCTTAAGTTTTTGGGGAATTGCACTACAGAATAAACATGTAGACCACTTGCAGAAAGGCACTGTGAATACCACTGCACATGTCAAATTCCTCCCTTCCTACAGCTCAACACCTTTTGTGTTCAGACATTTGCATTAGTGCTGTCTCATCTCTAAAATAAGCTCAAGGTATTTAAGAAGTAAGGAGGAGATTAAGAGGATTTTTCCAACTACAGTTTTTGTTTTGCAATAGAGTCAGCTTTTCTTCTCAGGCAAAAAAGTCTAAGGCATAGTTAAAGGGCAGGTGGATTGTGTGCATTTCCAACAGACATATAGCTTACCATACATGTGCTGCATGCTGTGTGAATGCATAGTGCTCAGCTTGTGCAAGCTGCTTTCCATTAGCCCAGTGTTGTACTTTATTATTTGCCTAAAAATAGAGATGTGATGTAATTGTCAGATTTTTCTAAAGAAAAACATAGAGCAATTCTCCTAATTGAGGCAGCTATTTTTCTTCTACTTACCTTTCAGAGGTGTTGGCTGACTCTGAGTCCAGCCTTCAATCTTTTTATGAATTGATTTTATGTGGAAATAACCTGAGCATTAGACGTGTTTCTTCTTTAGGTTTTAGGGGAGTTGACATTTCAGTCACTAACATCTCGACATGCAGAACATCTTTGAATCCCTGAATGTGTGATTACATTTTTCTACAGGCTTTCCTCTAATAGAAAATCGGTGTTCCATTTACAACAGAGGAACTGAAATGGTTCAAAACTTAAATAGCTGTTACGACTCACCCTACAATAACACAAATAAAATGCAAGATCCAGTTTCCAGCATGTTCCTGACCTTCAGCACTAGCGTCCCTGAAAAATTATCAATCAAGCAAATTATGAGCGAAAGTGCCTTCTCAAGATCTTCTAAAGATATATATGAAAAATAAAAGTGTTTTTCAGCAAGAACCAGATTGTAACAGGACTGTGGACAAGCAAACAGGCATGTGCATGGGTGGGTGGTATGCAGGGGAGGGGGAGGAGAAGGCTGGAAGCAAGTACAGAAACCCTGCCACTTGTCCTACCATCTTCCTCCATCAGACTACATTTCTCAGATTAACGGACATATACTGGAATGCTGTCAGTGTAACTTTTTTTCTAAAGGGAGGACTCTCCCCTCCGCCCCCCTCCCCTCTTCTCTCCTTTAGCCAGGGTCAAGAAGAATGATTAGCTACAGATGTCTTCCAACAAGGGGGCAATAATGGAAGAGTCTCTCCAGGCTGGGGAGAAAAATACATTTGATGTATTACCTGGTACAGCTGAAGTCTAAGTTCATAACACAAATGTCACACCTGCTTGTGCAGAGGAGTATTCATTATATTGCCAGTGACCAAATGATAGCTGGTGCAACTGAGATGCTGTTAACAAGCACTTTAATCGCAGTGGTGCCCATTACAATGGGGCATTCCTTGAAGTGCAGTCTTCCCCAGGAAGATCTACTGTTAAATGTACCAACTCTGTTGATAGCTTGTATTTGTTTGGGAAGGAAAAAATTGCTTATTTCCTAGTAAGGAACTGCTACCTTCAACAGCCTGTGCCTGAGGGATTTTTGAGAGATTTTTTTTTCTGATGGTTTACGTTAGATCCGTTTCTCATGGAGAAATGGACTGAGCTTGACTAAAATCTATCAGGCTTATTCTTCACTATGTTACAGCAGCTCAGTGCTAACACAGCACATTAATTTCATGCCCAACACAGCAATTGGGTCCTCTCTAATTAAACTTAGCTGAAGCTTTTGATGTTTACCATATATAGGCTTGTAACCCTAGTGATGCTATTCAGGTGAAAATTTCTTCTCTCCAAACACAAATATAATGTAATTTACACTCTCATACCCAGAAACATATTCAAGAGTTTTTACCTAGTGCAGATTCTCCCACATTTATATATGCCTACATAATTCCCACTGGAGTTAAAAGAAGCTATTATTATTCTACTTCCCTTGATCAACCACTGTATTTGTGGTTTTCTGTCTTTGTATGTAGCTTAAAGGCACTTTCACTGCTAGAAATCTGAGGAAAGTGTTTAAAAATAAGAGATTTCCCCAAATCACTTTTGGTAAAATTCTTGTAAAATATTAAAATTAAATATTAAAAGAGCACAATGAACATATATCTAAAATCCACCTATACCTCTGTGCACACCAGCACTACAGCCCCGGAATGTGTCTTTAATTTGTCTTTCACTATGGGACATGCAGTTCTGTTAAAAATATACTATTTTAAAGCTCAAAAGCAAAAAGTCAATGAGAGAAATCAAGATATGAAAGAAAAAAAATGATTATTTAACAGTTCACAAAAGTCACTTCAGAAGAATAGTAGAAAGAAAATAAAACACTAACCATTAATGTTATTTCATCAAAAACATCCCTACTGGGTTTACAGGAAGGCTGGATTACTTCTGATGAATATTATCTACATCTCTCACATAGCATTTTATTCTTGCAATTTTCTGTTCTAGCTCAATGAAAAGGAGAAAGAAACACTAGAATGATAACTCAATGGCACCAACTTCCCCCTTCCCCACAATTACTGAAACAAAGTTCTTACATCGGAACATAGAGTAGCCCATTAAAATGATGATTAACATGACAAAAGGGACATAAAGGACAGTAATCTCTGTTTGTATCAAATAACTAAATATTCCAGAATAGTTTATTATTACTTTTTGGTCTCCTTTTGCTGTTACAGGTCACTAGACTGTGACAAGTATGAAGAGCAGCTCTGACATCTGCCAAATCGTAAGACTGTTCAGAACCAGCAAACCCAGGAAAAATGAGTTTTAAGTAGGTGATGAAAACTTTGTTCAAAGACAATTATTTCAGTTGACTCTGTTTCCAGGAAATTCAAATACTGAAATTCGTTTCCAGGAAAAAAAAAAAAAAAAAAAAAGATAAAGGCTCAGCTTTGTTTTAAGCCATGTGCATCTCTCCAGCCTCCAGAGAATATTGCGTGAGCTTCATTGGTCTCTAAACTAACCCACAACCCACACATCATAAAGAAATAGAATACCAAGTTAATTATGTAGCCCAGAGACATTCCTTTTTCACAGACCCTTGGCTTCCCAATAATCTATCAATCTTTTTCTCCAGATGGTGTTGCCTCCCTTCAGTTGCTCCATTGTTTCTTAGTTATGCAAGTTGTTTCCTGATTAAAAATGGTCAACTGCCATTCCCCTAAGCACTCCACAAATGTCTGACTGTCACTTTTTAATATGTGAGTCTATACTTGACTGTTCTTTGTCCCTTTAAACATCTGTTGTAAGCACATTAAGCAATTAACTATCTTTATTTTCTACCTTTTATGACACATATATATACATTTTTAATCCTCAGATACCCTTGAAACAAGTTATTTTCAAAGGAAACATTACCATGTACATTGTACTCCTGGTAGCATGGGAATATTTTCACTGCATAACTCACTGTAGTTTTCCTGAAACTCCTGAAACTGGTGCTCCAGTAAAAGGTGAAGTTTGGAAGATTTACAGTTTTAAATATTAAAAAGAAAACTGTTGATGCAGAAGGTTCTCCAACTTGCATTTCAGTTTTTTTAATGTAAAATGCTGGTATGAAACACTCTCCATAGCAAGTTTCCTAAGCAGTCTTCAAAAACATTGTATTTCTGCTTGAGGAAGAAGTCTCAGGAGGACGGCTTTTACAACATTATGTCAGTATTGCTTGTAGACATGCTTGGCCAGAGCATATTGAGAACCACAGCTACATAGAGACAAACAGCAAATGATAAAAGCACATTTTAAACAAGTTTTTTAACTCTAGAAGATACAGAGTTTGTTGATGGAAAATAGCACACAGTTTTTTGTTTTGTTTTGTTTTGTTTTGTTTTGTTTTTTTCTTTTGGTGGTGTTTTTTTTTTTTCCTTTTTTATCCTCTTCAAACCCATCTCTTCCTCTCTATTTATCTATTTTCACATTCCACTCTGAAATGAAGAAGCCACATCACTATAACTTGTGTCTAAAATATAAAGTTCCAGGAAAATTAAAGTAAAAAAAGAAGCAAAAAAAAAGAAAATATGATGCAAATATTTCCTAAAAGAGACGTTTC
The DNA here is from genome assembly GCF_963932015.1 of Anas acuta. Classification (NCBI taxonomy): domain Eukaryota; kingdom Metazoa; phylum Chordata; class Aves; order Anseriformes; family Anatidae; genus Anas; species Anas acuta. The sequence goes on from NC_088980.1 coordinate 66,416,308, forward strand.
AGGTACATTCCATGACATCTGCATTTGTAACAGTGGATGAATAAATATTTTTTACTCAGGTTATCTACTCAAAGATAAAGGAATGGTAATCATTTCCTTTCTGTTTATCAAAGGGCATAAAATAGCAATATGAAACTGTCTCAAGGTTTTATTATTACTCTACATATCAAGGAATTATAGATTTTTAAGCAGACTTACTAAGTTTACTTATCTTTTCCTGCCTGTATGATATATAAAATGCTGCAAGAGACTCAGAATTTGGCAAAAAGGTAAAATATTTTACTTTTCAAATGACAGGCTTATGTTTTTTTTCTTGTGTGTGTGTGTTTCTCCAAAATGCAGCTCCCATAGTTTGAGGAACATTTTATTGTGAAATTTTGAATGCTGAAAATCAGTGATAAAAGCCTGATTGACTTCTTTCAGTCAGAAGCTCTTTTTTCCCCTTCAAGACCTCAGTCAAACACTTTACTGTCAATGTCTTAAAAGTGGCCCTAAACTCACCAACTGAAATCTGCTTGCTCAGTCTGCTAAGGTATTCTCACATCCCAGAATTCACCCATGCTACATGAATAAAGGCTAGGGCCAGGGCTTCAGTTTTCAAAGATGACTAGACATTCAATTTTGACTCTTCAGAAATAAAGAAGGAGCATTTTGGTGGTGTTTTGAAGTGGGTAAACAATACTGAAGGTCATAAGATGGTTACTTGCTTTCAAAAAATCTTAGTTCTTCCTTATTTCTTGACACTCATGGAGAACATTACTGGACATTTTAGGAATATGTTTGAAAATAAGGGTGTTAGCATTATACTATTGCATCATGCCATATGGGGGATGTATCAGCCACGCTCAGTGAGAAGACTGGAAGTCAGAGGAGCAGAGCAAACCTGAAGGGCAGCAGGAAGCACATGCTGCGTACAGCTCGGAGCTTGTGTTTGCAGTCCGCTTCATTTCAGAAGAATATATGTAGACAACTGTAAACGTTATTCCAAATCAGGCCGATTTCCTGAACTGGGACCTGAGTCTATTGTCTTTTATTACAATGACCTTTCCTGGTATTCCCAGGTTTTCAGGGTGCTATTATTATATTAATCTTTTCCCAGAAAACACCTTTGAATCTAATTTGACACTCTACGTGTAACCATAGAGCTGAATCAAGTATATTTTGAGGTGTTCTGAGAAGCTTGAACTGTCTTCTTTGGTAGATCTTGTAAAGGCCTGTTTGATAGCTTCATATTAGTTGGCCTGAGTACCAGTAACAATCTGACAAAGGAAGCAGAAAACTCTTGACAAAAATGTAAAGTAAATCAGATTGCACTGAGCTCCAACCATGACACTAGTACTGAAAACTGAGCTATTTTAAAGCAAGCTTGGAGGTGCCTGCACTACTGAGATCACCACAGTCAGTTTGTACCTCCAGCTCTACTCTTTCCAGAGGCAAGAAAAAATTTCTTTTCCCAATCCAAGTTCCAGGCTTGCTCTCAGCTCTTGTGTTAGAGTAAGTGATGCAATTTATACTTTTGCATCCCAAGCCATTTATTTCATAGTATACGAGAACATTGCAGAGAGGGCCAAAGACTAGTGATAGCAGTCCCAACTCTATGAGTGCTCAAAACAGCAGTTATGCAACTGTTTGCGATTTAAACAGAGAACTAAAAGCTTACAAGCTTGAAAAGCCCAGTTGTACTCTGTGTGCCTTTGATTTGCACAATGACTCTCATAAAGCAGATGAGAACACAACTGAAAAATGAATCCTGAGAGGTCCTGATGTGTTTGTTTCTAGGCAAATTTTCAAGAGCTCCTATGCGGGGATGTAGAATGGAAGACATGATCTAAAATGTCTAAGATTACAAGTTGCAATGTGAAATCACAGAGACTAGAACAGAATGCTGTAAATGTCCAACCACCATGGAAAGGATTATCCGTTGAAATTAAAAAAGCAACCAGAAGCATATTATTCCAAGCTAAAAAGTTCTGGAAGGATATATGCTTGACAAAAATCTATCTAGTAAACTTTTATTTGCATTTTCAGAGGAAGCACATCATCCAGTCCCAACAAGTGGATTTCTTATTTTACTGTTTCTATGACAACTGTTTGCCTTTCAGAGTAACCAAATGAATCATGAAAAAACACTTAGTATGGTAAATTGATTTCCAGTCCTTTATCCTCATCATACAGCATTGCTGTACTCAAAAGGTACTTAGTGTTTTAGGCTGTATCATGTTTCTAAATAGATTTTTGTAGTGTTTTCATATAAAACATTAATCCTAGACCATGAGCATCTGAGACCTTAGTAAAAAAAAAAAAAAGAAAAAAAAAGTTTTCTTATTTTACATTTGTGTCTGTAACAGTCTCAGTTTTGATCATATCATATCACAAAAGTACTCTAGTGTTTGCAGACCATCATCAACAAAGGAAATGGTTTTTCAAAAATATTTGATAGACTTGGTGGGAGGCATATATTATCCTTCTCTGTTAAAAGATTCCAATAAACTAACTAATCCATAGAGGATTATATAAATGGAGTTTTGCTGTGGCTGTCATGATTGATAGACATAGTACAAACAAGTATTATAGCCAATACTTTAAAAAAAAAAAAAAACTCGGAAAAGTTAGAAACTATACAAACACCTTTGCTTGTTTGAAAGAGAAGCTGCAGATTCAAAAGCAAAACTGGGTTCAATTTTCTTCCAAAGGGGATGCGATTTTTATTTCTGCTTTCTAAATCCTATTTAACCTACTTTGATGTTATTTTTTTCCCATTTGTGTTAACCAGCTGTAGCTCCCTCTGAATTGAAGACAAGAAAAACTGATACTGCTCAACACAGAAATGCTTTCAAGATAGTTATTCTTCTCCTTCTGCAGTAGTTCAAGTGTTTCATGCTCCTATACTTTTGATGGGTTCAGCTTGGCACGTGGACCCAAATTTCCTGTCTTGCATCCCTGTTCACCTCTTACAATGAAAGGTGCCAATATATTGCAGATCACTGTAGGGAGATTTAATAAAAGAGTTCAGTCAAGAAGCTTTAATAGAAAAATGTCACCAGAAAAAAAAAAAAAAAGAGGGAATTGAAACACACTTTCTGCATTTTTTTTTGGTCACAATTTTGTCAACATGCCCAAATTTCAAATTTTCAGGTATGGGACACATAGCAGGAGATAGATGGCATAAAAAGCTTATATGAAGAATTGCTCATGCTGGAGAAGAGAACCCTTTTTACCAATTTGCATATTGTTAAATTGATACCTCTCTACCCTACTTTGCAGACATTTTTCAACACCAAGTCAATGCCAAGTAAATAGGCAAGAAAGTGGGTACATCACTGAAGTTAGCTCACACATTTTTGTGCATGTCATAGGATTGTTAGAAGGTAAGAACTCCCAACATGAACAGGTAAAAGTTCCTGGAGTTTCATGTCCAAGTTGCCATGCTCAATCAAACAGAATGAACTTTAACTTCAGTTTCCAGTATCCCAAGTTGCTGCTCTGGCTATTGGCTTTCCTGATAGAAGTATTATCTGGTCTGAAGAAACTCCCCCAAAAACAAGAGTTTTGAACTTTGAGAAAGCACCATTTTTTCAAGACAAAATGTCGTAACTAACCTTAGGAAAGGAGTCTACTGGAATTCTATAGACTGTCTTCTGTTACACCAAACAACAGGATACTTTGAAAACAATGAATAGTTGCAGCAACAGATTGACATATATGATTTCTTATGGATATAAAAAACAGACCCTTAATTTATGACCTAAATAAATTTACACAGACATGCACACACTTCTTTTCATGGGATGAAAAGAAGTGTGTGCATGTCTGTGTAAAAAACATTTTTTTTTTTTTTTTGCAAGGCCAAATGATACAGATTTGCTAAGTTTGTGTACCAAAATATTTTCAGTACAGTTGATTTAGAGTTGATGCCTTCTCTCCAAAATCTCATACAAAAGCTATTAACATTTCAAATCCACTACATCAGTCAGGCTTGTAAACAGGAGGAATGGTGGGGAACGGCTATGAACATTACCTGGCTCACTAAACAGAAATGAAGTCGTTTTGTCACTGGTATTGCTATGGGCCACTCCTCTATGCTGTTTCACAAAACACAGTTAGGATGTAGCCCTTGGGATGCTGCCCTGAAAATCAGCCTCAAACATTCATATATCAGCAGTGATCGCTACATTAAGCCAGGCAATAGGCAATAATACCATCAACCACAAAAAGCTGATTCCTAATGAAAAATAAGCTTCAGAGCTTTGCAGGGGAAAACACACTCCATGAATAATGAGGTATCGCAGAAGCAGAGCAAACTGAAAACGCACGGTAACCACCCCATCTGCTGGTGCCAGGTAACACTACACTCAACTGCGGTGGAAATTTCTAGTTAACAGAAAAAGGTAAGACTTTTGGCTTATGTTTGGGTCATCTGATTTCCTGTGTGCTTCACAAACAGCACAGGCCAGGTCAGCCCTGGGTCACTGGGCAAGCACATAGAGGGCAAAACCATTGTTGGCTGCCTGGTTTGTTCTCCAAAACCTGGCAGTAATATCTGCTGCTTATTAGTAAGCAATTTAGTCTGTCTGTGTAAATAACTGTGGTATCTCCACTTTCTAAGAGATAAGGCATTTGTTGAGCATGATACAAGTAAATACCAGCAGTTGATCAGCTCCAGCCTACTGATATGCCAGCCAAGTCATTCATGATGTTAGAGATGTTTCATGACTACAAGTTACTACTGCTAATAGTAATATAATTGCAGTACTATTATCATTACTACAGCATTTGTTAATAGGAATTGCTAAATAAATTTATATGGCATATAATTATATGATAATTTTCATTAACAACCATAGAGAGATGAGGAGGGAGTAGTTAAAGCATAACTCTATATCACCTCAGGATAAACTCAGGATGTTTGAGTGTTTGCGATTTTCTTTTGCTTTTGTCACATAAAGAAAGAGGCAAAGAGCTTTATAAGATCAGGCTCATTTTTCTTCTTATAAAAATAACCTGACACAAAGCCTGCTTTCATTTAGTATCTTTCCTAAGATGTAAGGCCCACAGAGTTCTTGTGCTGCTGGTTATAAGCACAGGAGAGTTATAAGCAAGTTCTTCGGGTTTAGGATAGGGCTGTCTTCTACTACTTCATAAAGACAGCATCATGGCACAATGAGCTTGAATGCATAGCATTATAGACCTGCAAATTTGAAATTTTGATGTTACAGAATTTCAATTTGTTCTGAAGAAGAACAAAGGCGAAGGTGTTTTTTGTTTGTTTGTTTGTTTGTTTGTGTTTTTGTTTCCTACCCTGAATTGAATTCTCCAAAACATAATGCTGGACAGCTCTCTCTTGGGTATGGTTAGGTCAGCATTATCACCACATTTTGCCCTATTTCAAAATATATGTACCAGGTGAGCTTATTTTGTTCTACAGCCATCACTAAATAGAGTATTTTGTGCTAAGTATTGAAGCTTTATTGAGCTTTACAGCTCAAATAGGAAATATATAAAGGTTCTCAATAGCAGCTCTTGTTCATTACTACAAAAATACAATATAGAATATTGAAAAAGACAAAAACTGATGGTCTATAACATATCAAAATAAAAACTGCAACTATTTGGATAAGACCGACTTTTCTGACAACAAAATTCTTGTTGAAAATTTCAGAACACCTCTCTTCAGACCTAAGGGTAAAAGCAGCACATACTCATTCAATTTATTTTTCTGATTTTCTTTATTCTGCTCTGTAACAGTGTTCCATTCATCAAAAAAATAAAATAAAAAATGTAACCTAACATGCAAATATTTTAACTTGCTTATAGCACTCCTTGATTTTATATATACATATTTTCAATCAGTATCATTTGGGGCAATCATGTTAGAGAAGAGAAAGGCATTTACCGTCTTGAGTTTAAGAGCAATTCCTACCACTAAGATATATTGGCAAGTATCAAAGTACTTCTGCACTTCAAATAAGTGAAAGTGCAGCTTCTGGACTCATTACAGGGTTTACAAATAAGGCCATATTGACAGGATCACCTGAATAAAATGGCTGTTATGAACCAAGTCTAACATTTTCTGGCTTTTCCCCCTTTACAGAGACAAACACTTTGGTTTGGTTCTTTTCCTCAGACTGAGAGATGAGTGAATGTACCTTCAGCACTGGCTTCCCAAGCATCACCTCACCCACAGCCTAGATGCTCCAACCTACACCACCCACACTTCAGACCTGTCTTATTACCCCATAATCATGTGATTGCTCACCTAGGTTTCTCCCAGTTCACTCATATTTTATGAGGATAGCATGTAACAATAACAATCTTTACATCATGATCAGCAGCCCCAAACATCTCACCTTTTAAGTCTAACTGGAGTGATGTTCACTGCAGACCCTCAAGGTTTTTTATTTTTTATTTTTTTTTTTGAGATCAGCTTTCCAGGACACACACAATCAGCCGGGTGCAGGCAGAATATACTAGGCTTACTGGGTACACCCCAAAAAATCATGTCCTCCAGGAGCCAGGTTTGATAAAGTTTTGGCTTGATTTGCCATACAAGCATAGTATTATCTGTACAGCGTGCCCTGAAACTACTGGACTTGCTGTGAATCAGGTGCAGTTAGGAGTATTATATATAGTTCTCAAAGGAAAATCCCACTCAAAGCCACAGCTGATTTACTAATGAGGTAAAAAGAGGTAAAATATGAAGGGCAGAGTCATGTTTAACTCATACCTTCCTCTTGGATCAAAGATATACAAGCAGACAGGCAGCTTCCTATTCCAGCTTCTACCTACAGCACTTATTCTTTGTAAACCTGCAAAATGGTCACAACAGACAAAATATTTGGACTTCCTCCATTGCAGCTGAGACCTGTTGGCTCAGCTCCCAACACTTCCCATTGCCCACATGTGGACTTTGTTGCATGGACCACCTCCAAGGGAGCACAGAGCCACAGCAAGCAACCCTGGCTCATCTATTACAAGTGACTTGAGGTCCTCCTTGCCCTCTGAGAAAGAAAAAATTCCCCACCACCATCTATCCTGCTTTTCTTGATAATTATGGGTTTATCAAGTCTAAAACATGAATTGAAGCTGATAAGGAACAACAGCTAATTTCAATGAGGTTTGGAGAAGGACCATTAGAGGACTGGGAGGAACCTAAACCATAAATTAAAGTGTTGTATATGCCAGCAGTAACTCTTTTTGCTCTGTTCCCTCTTCCCAGTGAACAAAGGATAGACAAAATGTGTTAAAACTCTATTTTAAAATATCTTTTGGTTATTCTATGAATTTTTACTTCCTTCTCAACACCACCTCCTCCTCTGCCCCACCCACCCCCATTTTTTTAACCTTATATTCAATTAGATTCTCCAAGGGAAAAAATATGCAAAACAACAACAAAAACTAAGAAAAGAAGAAATCTCACACTGAGTGCATTAATATGTTGACAGAGGTTGTACTTTTGCATGAGCTTGGCCTATGAATAGGAATTATACAGCCTTATGAGTGAGAAAATACATTTTAAGGTCTCTTTCTCACTCTCCAGATTTGTATTCTCTAGCTACACATGCAGAAAAAGTATGGAAGAAACGTCTACATTTGAAGGCAGCTGGATATATCTTCCAGAGATGAACATTTTACAAATGAAACCTATTTGCATATGAAAAAGCAATACTGACAAGCAGTTATCACCCTGTATCAAATGCAAACTCTGAGTTCAGCACAACTTAAAACTATTAAAAATTCTGATTCGAGAGAGACACCAAGGAATTAAGAGCTTGATCCAAAGCATACAGGAACTGATAACAAGGCTCATGTTTACTGCAACTGGATTTCAGTCATGTCCTGCTGGAATTTGTTTGTCTCCTGCAGAGAATGGACTTTACTTTCTGCAGTCTACTGCAGCTTTGTGTGGCTACAGCTGTGCAACATTCCAGACTTTTGTTTTACAGAAATCTACATTAATTTCCGATTCAAATTCATCCTGTCCATAGTCTCCATTCACCCCATCCCCAGTTCCCACCTTGTATCCTAGATCATATTTAATGCACAACAAACATCTTCCAGGAGCTGTGATCTTAGGAAGCTGAGCTCAATGTAGTGAAAAATTCAGTGTGGGTTCCAGACAACCATCCTCTAAATTAGGCAATTGATTCTATGCCCCCCTAAAAAGGAATTGTGACAATTTTTTGGTAGCAAATACCAGACCTGGCACCCAATAGATACACATACACTATCTCCTGTAAGCAAATTGTAGACTTCTCAATTTATTGGGAATCATCACCCCCCTCTACAGTGCCTAGATTTTCCTCAGTTGAGGCTGTTCAACGTGTACTGTCTCCATAGTCACTCCTTCTCACAGAACCTACTTCCAACTGTGCTTCTGCAATAAATCCTCCTACCAGCCTTTCCTCCCAGAGCTCCTACTGCAGAATCACAGAATCATCTAGGTTGGAAGAGACCTCCAAGATCACCTAGTCCAACCTTTGACCTAATGCTAACCAGTCCTCCACTAAACCATATCACTAAGCTCTACATCTAAACGTCTTTTAAAGACCTCCAGGGATGGTGACTCAACCACTTCCCTGGGCAACCCACTCCAATATCTAACAACCCTTTCAGTAAAGAAGTTCTTCCTAACATCCAATCTAAACCTCTCCTGGTGCAAATTTAGCCCATTCCCTCTTGTGCAGTTTCCCCAAATTCATTGAACCAGTTTATTTTTGTCTTAGAAGCCTTCCCCTTGGTTTGTGCACCTTAACAAAGAGCCTGCAGCAGCAGGTTGGCTCTAACCCAGCTGAGCTCCTCTTCACCACTTCCAGCAACTGCTGCCATGTTGCACAAGGGAAGTGACATTGCTTGCAAGTTGCGCCAGCTACAAGAGCAAATGGGAAGTCTTATGGGAGGTTAGGCTGAGGGGAGGGACAGTGCTTTGATTTTGGAAGAGTAGTAAGGTTCTGAGATTTAATCTTTGTGAGAACAACACCATATGTTGAGGTGAACCAGTTCTACCCACTCCAGCATCAGGCTCCTTGTAGATGCACAACTCCCCCTAAATATCAGAGATAGTACTCAAAGGTGCAGTCCTGACCAAAGCAGGGAAGGCTAAGTGCAATCCTCCATCATGGCCAAGAGATCATAATCTGCATCTCTCTTTGGTCTGATAAAACTTTATTGATTATATGTTTGAATAACAATTTTGGGTTTAGGAGGTTTACCTGTAGCGTAAGAGTTTTAGATTCTTTCCTGCTTTCACTGATTCAGACGGAATGTGTCCTATTCTAATTGTTTGAGAATTTCTGGGCCCTAACTGTTTAATGTTTTTAATTAAGAATGACCAACCATGTTGTTTTAGTTTCTTTAACTGGATAGCTAACACTGAGCAGCAGAAAAGCAAGTCATCTTAAGGAGAGACCTTACATCTGCATCAGTCTCATATAAAAACCCAAATGCTTGTGCAAACAATCATTCCCAAAATACACAAAAAGTTGTTCACCCAAGCTACTAACACAGAATGAATAAAATTGCACACTGGTCAAGTATTGAATATGAGATTTTGTGGTCATTTTCTGGCTTGGCATACAGATAATGGAACATCAGTGAGCAACTCTCAGAAAGAGATACACCCTAAGCACCCCATTTTGCAGAACTACTACTGCTGTAGTAGTGATGTTACCCTCCTAAAACCTAGCAGTAATCTGTAACCCAGGTAATTAAGCCTGCCTGAGAGCAGATGTATTTTCTCTTTTCCTGTTTCTGCAGCATGCTTCAGTTGTTATAGCTCATTTTAACAACCTTGTTCAGCTGCGTTTAGTCTTTTGAGATGTCAAATTGATTTTTATTCTAGCTACTAGACATTGCTCAAGATCATATATTATGGACAGTACTTCAGTGTCATCTAAGCCACTGCTGTAGTGGTGGCTATTTTGTAATGTAAAAACCCAGCTGTCTGCTGTGATGTGATAAGTGCTAAAAATGGTACATTGCAATCCAAGCTCCTGTAGCATTATAGCCAAGAGAGGATTACAAATGGGATGGCTGCTGTAAGGAAAGGCTTTATACAGTTGCACATACACACTTCAGTGATTCTATCATGGAGCGGAGAATGGCATTTTCACTTTTAAGAAAAATTTCTCTCTACAGTGTACTACTGGTACCTTGCTGACAATTACTGCTTCCTGCAATGAAGTGAGACCATATGCTCACAGGCCATGACATTTGATTAAAGACTGTAATACAGAGTCACCTGAGGAAGGAGATGTGTCATTAATGTGAGCATGAAGGAATTGATAGGTGTAGTGTCTCTCGACAGTATTTTGTAGGAAAGCAAGGGAAGGAAGTGGGTTAAAACAGAAAGAAATTAGAACAGGAGAATAACGATCAGAGCTGATAGCTTTAGATAATTCCCAGAGAGTAGGCAATTGATATCTTTTGCTTGGATGGAGTTCTTTCCTTCCTGCCCACAACAGCCTCCATCAGGTTACATATCACTGAAGTAGACTGAATCACTGCAAAGGGGAAGATCAGGAAGATCCCACAGGCAAGCGTAGGGACATCCAAACTGAAAAATTTGTAGCCTCACAGCTCAAACCTCACACAAGTCCATAAATGCAATTCCACTCCTAGGAGACATCAAGAAAATCACAATAATCTTGGAGGGGCTGGGGCTGCTGTACAGCCCCACTGTTAACTCATGATCTGATCTTTCTGTACTTGTTAAACTACAAGTTTAACAGCCCAACATGCTGTAGTAGTAAATAGGAAAAAAAAAATTGTCAGCATTCTTATGGAGCAGGGCCTTTATGTAAGTATATGGAAGTTTAATTTAGTAACTAAGTTTGACAAATACAGCCCAAAAGGTACTGTTTTACTCTTACACATGTTCATCCAGCTTCCAATGAAGCTAGGTAGGAGGCAGATAAAAAGTATCTAAGGTCAAAATGGGTCCCCCAAAATGAAATAAAAGCTACCTTTTTCCAATAGTGTTCTCACATTTGCTATGGAACACAGTGCACACAAGTATTTGGACCAATGTAGTACACTTAAGTCACTATAGTACATCTTATTTTTTGCAAGATACAAGAAGACTGGGTGAGGTTTACAGCCCGAGACACGACAGATTCCTGGGGAGCAAGCTTTTCTCAAAGATTTATTTATTACTATAAATATTACAAGCCTTTGATTTTAAACTACCATCTGAACATGCTGTGCTTTTTGCCTTCAAATTGCTTATCATTTTAGAAAGCAAATGACCAGAACAGGGAAAGTCACAGAATCATTTAATTCTCAGCTTTTTGTTCTCAATTCCATTTCATAGACAAACCATGGATAACAAATGAAGCTCAGCCTTTTAGTATTACATTTCATGCTTCCCAAATATAAAAATGCCATATACAATAATTAAAGGGCACGTAAAAAAATGATAAGCCTTACAAAAAGCCTGTCAGCAATAGAAATAACCAACATCAGCAACCTGAACTGAGAAAGAAAAATTCTTCAGAAGAGCATAACCCAGCCACCACAGCTGAAATGAACCCGGAACAAAACTCAAGAAAGTTTGCATTCTTGCCTTTCTGGCTTGGATGGGAGGTTTGAGAGGTAGCTCTAAAGCAGCCAAATATTTAGGACCACACTTCAAGAAATCCATTTCCTCCCTTAACACTGCTTGGGGACTTGCTCTTCATGACAACCCTCTTCGTCTGCATTCTTGTTCCAATCTTACCCAACTCTAGAGGCTGGAAAATAAAAAACTTAATGGCACAATATAATTGTGACAATGCAATCTTCTCGAAATACAGACAATAAAATCATCACAGATCACAAAATAAGTGTCAGCTAGCAAGTGTGACCAAAGGGCATTTGATAAGTACTGCCACACCCATTACTGCCTTCAAAATAAAAACTAATTGAAAAAAACTGACAAGAACAAATCATAAGGTATGTAATCTGTTTATGAAATGTATATAGGGGCAAGAGGAGTTTAAGGATGAAGTTGTACCACTGGCCTAAATTCAGGAGAAAATAAAGCAAGGGAAGCAGGGCGGCATTAAAAGTTTGCTTGGTGCAGCTCTTCAAAACAGTATCTGTCAATGCCAGAAAGCAGAATGAAGGCAGAGAACCTGGTGGGAATCCTGCCAAGGTACTCACAAACCTCATGAACAGGAGGGGGATCAGGCACTGGGTGCATTATAATTTGGGGTATTATAAAATATCCTTAATTTTGAAGATAAATGTGTTAGCTCTTTTAAATTAGGCAGTCACAAACATAAAAACACGGAAAAGATTCTTTTGAAATTACACAGCTGTAAGAGCAGGATAACAGCAGAGAGAGCTCCTAAGTACAAGGACCTGATCCTCCCCACTGCGTCATCCCCTGAGACTACATTGGACAAGACCCTTTGAACAATATCTTTACAGCTGTGTATTATAACACTACAACAAAAAAAAACAACAACAACAAAAATAAAAGTTTTATTCTTTACAGATAGCCTCCTGCAGGAAAAAGCAAACAAACAAACAAAGTGTGACCAATATGACCTGCAGCATTTTCCTCATAAGCAACATGAGGCACATCTCATCTCACTTTACCACTGCCTTTCCCCTTAGACATACAGCAGTGAGGCAACTCAGCAATAGGCCATCAGCCAGAATATCATAAGGATAGGAATTTTGTAAAATATCACAGACTATCCAAGAGAGCCATGAATAATAAAAAAAAAATATCTTAATTTGTTCTGTATAGTGACGTGTTTATTTCCAAGAACTGTAGTGGCATTGCTGTCCATGTGCACTAACGGCAAAGTGATCCTCCCAGGAATTCCAGACAGTGCACAGAGATGATAACTGTCAAGGAAAAATACTCCTCATGCTACATAATGCATCAAAATTTGGTGCACTGTTGTTTATTTCACTGTAGGATGACATAATGGGATGTTTTTTTCAATGTAGGCACAAGCATTGAGGTTAATGGTTGATCTGTAAATAGATCCTGTAAATATTCGTAATACTTAGCCCTTTAAAATAAAAGCTAGATAATTATATGTTCAGAGACATTAAGTTAATTGTTTTCACTAACCAGAAATACAGAAACTGCCATTATTTCCAGCAAATGGCTTTTATATTTCACATATCGAACTCAAGTGTCAAACAGACTATGATTTATGTCAGCTACACTGTATATTCCCCTCAAAGCTCTCCTGCAAAATGAAACGCCACAGGCAGGAGGAGAAACTAGAAAGGATGTCTACAGCAGCCTTCCTGCCCTTGACTGAGAGCTATGCAGGTAACAAACCTCACAACAAATGGACAGAATTTAAGGGGTTGTGGAAAAAATGGCTAAAACTGAATTAATTTATCCAGTTCTACAAGTATATTGTCTCCTTCACAAGCTTCAAAACTAGAGATTGTCTCATTGACCCTTTTGCCATTTTGTGTGGGAGAAAATTCATGAGGTTCATGTAACTTTAATAAGTTAATTAAGATGAAAAATGAGACTGAAAAGCATTGCGGACTCAGTTCATACTGTCCTTCTATCTTTGGTTTATCTAACCATCTTTGTCCAAGGAGACAAATTAAAATCTTCCTGGGACCAGGTATTTCTCTGGGTCAAAAGACACAGCAATTACTGCTTTATTGTTTTGTTTGTTGTTTCCTCTGTTCACTTAGTGCTCAACACAGACAGACTTATGACTCTGTAATGAAAAAAAAAAATTCAATGGTTTTGGAACCTAAAAGATGCAGCTCACTCAAGTCTCTTGTAGTTCAAAGATGATTCACGTTAAAGCAGGATAAAACTACAGCCCTCAAAAGCTGTTAAAATACCAAATGCACTGAAGTTGTACTGGTTATAGAGTCAGATTTAGCTGGCTCAGATTCCATACATGGCTCTGAAACTCATTTCTGCAAAGGCAGGTGTGAGGCCTTTAGATCTAAAGGAGGCTTGTTAGGGATGAAGGTGGAGCTCTGATGCAAGTTAAAAAATAAAATAAAATAGTTATCGGTGGCCAAAAACATACACAAACAAAACCCCAAAGCACTACTGTGTAAAGTACTTTAAATTAGTTAGTGGTGTGGTGAAAAAACAGAGAGCTTTGCAGTCCAAACTAGACATTAGGAATTGGGGCTCTATGCAGAGAAAGGAAAGAAAATCAAAACATGAAAAGCTTTTCCCCAGAGAAACCCTACAGGTTCCTCATTAATAAATTGTGAGTAGAATTCCTAAGAGACTGCCAGTACTTATAAATATGTGAAGCTGAATGATCTGTAAAACTCAGTTACCAGATTTCTTCCTCCCACTCTTTATGTTGATGACTTTCCCCTGGCACACCCCTCTTCTAAGGGCAACCTACAAAATATATTTAGTCAGTGTGGGTTGTGGTTTGTTAGACATCTGAGTCTATCCTAGCCAGACAACCCATCTCAGAATACATTTTAAAAAATCTAATAACTAAATTATAGTAATGGTCATTTGGAAGTTGCAATATGCCAACAGTCATTACACTGAAGGCCTTGATATTGTACAGTTTTCTCATTTTAAGAGACATAGGAAATAACTGGCTATCCATCATGGGCTGAGATATACTGGACATCCAGTGTCAACAAATTTGCTTATGTTTCAGAGTTCATTAAATCTATAAATCATCATCTGACTATTCTTTCCTTTGGTATCTGTAAAGACCTGACTCCAACTTTATATTGATGAAACTTTGCTCCAAGTAATATAACTCAGAGGCCTCCCAATCATTTCTTTATACTTGCTGTCATTTATACCAATGTGCAGGAAATGCTAACCCTTGGCTATATGAGAAAAGCCTGTTACCAGTTGTGTTTCACTCCCTCTGTACACAGCCTAACACAGCCTTGTGTGACAACTCCACAAATCTAACCCAATCCCGCAGCCTTGGCAGGGTCATCACTGCAGAACTGGATTAGCCAGGTTAAAATTTAGATACAACCTTCTCACCCCTAACACTTTTTTATTATCTTACCTTTGCTAAAGATTGCCATTGCTACATAGAAGATAATGTGAACATCCTTCATGAACACCAGTGCCAAGCTTGACTGAAACTACCATGGAGACCTGCCTGGGTTTTTACATGTTAAAGGAACAAACAAAACAAACAAACAAACAAACAAAAATCTACCCTTTCCCAGAAGAACAATGACTCTGGATCACCCTATCCACATTTACTGTGTATTTGTTTTGAAACTACTCCAAAAGGGGCATGGTTATTTATGCCAACATTTCCAAATGCTTAATTACACAAACCCTACCATCTGGAGGAAGAAAAGATTCAGAGGCTGTTTAGCCAAAACAAATTAAATTTTAACTCTGAGATATGAATGTATGTGCCTGGGAGGTCTCAGCTGGAGAGTCCACAGAGCTTTCAAACACAAGAGTTACCACAGTTTCTGAAGCTGACTGTGTCAGCTGGGTTGGGTTCTGGGTTGACTGCAGGAACAATTTCCAGAAATAGTGGGCCAAACCTTCCCCATTTCATTTCCTTAGAAATGTGGCAGGATTCCTGGAAAAAGAGCAGTCACTCTCTCATGTGGAGTTGCAATACTCTGATGGACTTTGGGCCCACAAATAGAAAACATTTTCATCCTCACAACTAGCCATTGACATGTAGTACATTATATTTTAAAGAGCCTCTACATATTTCAGGCAGCATGGCACTCCTGCACAGCCAAAACTCATTTTCAGTAACATTCTGACACATATTATATAGACAAAATGCTCCTTAGTTTAAATATTTCTAGCACCAAGTTTAGTCAAAATGCTAGGCATATCTTTGAAATATTTCAAAACAAGCAGGAGAGTTCACAGAAGAAAAAAAAAAAAAACCTGCAGAATGTTATAATATTTAGGCATCAGGCATACTGCTGCTAACTATACATTTTTTGATGCAAAGCAGACTTGAATGAGAAAATATTGCCAATATTGCTCATCTTAACATCATCTTCTCAAAAACAGTATACAATGGAGAAGCATTAAAGTTTCTTTTGTACATGTAGGGGAAGCCCTAAAACACTAACAGGTTTGCAAAATAAAAAGGTCATGTCATGTATCAGTAGCAGATTTAACAACAAAGCACAGGTCTCCTGATAACCATTTCTATATTTCTATGGAACTTAAAAAAAAAAAAAAAAAAAAAAAAAAAAGCATTTGGTTAGAGATAAGATCAAGTAATTCTTAGCTGGTATAAATGAGTATCTTTGAACTGAGCAGAACCAGTTTGTCCAGTGTGTCTCTCATTTGGACTATACTGGTTTTGAGGGCAGGACTGGAAGAATGACACCCAAGTTGACACTTCCAGCTAAGGATCTGACCCAACATATGCATTTAAGTACTAAAGAAACAGAGTCAGAGGAGAAGGAAATAGTCAGTACAAATGCTATGGTACTATGGACTGCTAGGAGAAGCACACTATTGTGATATAAGGACTCATAATTTGTGTAAAGAAGATAGCTGATGTTAATAAAGAAGGGGGAGATGTGGAAGTGTGGCCATGGGGGTCGACAAGCCCCATGGTTGGTGATAATATCAGTCTCTTAACGATGAGGCCACCAGGAATGTAAAGAGCTTAGAGGGAACAAAAAAGGGTGATTCAGGAGATGCTATGCCATCTCTGGGTGCTTGTTCTCCAGCAGTTAAGGCATGGGAGTTGCTGGGTGTTTGCTGTTGCCGGGCAAGGTTTTTTGACCAATGAAAAGTTGTTTTTGAAAAGGACTGCTGTGGGGCAAAGGGTATGTTATATATGGAGTGGTAATTAGTGTCCAGAAAATGGTTGATATTAATAAAGAAGGGGGAGATGTGGGAGTGTGGCCATGGGAGTTTGAAAGCCCCGTGGTTGAGATAACATCAGACTCTTAACGATGAGGCCATCAGGAATATAAAAGAGTTTAGAGGGAACAAAGAAGCGTGATTCAGGAGACTCCATGCAGTCTGGGGTTTCTTGTTCTCCAGCCATTAAGGCATGGAAGTTTCTGGGTGTTTGCTGTTGTTGTTACTTTCAAAGTTGTTTGACCAATGAAAAGTTGTTTTGAAAAGAACTGCTGTGGAGAGAAGGGTATAAGAGGGGAGCCTGCCCGCAAGATAAAAAAGGCAACGCGACCTGATGAAGTTATGTCATCAATAAAGAAGCAGGAAAAAGGAGTGAAGAGAAACAGGCTGGCAGAATGGAGACCAGGACGGGAACAGGCACTTTGATTGCCTCATGAAGATAGGTTCGGCCAAACTCAGCAAACTGCTCAGAGAGGCTCGTGCTGAAAGTCTCTGGAAGCAGGCGCACTGGAGCTGGAAAGAAGCTCAAGCTGAGAGAAGCGGACCTGTGCACACAACTGCCCCTCGCTGGTAAGCAGTTGCGCATTATGGGGAATCATATGTCCTTAGGAGCAAAGACTGTCCTGGTAACCTTACAGCTTATTCTCCTTATTAACAATCAGACAGTTTATGATCCGGAAATATGGGACCAAACTGAGGTCAAGGTGTGGGACTGCAACTAAAAACGACAAGGTTGCAGTGGGATTGCTCGGGGACTAGCAAGCAATCTCTGAGGCCTTAAAGAGCCCTGTGGGGCCACAATCAGAAACGTGTGGCTTGCCAGATAGTGAGGGCGCTGCGGGCTCCTTTACTGATCCGACTGTTACGCCATGGGCCCCTCTGCTGCTACAGCCATCGAAGGCTTTTGCTGTTCCGCCCCTGTAGTGGGTTTACGTGGCAAGGTTTTGGTAGCAGGGGGCCATAGGGGTGGTTTCTGTGAGAAAGATCTAGAAGCCGCCCCATGTTTGGGAAGGGCCCCGTTGTTTTCCAGATCTGAGCCAATAAGCGATGTTGTTTTGCGCCTCTGTGAGAGCATATTTAAGACAGGGAAAAAAAACGCTGCGCCACACACAGCAGCCGGGAGAGTCAAGGGAGTGAGAAACAGCCTTGCAGGTGCCAAGGTCAGTGTAGAAGGAGGGGGAGAGGTGCTCCAGGCGCCGGAGCAGAAGTCCCCTGCAGCCTGTGGTGAGGACCATGGTGAAGCAGGATGTCCCCCTGCAGCCCATGGAGTACCACGGTGGAGCAGGGTTTCATGCTGCAGCCCGTGGAGGAGACCACGGTGGAGCAGGTGGCCCTGCACCGACGGAGGCTGCTGCCTGTGGAAGACCCCTGCCGGAGCAGATTCTGGGCCAGACCTGTAGCCCGTGGAGAGGAGACCACGCAGGAGCAGGTGATCTGGCAGGAGCTGCTGCCCGTAGGGGAGCCAGGTTGGAGCAGTTTTCTCCTGAGGGATGGACCCCGTGGTACGGACCCATATCTGAAGCAGTTCTGGAAGAGCTGCTGCCTGTGGGAAGCCCACGCTGGATCAGTTCGTCAAGGACTGCATCCCGTGGGTGGGACCCCACAGCACAGGGGACGAGAGTGACCGAGAAGGAGCGGCAGAGAAGTGCTGTAGACTGACCATAACCCCCATTCCCCCGTTCCCCTGCGCCGCTCGGGGGGAGGAGGTGGAAGAGGGTGGATGGGGGGGGAGGTGCTTTTGGTTTCTTTCCTTTGTTTCTCACTTCTCTAGCTTGTTAGTAATGAGCAATAAATCTTACTATCTGTTTTCTTATGCTGAGTCTGGTTTGCCCGTTACACTAATTATTGTGTGATTTTCTCGTCCTTATCTCAATCCTTGAGCCCCTTTCACATATTTTCTCCCCATTCCTCTTTGAGGAGGGGGAGTGAGAGAGCGGCTGTAGTGGAGCTCGGCTGCCCACTCGAGCGGAACCACGACAGCCCCCTGTTGACCTGAATGTGCCATTTGACCCAGGCCTCATTGTCCTTGAAAAAGAGATGGATATGCTTTTCTTCGATCTGGGAAGAACGGGATACATAAGGCCCAAAGACCAAGTTGCTTGACAAGGCAAGACATATTGTTCAAAAGGAATGGAAAATGGAGACTTGTTTGTAGTCAAGAAAAGGAATGGAAAATGGAGACTGTTAAGTCATGGAACTTAGAGGATTGTTTTTTACCTTTTCTGATCATACATATGTATAGGTGTACTCGAGTTTAGTAAGTCATGGATTTTAAAGGATTGTTACCTTTCCTGATTGTACCTATGTATAGGCATACTCGCGATTAGTATGTAAAAGCGATATTCTATATATTTAGAATGTTTGATGTTTGTGTGTGCATGTTGGTGGAGCGTAGACTCCCCGCACACGCAGCGCTGTTTACTTACCTTTTATACCTTTTATACTTTTTAGACCTTTTATAAGTATAAATATTACTAAATTCAGATTGAGTTGAAACTTCATTTATAACAGGTATAAGAGGAGAACCTGTATATAATGCATAAATATAGAAAGAAGGAATGAATAGGGACAGGCTGGCAGAACAGAGACCAGGATGGGAACAGGCGCATTGATTGCCTCATGAAGATATGTTCAGCCAAACGCAGCAAACCGCTCAAAGAAGCTTGTACAGAAAGTCGCTGGAAATGGGCGCACCGGAGCTGGGAAGAAGCTTAAGCTGAGAGAAGCGGACCTGTGCACACAACTGCCCCTCGCTGGTAAGCAGTTGCGCATTATGGGGAATCATATGTCCTTAGGAGCAAAGACTGTCCTGGTAACCTTACAGCTTATTCTCCTTATTAACAATCGGACAGTTTATGATCCGGAAATATGGGACCAAATTGAGGTCAAGGTGTGGGACTCTGCTACTAAAAATGACAAGGTTGTGGCGGGATTGCTTGGTAGCTGGAGAGCAATCTCTGAGGCCTTAAAGAGCCATGTGGGGCCACAGTCAGAAACGTATGGTTTGCCAGACAGTAAGGGAGCTGCGGGTTTGTCCACCGATCCTTCTGCTGCTACTGCTGTCGCAGGCCCCTCTGCTGTTCCGCCCCCTGGTCATCTGGACATGCCTTTTGACCCAGGCCCTATTGGCCTTGAAAAGGAGATGGAAATGTTTCCCTTCGATCCAGGAAGAAGAGGATACATAAGGCCCGAAGGCTGAGTTGCTTAACAACCTAAAGCAAGACATGTTGTTCCCATGACTAGCCCTGGAATTCTCTGCTGTTTGTAATCAAGAAAATTAATTGAAAATGGTGTACACCAGAAGGCTGTGCTGCCATTCAGCAAGACCTGGACAGGATAGAGAGAGGGGTACGAAAAAAACAAATGAGGTTTAACAAGAGCAAGTGTAGAGTCCTGCACCTGGGAAGGAACAACCACATGTGTCAGTACAGGCTGGGGGATGACCTGCTGGAGAGGAGCTCTAAGGAGAAGGACCTGAGGGTCCTGGTGGACGACAGGTTGACCATGAGCCAGCACTGTGCACTCATGGCCAAGAGGGCCAATGGGATCCTGGTGTGCATTAAAAGAGCGTGGCCAGCAGGTCAAGGGAGACGATCCTCCCCCTCTACTCTGCCCTGGTCAGGCCTCACCTGGAGTACTGTGTACAGTTCTGGGCTCCCCAGTACAAAAAAGACAGGGATCTCCTGGAAAGAGTCCAGCGGAGGGCCACAAAGATGATACTGGGCCTGGAGCATCTTCCCTGTGAGGAAGGGCTGAGAGACCTGGGTCTGTTCAGCCTGGAGAAAAGAAGACTGAGAGGGGATCTCATCAATGTGTGTAAATACCTGAGGTGTGGGAGACAGAGGGATTTGGCCAACCTTTTTTCAGTGGTTTGCAGGGACAGGACAAGAAGTAATGGTCACAAGATAGAGCACAGGAAGTTCCACACCAACATGCGAAAGAATTTCTTCACGGTGAGGGTGACAGAGCACTGGAACAGGCTGCCCAGGGAGGTTGTGAAGTCTCCTTCTCTGGAGATATTTAAGTCCTGTCTGGATGTCTACCTGGGCAGCCTGCTCTGAGGAACGTGCTTTGGCAGGGGGGTTTGACCCGATGATCTTTCGAGGTCCCTTCCAACCCCTTCAATTCTGTGATCCTGTGACTTTAAGTCATGGAAGATATGGGAGCACTTCATCGAGGATTACCAACTCCAACTACGCCCCCCCAGACATGGACATTAATACTTATAGAAGTACAGGATTGTTTGTTAAACACTTGCCTTTTAAAACTTTGTCATGTTTATGTTTCTATTGATACCTTTTCTGATTGTACATTGTCCTGGTTTCAGTTAGAACAGAGTTAATTTTCCTCCTAGTAGCTGGTAGGGTGCTATGTTTTGGATTAGGATGAGAAGAGTGCTGATAACACCCCGATGTTTTAATTGTTGCAGAGCAGTGCTTATACTAAGCCAAGGACGTCTCAGTTTCTTGCTCTGTCCTGCCAGCAGGCAGGCTGGGCGTGCAGCAAAAGCTGGGAGGGGACAGACCCAGGACAGGTGACCCAAACTAGCCAAAGGGGCCATACCATCTGACGTCATGCTAAACAATATATAGGGGTAGCCAGCCGGGGGAGGGGGCCGGACTGCTCGGGGTTAGGCTGGGCATCGGTCAGCGGGTGGTGAGCTATTGCATTGTGCATCACTTGTTTGTACACATTATTATTAGTAGTACTATTATCATCATTGTTATTGTTATTATTATTATTATTTTCCTGTCTTACTAAACTGTCTTTATCTCAACTCACAGGCTTCACTTTCCCATTTCTCTCCCCCATCCCAGAGAGAGAGGGGGGAGGGTGAGCGAACAGCTGTGGCTGTGTGGTGTTTAGCTGCCGGCTGGGTTAAACCACAACATACATATGTATAGGTGTACTTGGGTTTAATATGTAAAAGCAATGTTCTGTATATTTAGAAAGTTCAATGTTAGTGTGTACGTGTTGGTAGAGCGTAGACTCTCCGTGCACTCAGCACTGTTTACTCACCTTTTATAAATATTAATAAATTCAGATTGAGTTGTATCTTCATTTATAACACTACTGAATTTGAGATGAACACAGCATCACTCTCATATTAACCAGGGTCACTGCAAAGAAAGAGCCTTACAACCTTTAGACTTTAGTGTCAGATATTGTCTCTGCCACTTGTTCTTATTTTATTTATACCTTGACTTTTATTTTTATTTTATCCTACATCTCACTCTCTTTTGAAGTCTTTGTTACTATGGAAACAATTACAGTATGGCAGTACACACAGCCTAGTGATGCCTCACAGTGAAAAAGAATTAACAAGAGTGTTGGGCAAAAAAGACCAATTTGAAATCATAAAGCTATAAGACAGCCTGTCAAATCCTCTTTAGCTCCCTAATTCCCTGCTGATGAAGTCAGAAGGGTTAGTTTATGCAGTTTAAATAAGTGGTTTTGCCTGAAGTGAGTTTGAGGAGACCTCACACACACACTTAACTGTGGTAGAAAACAGGCTTGTGCCACCTCAGCACAACTGGAAATGACCAGCAGCTAGGCACGACACAGAGCCTTCTGCTGGAAAAGAACCTTCACAGACTTAGATGCCTGCTATAATATATGCGCTGCACTGGAGAATTAAATTTGACCTGAACTGTTCTTTGGGATTCACAGCAACAAGCACAGGTCACGCTATAAAATTTCTGTAACCTTCAGAATGATGCAGGTCCATCCAGACTGCTTTTTAAGGATGCATTCTGGACTGTGTAACCTAAACTATGCACAGCACGTTTCTGGAGAAAAACAGAAAAAAGACACAGGATGAAATGAAAGTAGGGCCATTCTAACAGTTCAGCTAAAGAGGAACTGCGGAAGAGCACACTGGCTTGGTGGTGTTTTGTTTTGCTTTTCAGTATAGGCATACACTACAACTATCCTGAAGAGAAAAGAGGCTCAAGGAGCACATTTAAGAACTAGCCCCTAATTATCTGCAGTGCTTAACTGCTAGCATACTCACCAGCTCTGTCCCTGATCTGCTCCAGCCACCTCCCTCCTAATCCACTGCAAAACGAGCTAGGCTTAAGTTCTGCAGACACGTTCCTATCAATTCATGCAATTTTATAGATAGGGCCCTCTTTTACAGATCTGTGGCCCTCTTTCCTTCAGTGTAGTAGATATAGCCATGCCTCTCATATCACAGGAGCTATCAGAAAAAACATGTATACAAGCTCTTCCCCACTGCACACAAAGCCAGCTGCTTTGATCCTGAAAAACAAAAAGCATTGAAAAACCTGGCCAGAAACACAATCCCATTTCCTAAATGAGCCTGAGGTGTACCCTAGGGACCCACGGGTTAAAGAGAAAATCAGGAAGGTATTTGGAAGAGAAGCTGGTCTTACCCAGTAGTAGTGAGATCCCACTGCAGCTATGGAAAGCAACGGGTTAAGTTCAATGGATGAAACCCTGGGTTAATATTGCAGTACATCTACTATATATATATTTTTACTTCAATTAGAAGATATTATCGGATGCTAGATGGCTATCATATCAGATTCTTTTAAGAACAGAAAAGAGAGCATACAATCCCTGTAAGTTGATTATTCCAGAGAGTTGGTTTTTTTTTTAGATGTCTGCATGTTTGTTTTTTTTTATTTGTAATAGAGGTAACAATGTTTAGGAAGACTAACATACTAAATTCTGATTTCCTTCCATCCTGGTATTTTTTCTCCAGTATAATTTCTCACTGTCCAGCACTACAGAGTTGTGTCAGATGCCTTTCTGCACAGAAAGGCTTTCTTACTGCATTTCAAAACTGTCTGTTCAAGGGCAATGGATCATAAAGTATATTTATTACCTTCCACTGTATATACCACTTTTCTTTAAGTTCTTCTTCACTATTATTAATTTCTAGTCAGGAAAAAGTCCCCTGAGCTTTCCAGCAATACTAATACACTGAATCTTATTAACTAGTGATACTTTTTCTCCCAGGAAAAGAACTGATTTATTAAATCCCCTTTGACTTCACTGTGAATTTGGAATGAACAAGAAATATAGATATGAGCATGAAACGCTAGTGAAATCTGGAACACCGCAGAAGTCATTCATTTGACTTGAAAATCTAAGTGAAATTCTCCATCAGCGTGTAGAAATTGTTGGTTTAGTTAATTATATTTGTTGCTTGACTATCCAAAGACGGAAATCATGCCTGGACAGCGGTCAGGAACAATTCCAGGATGCCTCTCAAAAATAAAAACTTGCACTAAAGGAGATAGGTGCTCTTCAAATAACTCTTCTTTTGCAGTAAGAGAGGGAGGAACAACTCCGTAAAGAAAGGTGAAGGAATCCCAGCTTGAGATACGAGATGAACTCTGTCCTTCTCATAAGGATCCAATCATACTGGTCTACAGAAGCTGTGTTTTATCATCCTCCATCACAGCCCCTGGGGATTTATTGCCACACACGTATCAACTGGAGAGCCATATATGCTTTCCTCCTTGAACAGCCAAAGCAACAAACACTTGCTTTGAAAACAGCTGTACTAGAGACAAATCCTTCGGGCAGGGAGGCGGATATCAGTGGCAGTATTTTAAAGAGAAGTGAAGGTATATACCAAAGCAGTAAGTGATATTTCAGACTGTGTACAACTTGTGTGACTTTTCAGTACACTTTCTCTGAAGTTATGAAAGTTATGAAATGTGTTCAATGAACTTTATACATATGAAACAAGTTTCTGCCTGAAAACATTTATTTTGTCTGAAAAGTGATGCTCATTTTTTTTAAGTAACACTGCATATAGGATAAGTCCTCTAGTGACATCTCTATGAACTATAGTATGTGTGTGGAGGGCAATTTTAGCTAACTAGAAGCTAGAAACCTAAGCTAAATTGAGGTGAATCTCACTTAAGAGGACTGTTTCAGAAGACACCACAGATTTTAGGTTCAATTTTAAAATAAACATACAAAATGGAGATAGGACAAGAACTTCATTATTGTCAGCAATAAGAAAACTTAAGATTTCTTTAAGCTTCAAGGAAAAGTTTTAAAATAAAAACAAACCAACAATAACAACCACAAAACTTCTAATTGAATAACAAACTGATTTAAAAGGTAAGATATTGCAGTGTAAAAATAAATAGAAACCTCATTCCAGCCTTCTTACTAAATTATGTTTTCTGGACACATACGTTAACATGAACAATTTTGACATCAAACAGCAAGTAAAACCTAGAAAACAATGCCAGAAGGTCCTTGAGGGAACAACTAATCTACCTCTTGCTTCAGAAGAGGACTGTCCTGTCCTGTCTTAAACCTAGGTCACACTTTAAGACACTGGCTCTGCTTTTAACACCTTTGGTATTGAAATTCCCATAGAATCCTTAGGCAAGTTATCCCCATGCTTTATATTATCATGACTGCTAGAAATATTTTCATACTGTTAAATCTGAATCTTTCTTACTGAAATTTACTTGTCATCTTAATACTGTATTCTCTTTTGCAACACCCTTGTACGTGTTTAAGGAGTGCTGTCATTTTTCTTTAATCACTCGTGGAAGAAGCAATCCTAGTTCTGTCAATCAGTTCTTGATTGTCAGGCTAGGAAACAGAGCTCTCTTCTTGGAACTCTGCAGTATATGCTGCAGTTTGCTGCAAATGCATGCTCTCCCAATTAAGGGAATTTCATCTCAACCAAATTGCTATTCAAATAACCTATTAAGATTATGTTGTACTATCAACTCTCAAGTATTCACTACTGATTAAAGTGATCTTTTCCATGAAGAGGAATAGAAATACAGAGTTCTTCAAAGTCAATAAAACAATAACAGTCCTCATTCATCTCTTATTTTTGCTGGCTTGAAATTCCAGTATCATAGAAATTTCACAGAAGAAAAGAGCTCAGCATGATCGTATAGAGACACAACAAAAGGCTGAAGAAGGCTTACAGGATGTCACAGACAATTTGTTAACTAGATATAAATATTCGGCAACTCTTATTTGAAAATTTTTACCATTCTGTGAAACAGCAGTGTTATTACACGTCTGCAGTGGTTTACTGAATTATGCAAACAAATTGTGACAACAGCTGTTTGAAAGCCAGAGGGAAGTGATTTTCAGATTTAATTCTTAATAAAGAAAAACATTTGAAGCAATGCTGTCACCTCTGCTAACTTGATTCATACCACCTATGAGCAAGAGGAAAACTAACTGTAGCTTAAATGTAATTACATCTAGTATAAACAAAAGAAAAAGACTAAATTAGTTGTTAGATGCAGAGATATGAGAAGAAAAAAAAAGTCACTTATTTAGTTCTTTTGAAGTAGGAAAGCAATTAGTGCAGCACGGGCTTTAAAGTCAGAAGAAGAAAAAGAAGGGACACATCATAGTAAAGGAAAGAAAGATTTCGCAAGTCATACAAGTTTATAACATCAGTTGAGTCTAAGAAATTGGAAAAAAAAACAAAATCCACAAATAAAGTCTGGTAGAAAAAGAAGTACTTGCAGTTACGAGTGATTCACCTTTTGCTAAAGAATCAAATCATAGAAGCTGTAAAGAATTCAATAGTGTTAAATATTTTAAATAAATTTAGTAGCAATGAGTCTGATTTCCCTTGAGAAAGCAAGCAATAGGAGAAAGTATATCTGATTTCCCTGGGATCATTAATAAGCTGTCCAAGTTAAATTTGTTTATCTTCTAATGAATCACCGCATTTCCAAAATTAATTAAAACAATATGTGTAACAGCCATATTTGACTGTAAAAATAAGGAATACATAGATCCAACAAAAAACTCACTGCAGGATATAAAATTCCATATACACTAGTTGCATCTTCACTGAATCTAGAATATGTTTCAGTTTTCTGTCTGGAAGACAAATGCTTTCTTTCTCTCCTGGAAGATCCACTGAGATTTCAGAAACTGTTCTGTTTCATATGTCACCTATTGAGGGATCAAGTTTAGGCCTTGCTTTAGAAAGCTGTCTTCTTCCCCTAAACTAAGACAACCTGTTAAGTACATCAATTACACTGACATGTCCTCAGGAAAAAAAAAAAAAAAGAAAAAAAAAGTTTTCAGCATCTATAAATGAAGAACACAAATTTTATTTTTCTGAAAAGTCCTCATCAACAGTCTCAAGTGGAGACTTACGGCCCCAGTTCTATACCTGCCATCTCTCAGATGTACCATTCTGAAGTCCTGTAGAGGTCCACTTACTTAAATGTAGGATAAAGATCACAGTCAATGAGAACAGAGAATAAGCTTTGTGAAAAAAAACAGAAAGTTAAACATTTCAACTAGACTCTTATTGCTTTGTAAAGCTTTGCATTTGCAACAATAAAGGTTGTTTTTCCTTGAGTTTGACCAGAAACATGAATGACTGTCAAAGAACACCAGATAAGCTGGTTGGAGGGGACCTCTGGAGTCCAGCCACCTGCTTTAAGTGGGCTGACTGCCAACACCTGACCAGGTCAGCTGTGGCTTTTCCTAACCAAGTCATGAAAGCCTGCAGGGATGGAGATTTCACCACATCCAACAGGTCCCTATGCTGTGCCAAATTCCTCGTAAAAAGCTTTTCCTAATACCAGTCTGGATTTGCCTTAATTTGCAGCTGTTGCCTTGGGCAACTGTATAGACAGTGTACTATGTTCCACTACTGTTGAGCTCTAGCTTTTTTTTTTTTTTTTTTCTTTTTACCTCCCCCTCCACAGTTATGAATGCAATGAGACTGCCCCTAAGGTCCATCTTTGCCAGACTAAACCAGTCCAGCTCCCTCCCTCTCCCTATGTGCTGTTATCCTGGCAGCTCCTTGCTAGACCCATTCTAGTTTCACAGCAGCCATCCAGAAATGGGGGGCCCCAAAACTGAACCCAGAAATCCACGAAGGCAAGGCTGTAAGACTTATCTTGGTCTGATAGCTGTGCTCCTCCTAAAATAGTCAAGCATACAGTCTGCCTTATTCATGATGAGAGCACAGTTCTGACTCCTGTTTAATCTGGTATCAACTGTAACACTTTGGTTTTCAGTAGAATTTTTAGCCCATTAATACTTTTTCCCCCAGCCCTCTAACAGCTATCATCCAGATGAAAAACAAACAAGCAAACACAAAACAAACCATCACTGAATTGCCAGAAATCAGATTACACCTAGTTTTCTATATAGAGTTAAAGCAACAAGAGGATGAAGTATGTTAAACCTCTGGTATGTTGTGGAATAAAGACCACACATAAAACAGGGTTCTTTTAGGATCACTAACTGCTACTTCTTCATTGATGACATAACTTCAACTCTCGCTTACTGGGGGCGTAACTTCTCTCACACTGACAGCACAACTTCATTATCCCTTCCCGTGGACAGGCTCCCTTCTTATACCATTCACCACCCAGCAGTACTTTTCCACTCACTATTCACTGGTCAACAATTTTGCCTGAGAACAGCAAACACCCTGCAACTTCCATGCCTTAACTGCTGGAGAACAAGCAGTCTGAGACAGCATGGTGTCCACTGAATCACCCTTTTTTGTTCCCTCTAAACTCTTAGTGATTCATTCCTGATGGCCTTAACATTAAGAACCCGATGTTATCACCAACCATGGGGCTTGTGGACTATCCGGCAAACCACACGTTTCTGACTGTGGCCCCACTGGGCTCTTTAAGGCCTCAGAGACTGCTTGCTAGGCGCTGAGCAATCCCACTGCAACCTTGTCGTTTTTAGTTGCAGTCCCACACCTTGACCTCAGTTTGGTCCCATATTTCCGGATCATAAACTGTCTGATTGTTAATAAGGAGAATAAGCTGTAAGGTTACCAGGACAGTCTTTGCTCCTAAGGACATATGATTCCCCATAATGCGCAACTGCTTACCAGCGAGGGGCAGTTGTGTGCACAGGTCCGCTTCTCTCAGCTTAAGCTTCTTCCCAGCTCCGGTGCGCCCATTTCCAGCGACTTTCTGTATGAGCTTCTTTGAGCGGTTTGCTGAGTTTGGCTGAACATATCTTCATGAGGCAATCCATGCGCCTGTTCCCATCCTGGTCTCTGTTCTGCCAGCCTGTCCCTATTCATTCCTTCGTTCTTTATTGATGCATTATATACAGGTCCCCCTCTTACACCCTTTGCCCCACAGCAGTCCTTTTCAAAAACAACTTTTCATTGGTCAAAAAACCTTGCCCGGCAACAGCAAACACCCAGCAACTCCCATGCCTTAACTGCTGGAGAACAAGCACCCAGAGATGGCATAGCATCTCCTGAATCACCCTTTTTTGTTCCCTCTAAACTCTTTACATTCCTGATGGCCTCATCGTTAAGAGATTGATGTTATCACCAACCATGGGGCTTGTCGACCCCCATGGCCACACTCCCACATCTCCCCCTTCTTTATTAACATCAGCCACCTTCTTGACATAATTTATTACTCCATATATCACAATAAAATGTTGAAATATTGTTTGAAATGTATTAATTGCAAGAAAGAGTATACAGGTTGAAACCCCACAGATGAACCTTTCCCTTATTCCCACCTTTCTCTTTAAAGTAGCCCACATAGGTCCAGGCACTCATCCTACCCATTAGTTGCTTTCCAATGTTACTTAGAGAGAATCCTGGTTAACTGTCCCACAAGGCATTAAAATGGAGAAAAAAAAATCTTTATAAACCTACTATCTCTGTTAAAACGTAATTGCATATTTTAAGGGGAAAAAGTTTCAAATAATCATCTGCCTTTTTTTCTGCCTGTAGAGACAATGTAAAATTTCTGATTTATTTACATTGTGTGTCAGAAACCGAGCTTTCCAAATAAAAAAAACTGTGGATAACTAGCAGTATTGTTACCTAATAAGTAACAGTAGGATCAATGAACCTTTACTGATAAAAATCAGCTAACACCTGTATAAGGAATAATGCTTTTAAAAATGCAGTTGGATACATATGTCTCAAATGCTTAGATGTTCCAAGTGGCTATAATTTACGTCATACATTCTTCCAGGGTGAAACTAATAACATTTGTTTAACTATTTTGGTTAAAAATCAAACCAAAATACTTGTGCAAGAAGAAATACAGTTTAAATGGGAAAGCAACCAATGTTGCTTGTCTTGCAAAGAAAACTAACTTTTAACTTTGTAAATAGCTTTGAATTTTCTTGTCCATCAGGACTAATGAGAAATGAAGAATGTATTAATATTCACTTTAGAACATTCAACAAGTTAGTGGAACTGGACAGGTCTGAAAACATAGGGGGCAACTTTACTTCTCTTTGGCATAACGGAATTATCAGAAGGTGAACAAAAAATACTAGAACCTGGAATGGATGTCCACGTTTGTTTTCCTGACACTGGAAGTCTCACATATAATTAGACAGGTAATAAAAGTATGTAGTAAAGAGCACCACAGTGACTTGTTTAACATTTAAATTTGAGAATACATTTTATAGGTCTGGCAAGCAGTACTAAGTACTTCTTTTTTGTCTAAGAGTTGTTAAGGAAATATCAATGCTTGTTAACAGTGTGATCTATTATCAACTGTTGAACATTCAGCTATTCAGAAAGGATTCCTAACATCTGCCACACAGCCTATGTCTCGGTGCTTGAAAAAGGACACAGTAAACAATGCATCAAGCTAATACACATTCTAAAGTTATCCCCAGGTTGTACTAAAGGCCACAAGATAAAGCTTCTATTAAGGTTAGATTCTCTAACTTCTGGGGGGAGACAGTGCCAGGAACTGCGTAACATTGGTTGAAGAAGAAGCTATCTGTAAAAGAACACATGACATATAGCTCAACACAAGCTCAGAAACAGACGAGTAGCTTGTATGCAGGCATGGAAATATAACTAAAACCTTAAGTAATTTCTGAGGCTTTACTCCTGACCTGGATAGATTAAGTTGGAGTGAACAGCAGTGTTCATCATTTCTATATTTCATATTTCAGTGTATCCTTGAGCAAGACATACTGCCCCCATTTCCAGCCAAAGAAAGCAACCACAACATCGCACAGACCGCATTCCTCCCCTTGCCCTGCCTCATCGAAGTCTGGTGTGCTAGTGGGGCTATTTTATATACACGCAATCAATAAATTAAGATTCAATTTTGATTGCAGAAAAGATAGTCCTACATAATCGTAAAACTCAGTATTTTACTTCCTTCCAACAATTAACTGGTTAATGAATAGAGATGCTTGAACTGAAAACAAAAATTAGCATATGTCAAGACAAATAAATTACTAAAGCAAAATATTTCATTTTAATCTAATGACAGTACCTTCCTGGGTGGTAGTCGGAAGCAACAGAAAGTTGGCTTTCCAATAAATAAAAAGCTCAAGAAGGAATTTAATGGAAGAGAGGGCCTAAATGAATATTACTCCATCAGAGCAGCTGAAGATTTGAAGACTAATGCTCTCAGCAAGGGATGCTAGAGCATTCCAGCTGTATGCAGAGAACTGATTGTTGTGAAGCATATTAACGCTATGCAGAGTTGAGTTGCTAGCACTGACAAGTGATGAGTCATTAATGAATTTCAGGTAAAAATAAAAGATAAAAGTATGAGTGATAGTGGAAAAAAAAGCAACTTTGAAGGCTCTTAAATAAAATTATAAAAAAAAAACAGATGAACAATGCTTGAATCAGAGTAGATGTGTGAATGTGTATTTCAATTCCTCAAAAAATGGAAAAGAACACATCACAGGTCTAGTAGAAGATGAAGACAATTACAATAATAGACTGAGAAAGGACCAATTGTGTTATAAGGAGAAGTAGAAATCTCAAGAGCCATACGTACATTCATTTGCTAACCTTAGTCATGTTACCTGATACCTGCTAATCCAGTCTCAAATGATTCACTACACTTCAAACTCAGTTATTACAGCTGTCTATAAATAATAGTCTCTTAAATTCCAATAATTATGGACTTGATGTTGCAGTAAAATCCAATCTGGACAAAAGCTACTGTACATGACAAATGCTCAAAAAAATTACAAGAATAAAAGTTTATGGATTTTACCCACTAGAAAACAGTGAAATGTTCAATTTAAGCAGACTAAAAGCAATCAGTTTTCAGTATTTCATCAAAAACTTGGACTATTTCAGAACAAAGGCATTCCCCAAAAACCTCTGTTTAGCTGAAGAGGCTGTTTTTCAGTGAAAACAATTCTCATGTGAAAATACTTATTCATATGCTGTGTATAACACTTAGAAATATTTATACACAGTTTTGAGAAGATAAAGATAAGTAAAAGAAACTAAAGAGGCCTCTAATATCAAATACTATCATCCTGCATAGGAAACAAAAAAATTTTGACCAGTATCTTCTTAGCCTTTTTTGATACACTAAACAGAGCTTAGGGATATGGTTTAGTGGGGACTGTTAGCGTTAGGTCAGAGGTTGGACTCGATGATCTTGAGGTCTCTTCCAACGTAGAAATTCTGTGATTCTGTGATTCATGGTCCCACAAACAACAAATCATTCTTAGAGCTTCTCTATTTAATCCTTTCCTTTTTTTTTTTTTTTTTTTTTTTTCCCTGTAAACTTTTGTGCATTGAGGTACAAGGGCCAGTTGCATGCAGTCAGGAGTAAGTTATCTGTTTAAAAATCAAAGGTCACTTCCATTGCAGGAAAGTACAAAGGCTGACATTAGCCAACCTCCATTATTAAAATATTAAATCTCAATTAAAAAAAAATCCCATTTCTCCAAGTTTATAACAGCATTTACCTTTACCTATACTTTTACTGCTGCTCAATGTTAATATTTTTCCCTTTTCAATGGGCTAAATTTTAGAATGAGAAAACATAAAACAGCAAGAGTTTACTTCATATTCAAGCCCTCAGATATACTCCTGGTTAAAAATAAATATCATACCACAAACCATGGCTTCTCATGCAAAGTAAACAAAATCTTCACTGGAGGAACAACCTGCAAAGCTGCACAAACTCTAAGAAGTGAGACCCTTTCTAAAAAAACAGGCACTGTCAGTCTGCTTGTTGTTCTGAGGTCTAGCACAGGAGAGAATAAGAAGCAGAATGATGCTGGCTACAACTACAAGTTCAGAAAGCTAGCTGTAAGGCAGGAAAAGCCTACTGCACATTTCTCAGAAATGAGATGGAGAAAAGGAATGTAAAAATTAATGAGTAGGGAAGCAGAAGGAAAGTTTGAGAAAGGAAAGCAGTACTTCCCCCTGTGACAAAGCCATCTTTCACAGTTGTCAGAGTTTAGTTTATTATGCCATATTGAAAGGAGCACGTGTATTTACCTGTTTTTTGTTGTTGTTGTTAACATTCATCTGGATAAATGTAACAACTAGCAAAGCTGCACAGAAACTGAAAAGGAAACACATCTTTCCATGGCAGAAAATATTATACTGTCACTTAGGCCGACTGAAACCCCAGGGTTAGATGAAAAAGGAAATTTCAATGAAATATTTGGAGATTCTCCAAAAGCCATAAAACGATTCATATTACATTTAAGTACAGTCAGGAGCTGGGCTCCAAGCTGTCATTTGGATTTGAAACCTCCCTTGTGATCACAATGCTCTATTCAAATATGGGTATATGACTTTACTTCAGAACCTAAGTCCAAAGATGCACAGACTAACTCCCGAAGTAGCTCTGCAGTACAGAAACAAGCTTATATGCACAGTCAGACATTTGGCAAAACAACCACAAAAGGCTGGAGCTCTCACCATTATGCACAGGATCAGTCCCAGGCACCGCTGAATGATTATAGAATGAAAGAAGGAAAACACACATTTAGAGAATACTGGGAGAAAAAAGGACGGAAAAGGACGGAAAAGTCTGTTAAGAAGCAAGCTGCAATTCAGCTCCTGAGGAGTTATTCTCAGGTGAAAATATACAGCCTGTGAGCTCAAGAATTGCCTGGCAAATGTAATTTACTCAAACCTGAAGGTATGCATCACAACAATTTTCTTCTAAAAATTTCTGTAGTGACAATTGGGCTTTAATGAGATGATTAAAATCAAATACAGACATACATTTATACTACTGTCCACCCTTAGTGTTTTTGGGAAACACTGGCAAAGCAACAGAGGAGATCCTGAAGAGTGAGATGCCAAACCCTGGATTACCTCTGTAAACCATAAATAAGGAATGCCTTAGCCTCAGACTTGTTAATCTGGAGCATTACATGAGCAGCGCATTTGTTTAAAATTTAAAAATGTGGCATCCAGAAAAGCATGATATCTACCTTACAATAAAATGTTAGTGGAGAACAAATACAGAAATACTTTCCAAAAGAACATTTGAAATAGAAAAAAAAATAATTTATATATATACACAATGAGGATTTCTTCTCTAGAACTCCTTTAACTCCTTGAAAGTCTTACCAATAGACTGAAAACAGTAGATCATAAAAATGGACAATAGTCTATTAAAAAAAAAAGATGACACCCCCCATTTCAGTCATTTCTTCATTTCTCATCTCACTGCTCTTACCAGTTATTTGTTCAGTTAGTATAACCCTCAGCCATATAATATGTAAAGCAATAAGCATCAGTTCTCTGGTGAATTTTTAAACCTACACGAATCCCATTATAATTTACACTACAATAGAAAACTTCAGAGAATATCACTCATTCCATTTAGCTCACCTTAATACCTTTTTACTCTTCATTACTCCCTGTTCTATACAACATATTGCAGAGCTGAACTGGATCATTACCTTAGTCTAAATCATCCCTGCCCTGTCAAATGGACTTGATTTAGTAAATTGTAGAAGATTGTCATCTCACACTTGCTTGTGATGCTTTTGCTGCCCCAGGTCTTATTACTCAGTGAAAATAAGCATCCTTTAATACTTCTCTAGCTTTTTATGAGCTTGGTTTATTAACAGAGGTGCGAGTGTTGTTGCTGTTGTTCTGGACTTATCCTACAATCATTTGCTGCTATGCATATAAATGCAGGCCAAGACAATTACTACAGGCTGCAGCAGATAGATATAATATAGATAATTCAGAATATATATATATATATATACACAATATATATAAAAATATATAATTCAGAAAATATATAGATATAATTCAGAAAGAAATTAGTTAGCTGAGCCAGTCACAAATCTGTGATCCTCCCCCTCTACTCTGCCCTGGTCAGGCCTCACCTGGAGTACTATGTCCAGTTCTGAACTCCCTGGTACAAAAAAGACAGCAGTCTCCTGGAAAGAGTCCAGCAGAGGGCCACAAAGATGATACTGGGCCTGGAGCATCTTCCCTATGAAGAAAGGCTGAGAGACCTGGGTCTGTTCAGCCTGGAGAAGAGAAGACTGAGAGGGGATCTCATCAATGTGTGTAAATACCTGAGGTGTGGGAGACAGAGGGATTTGGCCAACCTTTTTTCAGTGGTTTGCAGGGACAGGACAAGAAGTAATGGTCACAAGATAGAGCACAGGAAGTTCCACACTGACATGCAAAAGAACTTTTCACGGTGCGGGTGACGGAGCACTGGAACAGGCTGCCCAGGGAGGTTGTGGAGTCTCCTCTGGAGATATTCAAGGCTTGTCTGGATGCCTACCTGGGCAGCCTGCTCTGAGAAACCTGCTTTGGCAGGAGGGTTGGGGGGGTTTGACCCGATGATCTTTTGAGGTCCCTTCCAACCCCTACAGTTCTGTGGTTCCTCTCTCTCTCCTGTACCCCATCATCCTCAGCTATTTGCTACTGCCCGGAAGAGAAAGCAAAAAGGATCAAGGAGACCTGATTAAGGACACTTCTGGAGATGCTGGGTTAGCTCAGGCTACTGATGAGCATCCACTGAGGGCTGTGTTCCTGATCCCTCCTGCTTGTGGTTAATGGGGAACAACAAGACCCCATGGGTCACCTCAGCTGCCCTACAAGCTGGTATCTCTTTACTGAAATAGCATAGCAAGTACCCATCATCTGCACCCATATCACCTGCTATTGCTGGAAGGACAGCATCTCTTATCTCAGCCAACAGCAAGGTGACCCAGCTGGTGCAACATAGCTATGGCTAAAATGCAACCTCAAAACAAGACCTGATGATTGACTACTTACTATCTACCCCGATAGCCCTCTAACTTTACGCATGCATAAAAAGATGCTCCCTGAAATGCGAGGGGTACCCAGCTCAGCCACCCCTTGCTCCCACCATCCTGGCAGTCACTGCTTATCAAACAAAACAAATGATGTTTGCCCATGGAAGGGGTTTGGATTAGATGCTCCTTTAAGGTCCTTTCCAACCCAAACCATCCTATGATTCTATGATAATTCCTGCAAGAACTGTTGGCAGCAAATAGAGATACAAGCAGTCTTGATTTGGGAGTGCTTTTGGGCCTTGGGGTACAGCTGGACCATGTTAACTAATGAGTACTATTGATATAACCTGTGTAGTTCCTGCTAATTTATGCTATTTATTTATGCTAATTTATATTTTAATTTCTGTTATCCTTAAAGAAGAAATGCTGACTTGCTTTGTTACTTTTGCCTTTATTAAATGTATCCCATTGGCCATCATTGTTTTCCTAGTACAGAAGTGTTTTAAGGTACATGGGACTTCAAGAAAAGTTGTTCACTTAAAGGGTAAGGCCTCATTTTCCCTCAGGAGCTACTCAAAGATCAATGTTTCATTTACCATAACTATGGAAGCAGCAGATGGAGAAAGCAGCAGGGAACAACACAAAGTGAAGGTGAAGAGAATATCCCAAAGATGGAAGGAAAAACAAAGATGTTCTGGGATTGAGCAGACAAAACAAGTGCCCAAGCTACCAGAGCTGCAAAAATTAAAGGGCTTCAAGCTTAAACACCATTAAAAGGGAAGATTCTACTCACAGTGGACAGAGCGGGTGCATAAGGGCTTTAAATGCAAAATCTTGCCAGGAGTTCCTTAACTGAGCAGCCAGGCTGTATTCTGAGTTCTTGCAGCCACAGAGCTGACATCTGTGCCAGCAAGTTATGAAGCACCAGTGGTGTCATGCTGTAGCCACACTTTAAAACTCAGCCTATTTTTTTTTCCAAGCAAGTCACCTTCTGCCTACTGAGCTACTAATCTGCATGTATTTTTTTAAACATGTATTTTTTTTAAACATTTCATTAAAGTGAATGAAGATATGCTGCAGAACATTCTTTGATCTGTAATATCGCTGCAAACAGAATAGATCCATGAACTGGGTGAGTCAAACCTTGTTTTCTACACATTGATTTCTTTTCATTTAACAAGTACTCCTGCAGAACAGAAGTGGATTTTGATTTGCTGTTGCTTACAAAACTGCATATAGGCATCTCCTGTTAATATCCCACAGATCCATTATCCAGTAATAAGCATATGTAGGTCAGGATTTGACATCAAGAGTCATTTCTGGAAATGACTCTCCTTTCTTTTATACTTCCATGTTATTTACCTTTGTTAAAAGAACTTGTTTGAGCAGTGGGGTCTTAGGAGATGCCTACCATGCTGTTAAAAGAAAAGTTCATAGCACTCATACATGAGAAGCTTTACTTCTTTCACAGATCTTTTTGTCTGTCTGCCCACCCTGTAATTTCATTTAATGTTTCATTTGTAAATAAATACAAAAGGAATATTTAAGAAATAAAAAACCAACAACAAAACAAGCAATTTGATACAAATCCAGCTGAAACATTTTCACAGGAACTATTGCATAGATTTAAAGATCGATAAATAAGAAGCTGGAAACCATGAATAAGCAACTAATCCCCATTAGAGAGGTTTTCCCCATTTAGAGAAGGCTTTAGAAGTTTCATAACTAAATCATCAGGTGATGGCCATCAGTTTTAGGGCGAGAAGGAACCTTTACTTGAATATCAATTTCCATGATCAGTAAAGGATCATTACATTAAAAACAAGGCAAAAATGGTTGTCTTGAATTCTACTAGGGTCAGCATTTCAGTACTTCAAAGCAAAACTTGCAATGGTATTTATCGTTACAGGAAGATGTAGCTTTCTAAGGGAAAACTGGGAGAGAGCTATGCCAAAAAGTTACCTGAGTGATTTTAGGAAGAGAGAAGGGGAGAGGAGAACAGGAAAGGAACAGCTTAATGTTTCTAACCTTTCCCTAAGTATATATTAGAAAGGGCTCTCCGGGTGAGTCACTGTGTGGGTGATTGGCAGAGTGCTGCCGAGTGGAAGAACAGCGGGGGCAGAGGGAGATTACACAAACTCATTGATGACTACTTACATAAAGAGGAATTACTACACAGCAACCTCTCTCTTAGTGGTACTACTATCTTTCTGGAAAGTTGCACAGAGGCTGGCTCTCCACTACAAATTTTACTCCTTAAATTTACCTACCATTGGGGTTTGTGAGGTAAATGCAAGTTTTGATTGGTATTGGTAAATTACTGAGATTATATGAGTCAAAAAATAAACTCTTTTGCATCACACCCCTTTTCCCTAGTTTTCTACGTTCCAAGTGTGTAATGTCCATCAATAGCAATATTCTATCAAAATGCAGTTACTGTCTGTACTACAGCCACCCTTCTAGTGGCAAATTTGATATGTTGCTTTCCCATGATAAAAAAACTTTGTTCCCTCTTCTTTTAAGATTCCAGTAGATTTTGGAAATAACTGTCTTTTTGCAAGCCTCTGTTTTCTGTTAATTTTTTTTTTTTTTGTAATTCTTTTTTCCTCTCTCAGTCTAGAAATCCATTACTCTATTTTTTTTTTTTTTGGACAAAATCCCAGTAAATTAACATGTATCAATTTGCTTGTTCTTTTCATCCTTCCTCTTCAGTCTCAGACAACTGTTTGGCAATTTGATTTGGATCCAGCAGGCACTTTTTTATGGGGAGCAAAAGCTATTTGCCAAGTTATTGACGTTGGTAAAGATTTACAAGATTACAATACTGCACCAAATAGCTGTGAAAAGATGCTCCTCAGTGTAAATAACAAAGAGCATGCCATTAATTCCCAAGACATAGGATTATTAAAACATAAGCCACACATCTTTCCCTATTTTATGGATAGAAGATATTCTAATTATTTTCAGGGTAGAACAGGGACTGCAGGATTTATCTCTATATACTCCAGGCTCAAAGCAGAATACAGACCTAAATATATTAGCATCATTTCTTAAAACATTAAATTCTCTTCCTTCTTGCCATGCTTCCCCCCTCCCACGAATTTCTTCATTGCTCATGTGTTAGAAATGGCTCATTCTTCAAAA
Organism: Anas acuta; assembly: GCF_963932015.1. Classification (NCBI taxonomy): domain Eukaryota; kingdom Metazoa; phylum Chordata; class Aves; order Anseriformes; family Anatidae; genus Anas; species Anas acuta. The sequence goes on from NC_088980.1 coordinate 66,455,201, forward strand.
TAGGATTAAATAAAAAATAGGATTTATTAAAAGAATAGAGGTAAGCAAACAGCGCTGGGTGCACCGGGAGTCTCCGCTCCACCAGGACGCACACCAGTTACATCAAGCAGCTGATTTTTATGCTCCTAGACTAATACATATTCATTACTACTTCTAAAAAAACCAGGTTATTATAATTAGCTTCCGGGGTCCAGTCCCTCCTACTGGAGCATGCGCGTTAGTCTCCTCTGGGGGTCTCTAGGGGTCTTTCATGCTGAAGGCTTGTAGTCTTCCTCTCCAAGTTTTTTTCTCATCCTTCCCCTTTGTACTCCTTTGGCACCGTACCAAGTTTATAGAACATTTTTTGCAGGTCTTGTCTCCCAGCCATCCTTCAGCTTCTTTTTTCTTCTTCTTAATCTCTTGGCCACCTGGCCAGATATCAGAGGCTTGCATAGTATCCCATAACAGTCACTAGTTGTTATCAGTTGTTCTGAAACCCCCAGACATCAAAGACTTCATACAAACACAAATAGTTTTCTTATTGACACTTCACCAGTAATTATAACATTCTTCACCAGCCATTCACAGGGACAGTCACACCTATAGCAGTGTTAAGTTAATCTCGAAGAAGACAAAAAAAAGGCTGTAACTGTTAGAAACAGAAGTCCGGAATAACAAAAGCAAACAGGTTCATAAATTTGAGGAGTATTTTCTGAAGACTTGATAAATTGACTAGAATGAGGGGGAGACTGGGACACACTGCATCTGTGGTTCAAGAATTAAATTGCCAGTGCAGGGCCCAGAGACAGACAGGACTGTTCTTTATGGACACAAATTGTTAAAACATTCCTAACTTCATGGAAGAGAAGAACCATGAAATTAACAGCAAACTAAGTATGCTGCTAACTCTGGTAGAAAAATACTCAGGCAAAATATATTCATAACATTTAGACAAACCAGCAACGTGCGGCAAACACCTATATTTCTGGCAAAACAGCTATGCCAGCGCTACCCCTCCAGTTCTGACTGCTTAACTCCTTTGGAGTTTGCAGCTTCCTACAACAGGAGGAGGTTCTGAGCACTATGCCAAATGCTAGTCAGGAAGGCAGGTCAAATGAAATAAAGGCTCCCTCCTGGGTGCTGATGGAAGTTAGGGAAAGCTGAAGCAGTTTCCATAGAAATTCCAGAAATTATCCTAGTGAAAATCTTGGGAAAGTCATTAGAAATAGAGCTCTAGTAAAATTCTTAATAAAGATCCAACGAATAATTAAACAGGTTCTAGAAAATCACAATAGTATCTACACCAGCCAATGAAAAAAATAAATACTATAAGAATAAATACCATTCAGAGTCAGTGAAATATGCAAAGTTGTTCTTAGGGTCAGAATCTCATGAATATGCTAGTATTAAGTCCTCTCCACCACATTCATGTCCAAAGTTATAAATCCCTCCAACATCTCCCGTAATCCCTTTGGTTTACCTGGAAGCACTTTAAAATCTTCCTCAAAGCAGTTTTAAGGAGGTGTACTGGGAAGTACACCTGTACTGGTAAATGACTCAGATAGCAGTACAAGTGTTAAAAGAGGATAAGTGAATGCAGTATAAAATTCAGGGTGCAAAAAGCCATGTTTTCATGTTAAAGAGAGCAGTTCTCCCATGCACGCATCTGTAGAAGGCAATGAGTAAGAAATGGAGAGCTGGGCCCTGAATAATATTGTTAGCCTTGTTTAACAATAAAGGTAATTTAATTCTTAAACAGCCAAGCTTAATACCACAATTTAATCTACCAAAGAACTAATATTATTACTATGAGCTTCATTTCCAGTTAATAGAGACTTTTTTTTTAATTAAGTTGTACCATCTTACGTAAATATATGAGCTTCATATCTTCCTCATGTCGCTATGTTTATAACTCTTTAAATGTCAGAAAGTCAGCCAATTTTATTTCCATAATTTTGTTTCATTTATAGATTTCAAACCATTCTCCACTGGCTCAAAAGCTTTATTATTCCTATTTTACATAAGAACAACATTGATTAAATGATCTGTCTCGGTATCACATAGTAATAGTGATACTGTTAATGGGCTTCCTGATCTTCGTTGATCAGGTTCAACCTCTTCTGATAAGACAGCATTCAATAACATAGCAATCATAGTGATCAGCTATCGCACACAAATTTATGTGTGAAGCCTCCATCTGGAACAGCAGATATCAAACATATCTCAGGAGAGAAAAATGTTTCTTAGCGCTCGCTATTCCATTACTTGAATAACAAGTATCAAACTAAAAGCTGGTCTTCAATTGGATAGACATCATCATAGTCACATTTCATGAAACACTAAATTTGCAATAGAATCATATAATCATTAAGACTGGAAGAGACCTTCAAAATCATTTGGTCCAACCATCACCCTATACTACCAATGCCACAACCATGTCCCTAAGCACTACGTCTAACCTTTCCGTGAACATCCCCAGGGACAGTGACTCCACCACCAACCTGGGCAACCTATTCCAACGTCTGACAACTCTTTCTGAGAAGAAAAGTCTCGTAATTTCTAACCTAAACCTCCCCTGGCACAATTTGTGTATCCTCACAGAGTAGTCCGGAAATGAGTGTCTGTGGAAGACTGCTGAGTGTTTACTGGAGAGTTTTAAGGGGAAACAATTAATAAAAACAAGTATAAATTTGTAACACCAGGGTCTGAATTGCCAGTAGAAAAAAATTAAGTCTGAAAAATGAATAAAGTCCTTTACCTAAGAAAAATAAAATACAATCCTCAAAAAACTAGAGACCTTTGAAGATTTGTTTATAAATTATCTGAAAAATGAAAGACATGAAAAAGTCTTGGAAGAAAAAAAAAGAAAAAAAAAAAGAAAAAAAAAGAAAAAACATTACAGAGAGTCTGGTCCAATGAATGTAAATACTACACAAAGAAGTTGAGGTCTAAGTTACCTTACTGCATAAAGTTTTTGCTTATTGTCTGTTGAGAAGACCTGACTCTCAGGCTGGACAAATTCAAGTCACAGCACACTACCATGCACCCTAGACTGGGCTATGGGAAAGAATTATCACGTTTTTGTTGTAGTTCAATCCTGACGAGTGCAGTAGCTGCAGCTGGCAGGAGAAAGCTTGATGCCATTGGTAAACAACCTGTCTAAAACAAGATAACACTATGGCTAGTGCAAGAGAGAGTAACTTCAGAGTCATTTATATCATACCTTAAGAAGGTCACAGCACCAAACCTGTGACACATATGCTGACAACCTAAATTAGTAATTAACTAATAAACTACCATTAATAAAGTAAGCAATGTTTAATTTTAGGTACAGGATATAAAATTTCACTGATGCTTGCTACTCCAGCAAAGTTTAAAGATGTCACCTGGGCATTTAAATTTGTTCCATTGCCTCTTAGGGTTTTTTAAAAAATATCAACATACTGCTCAACTCTGTTTTAGTTTTCTGTGTTTAAAGTATCCTCAAGATGAAGAGAAAGAACACACTAGAAATACAGTCTAGGAGCATTCAGATCATTATTAACACAAACCAATACATGACTTCCATGTGTTTCTATTCCACAGAACCACCTGTTATCAATTACAGGATGACTATGAGCCAGTGATTAGATTTACTGTGGAACAAGACAGATATGATTGTTGATGTAATTGGAAAGATATTTCCAGTTGAAAGAGAAAGATTAGCCAGCATCCTGAAACATGTGGCATACTGAGTGTAATTTTGGCCATTCATATCCAAGAAAATAATGAATTTACACTGAGGCAGTAGCAGAGAAGAACTTCAGAAAAACTACACGTGTCTTACAAGAGGAGACTGCAAATCCTCAATTTGGTCATATGGCAACTCAGGAGAATGATTACTGCTCCCTATATATTATATATTTTACCAGATAAAACTAATAGATAACACTACCAGTCAAGCACATAAATGGGTGGTAAATTGCATTTAGGAATTACCTATCAATGTCTGACATTCAGACTAGTGGGATTCTGCATTGGTCTGCTCTGGGTCTGAGGCTAGTCAGATTTACATTAACGGTTTGGAGAAGATAACTAAGAAGTGTTCATTCAATCTGCAAATTCAGCAAGTTAGAGGGGTGGCAAGCATATCACAGAGGAGGAAAAGAAATCAAAACTGTCTTGAAAATAGAATTATGTCCGAGGGTAAGAAAAGGGATGTAATTCAGTAAGGGAAATATAAAGTTCTACACATAGACAGGGATAATCAGCTGTTTAAGCATCATGTAGGGAATGTCTGGTATTGATACTACAGTAAGGAACTAAGACATCATTGTCAATCACAAGCTGAACACGAGACTAAAATTTGTTTTTAAAATCCATATGGGAATGTAGTAGGAGTATTTGCTGTAAGATGAAGCAATTCTTCTTTATCAGTAAGGTGCCATCTAGCAAACAGTTAATATCACTCATGAAGGATATAGGCCAATTAAAGGCAGTCTGAAATACAGTAAAGAGAATTTTTAGACACTTGGAAAAATATCCTAGAAGAAACCGTTGAATTCAGGTATTTGAGTTTAGAGCAGGGACAACTGAGGAAAAACATGATAATACTCTTCAATATTTGAGATGTAGCTCTGCTGAGAAAAAAAAAAATATATTTAGCCACACAGGATAAATATTTTTCCACACAGAGGTGGAAAAAGGAATTCAGGACTCGTCTGCCAAGAGCAATGTAGAAAATATGTCCACCTCCAGGGAAGGGGATGAAATTCCAGTTCCTTCCTGCCACAATCACCCAATCCTCTCAGAGAACCCATTCAGCACTGATTCATCACTGGCCAAAATAAGTCTTTATGGAATAGAAACACATGAAAGGCATGTATTGTTTTGCGAAAGGCTTGTATTAGTTCTGCAGATTTCTAATAGGCAAAGAGATGAAAGATTTCCTTTGGATTCCTGAACATCTTTCATATTATAGTTGGCTTGTGCCTCATCTTTTCTCAAAATGAATTCTACACTTTTGAATGAGATGTACCAACCTCTGCTTAGAATGCCTGACTAAACAGCTCTTGAGAGCTCAGAGAGCAGAGCCTGGGAGCACCACTTTCTCAAGCCTTACTGCTTGTCACCCTCTCCATTTCTGTGCCACCAAACTTCTGGGCGACAACCATGCTGCTGTAAAATGTGCCACCAAGTGAATCCATCCAGCCCAGCACCATCAGGAGCTCTCCTGCAAGCACTGATGGGGTACAGCAACACAATGTGCAGTTCTCCAAAACAGTATATGGCTTAGCTTACACAAAGTGGCTGGGTGGTGCTCCAGAAACGCCTCTGAAGTTACAGTCCTCAAGCTGTATCTGTAATTACCCTTCTTTTCAAAGACTTCATTATGGCTATGGGGACAAACTCTGATTCATCCAGTCTGAGAAAATATACAATAAGGTTTTGTATTTTCTCTAGTTCTCATTATTATGGCCAATCTAACAGATCAGTGTCTTTTGATCTCTTTCTCTAGCAAAGCAGTCCTGTTATCACCCTGGGAAGCAGAATCCTCTCCAGCAGCGATACACCTGGCTATTAGTAGGCATCTGAACAATTGTTTTGCTTTTCCTGCCCTCCTGGTAGAAACTCCTCTTCAGTCTATCTCATTTGAACATAACCCTCTATAAAACACCCACGTAGTAGCATGCCTCTCAGTCATCCAAACAATATGCAGCTGTAGCTCTGTTAGGATGGATGCACCCAGTGGTGTTTCATAGCCCCTTCTGCACCCTCTATTTTTCATCCACAAGCACCATCACTGGGATGCTCCATGAAGACTCTCTGCCTAATGCTCAAAGAATTTCTACAGAAGAAACAAAACGCACAGGAGGTAGAAGCAGTGACTTGATTCAGAGGACAGTTTCCCTACCATGAAGAGATGGAAATGATCTCTAGATCTCAGATTCTTCTCAAATCATCAAAAAGGCTGATACACTTTTTTTTTTTCTTTTTTTTCCCTATGACTTCAGGATTCTGATTATTTTGCCACATGGTTTATAACTATTGCAAAACTATCTCAACTCCAAACTGAAAACTCATGGCATTATACAGTTTTGTGGCTAATGGAATCCATCTCACAGAGCAAATGATTACATTAACAAACCCTCTATTCATATATATTCTTGGCACTGTTAGATCTACCTTGAGCTGCATTTACAAACCACACTGTCATGCCAATCACTGCTATGACAATTTTCTCCTGAATATGAACTTTGTCTCGGTGAATCGTGTTTTGTCTTAAGGACAATACAGTCTTAGAGCAGCATACAGTTACTACCAAACATTTTAGCAGTTCTCAGCCTTTCAGTGGAACTCCCAGAGTTTCAAGTCTGTGGGAGTAGCTCAGGAAAACACTTGTGTGGCTAATATCTAAAGGTGTTTTTTTTTTTCATCAAATAACTACATATTTTTGAATGAACTCAGAAAAAATAATCTAGTGAGGTTAACAGCAGTATAATCAGGTTAGTAAAAAATACTAATCTGCTTAACTGGTGTAAAAATGAACTGAACTTGACTGACATGTATCATCCCTCCAAAAAATATTAAAATAAAATGGGAGCCACTGACACAATAAGGACTTTTAGCTACAGCAAATGACAGCTGAGCCTGTTGACATACTAGCATGAAAGCCTCAGTAAAAACTGAAGGCTACTCATGCAATTTGGGAGCAGAGAAAATAATATTTTAATGAAAAAGGCATTGTAGGATGTTCAAAAGAATATGAAGCAAAAAGGGGCAGTTAAGCTGTCTAAATGGCTATTTAACTACAGATGCAGGACTAACAACTAAAACTGCATCTTTAACTGCATATAGCATGATTAACTATGCAATGCAGTGAGAAGGCTGCTATAATGTTACCTACTTCTGCAGCTTGATGGGTAGTTACAGCTTTTACCTCAGAAATGTCATTTTAGCTCTCCAACCTCCAATAGAACATTCAATCTTTTGGCAGTAAGAAAAGAATTAAGAGCAATTTTCCCTGTTCATCTGCCTCCTAGAGAAGAGAAGACAGCCACAACCACTCAAGCAAAAACATTCGTGAATGAGGATAGATACAAGGAGAGCTGTTCTCCTAATCTTTTATTTTGGATGAGTTGTAGCACAGTGTTTCCCATCGCTCCCACCACTTGTGGGCCTGCAGCCCACACGCTTGTGGTAATTGCTTCCACCCCTTGTGGGACTGAGGAGACAGAAAGAAAGGGTGAATATGACTTCCAGATGGGTGCTATCATAAGGGATGCTACTGTGCAATTAAAAAAGGAGTGGGTTCACAGCTGAGGAACCTGAAACAGATGCTCAATAAAAGCATAAAATATATGAAAATACATGAAAATAAATAATTGATTTGGAATGTGTAAAAGCAAGAAGTGCCATGCAGTCAGGTAGTGATGGATACCATGCTCTGCAATGCTCTTGCATTCAGGTCTAGACACTTGCAACCTTTACTTATGATAGTTGTACTAATTTGAGCGAGGGAGAATGGGTGGGTCACAAGGCACAAAAGGCATGTCTATTAGCTTAATAAAGGTCCTGTGCCAGACCCCAACATATCTATCCTCGCAGCTCAGAGTCAAACTCAATGTAAGTATTAGTTGGTAGTTTAAAGCTTTTGAGCCCATAAGGCTGCATTCCTAGACATTTTCCTTGCAGATTTCAGTAAAGCAGAGGAAGAAATTACCCTACCTCTCCCATCCTTTGGCTTGGCTTTCTCACCTACTGCCTCTGACTGTTGAGCAGATGTGACTCTCCTACCTTGCACACAAAGGGGCCTTCGACAGATGAAGCCTTCCTTCTACTAAAGTACCTCTTTCCCATTCATGGGATGAGCTTGCAAGGCTTTAAAGGCAAAATAGAATGAATAATTTTTACCATGGAGCTGTGAGACTGCCTTCTGCTCTATCTAAATAAACTAAATTCAAGCAATGTTACTTAATTATATAATACCATTCTTTGTAAGAGTGCTTCCCAGCAAGATATCCTGAATGCCACCTGACAGCAACTATTATCTTCCTATTAGACTTATTTTGTGTAGCCACCAGCTTTAGCACTTTACCACAGGTCTGTTTGTCACATATGCATTTAATGATGTTTTTAATTTTTTCCCCTTGGAATAGTGTAGTCCACAATTTCACTGAAGAGGTGAAATTCCCATTCACTGAGGAAAAAAAGTAATTCCTTTTTTCTCTCACTCTGTAATTTTTAGCATTCAAATTGCAGCTGGGAAAGGGGATTATACAAAAATAGTTTTTACTCTGATTACTGTGGGGTGATGTCTTCTGACAGTGCACTCAGCTTCTTCTAGTATACTAGATAATGCATTGTTTTTGAAGAACAAAATAGCAAGAGTGTCCAAAAAGAGTAGAAAGAGATTTAGCAGCTAACTAAATTCCAATGTATTTTCAATGTGGTACTTTAACAGGCTGAATTAAACACTGCCTCCTTGGCCACCTGACCACACTGCTGGCTCATATTCAGCTGACTCAGGTACTCCCAGGTCCTTCTCTGCCAGGCAGCTTTCCAACCACGCATCTCCCAGCCTGTAGCTCTCCTTGGGGTTATTGTGCCCCAGGTGAAGGACCCGGCACTTGGCATTGTTGAACTTCATTCAGTTGACTTCAGCCCATTGGACAGCCTATCCAGATCCTCCTGCAGAGCCTTCCTACCCTTGAGCAGATCGACACACGCACCTAACTTGGTGTCATCTGCAAACAGTAAGAGGGTGCACTAGATCCCCTCATCCAGATCATCAATTAATATTAAAGAGGACCAGCCCCAGTACCGAGCCCTGGGGGACTCCACTAGTGACCGGCCTCCAACTGGATTTGACTCCATTTACCACGACTCTTTGGGCCCGGCTATCCAGCCAGTTTCTAACCCAACGAAGCGTATGCCAGTCCAAGCCATGAGCAGTCAGTTTCTTGAGGAGAATGCTGTGGGAAACGGTGTCAAAAGCCTTGCTGAAGTCAAGGTAGACCACATCCACAGCCTTTCCCTCATCCACCAAGCACGTCACTTTGTCATAGAAGGAGGTCAGCTTCGTCAAGCAGGACCTGCCTTTCATAAACCCAAGCTGACTGGGCCTGATCACCTGGTTGCCCTGTAAGTGCTGTGTGATGACACTCAAGATAATCTGCTCCATGAGCTTCCCTGGCACTGAGGTCAAACTGACAGGCCTGTAGTTCCCTGGGTCTGCCCTCTGGCCCTTCTTGTAGATGGGCGTCACGTTTGCTAGCCACCAGTCTACTGGGACCTCCCCCGATAGCCAGGACTGCTGATAAATGATGGAAAGCGGCTTGGCCAGCTCTTCCGCCAGTTCTCTCGATATCCTCAGGTGGATCCCATCTGGCCCCATCGACTTGCACACATCCAAGTGCCATAGCAGGTCGCCAACCATTTCCTCATGGATAGTGAGGGCCACATTCTGCTCCCCATCCCCTTCCACCAGCTCAGGGTACTGGGTATCCAGAGAACAACTAGTATTGCCACTAAAGACTGAGGCAAAGAAGGCATTAAGCACCTCAGCCTTTTCCTCATCTTTTGTAACTAGGTTTCCCCCCGCATCCAGTAAAGGATGGAGATTCTCCTTAGTCCTCCGTTTTGCGTTGATGTATTTGTAAAAACATTTTTTGTTGTCTTTAACGGCAGTAGCCAGATTGAGCTCCAGATGAGCTTTGGCCTTTCTCGTTTTGTCCCTGCACATCCTTACAACATCCTTATAGTCCTCCCAAGTGTCCTGCCCTTTTTTCTAAAGATTGTAAACCCTCTTTTTTCTCCTAAGCTCAAGCCACAATTCTCTGTTCAGCCAGGCCAGTCTTCTTCCCCGCCGGCTCGTCTTTGGGCACGTGGGGCAGACCACTCCTGTGCCATTTATTTCCATCTTGAAGAGTGCCCAGCCTTCCAGGATTCCTCTGCCCTTCAGGACTGCCTCCCAAAAGACTCTGCCAGCCAGTGTCCTGAGCAGCTCAAAGTGAGCCCTCTGGAAGTCCAACATAGCAGTTTTACTGGTCCTCTTCCTGGCCTTGCCAAAATAGAGAACTCTACCATTTCGTGGTCACTCTGCCCAAGACAGCTTCCAACCACCACATCTCCCACCAGTCCTTCTCTGTTTGTGAAGAGAAGGTCCAGCGGGGCACCTCCCCTTGTAGGCTCACTGACAGCTGTGTCAGGAAGCTATCTTCCACGCTCTCCAGAAACCTACTAGACTGCTTTCTCTGGGCTGTGTTGTGTTTCCAGGATTTGTCAGGGAATTTGAAGTCCCCCATGAGAACAAATGCTGGTGATTTCACAACTTCTGCCAGCTGCTTGTAGAACTCCTCATCTGCCTCCTCATCCTGGTTCGGCGGTCTATAACAGACCCCCACCAGGATGCTTGCCATGTTGGCCTTCCTGCTGATCCTAACCCACAGGGACTCAACCTTATCATTCCCAGCCTCAAGTTCCATGACAACAAAACTTTCTCTGATATAGAGAGCCACACCACCACCCCTTCCATGCTGCCTGTCCCTTCTGAAGAGCCTATAGCCAGTCATTACAGCACTCCAGTCATGAGAGTGGTCCCACCATGCTTCCGTGATGGCAACCAAGTCGTAGCCTGCCTGCCGCACAATGGCTTCCAGCTCCTCCTGTTTGTTGCCCATGCTGAGTGCATTAGTGTAGATGCACTTCAGCTGGGCCATTGCCTTATCCCCCAGACTCACCATTGTTCCCCCTGGCACAGCTCTAACAAGCCTTGTTTCAGCCCCGTCCCCCTTCTTACCTAGTTTAGAGCCCTCTCAATGAGCCCTGCCAGCTCCTGGCCCAGGATCCGTTTTCCCCTTAGAGATAGGGACCTGTCTGTGGCCATCAGGCTGGGTGCCGAGTAAAGCGCCCCATGGTCAAAAAAAAACAAAATTTCTGTGTTGGCACCAGCCTCTGAGCCACGTGTTTATCAGGTGGGCTTTCTGTGTCCTCTCTGTACCCCTCCCTGCCACCATAGGGATGGATGAAAACACCACCTGTACTCCCGCTCCCTCCACTAATTGTCCCAGTCCCCTAAAGTCCTGTTTGATAGCCTTCAGGCTTCTCTCTTCAATGTCATCACTGCCAGCCTGGACTATCAAAAGAGGATAATAGTCAGAGGGGCGAACCAGGTTGGGAAGCAACCAACGTCCCTGGCAACGTCCCTGATCCTGGCCCCAGGGAGGCAGCAAACTTCCTTATGGGTAGGGTCAGGCCGACAAATTGGGCACTCTCTTCCCCTATATATATAAAGGAGCCTGGCTTACTTGCTCTCCTGTTTGGTGGAGATATACTTCCTTACAGGAACTCATTGGGTTCCTGCAGATTGCTGTCTAATCCTCACACCTTACTGTAACACAAAGCAGTGTATGGTGGACCTGGCTTAGCTCCTTCCATGCTTACTCTGGTACAAATATGGGGGGCATTGCCCTGCTTCTGTCACCAACATCTGGAGCTCCATCTCCCCCCTGCTCCTGCTGCTCAGCTCCTGCTGCCCCCAGCTGGCCTGGCTGTGGCAGGGCTCCTCCAGGTTGATGTGCACAGTACAGGCTTACTGCCCAAGATCACTGCTTGCTTCAATTTCACAGCATTTTTGAGGTTGTATTTTCTAACAGATGGGCTAAAGATAGCATACTAAATCTATACAGATATGGATCTTGGCGTTTACCATGAGTTTGAGGGGTAGTTGTTTTATTTTACCCATTTGCCTTGAGTTCATGAGACATTAACTTGGGATGCAGTGCTTAAAATATGGGTCCTTTAAAAATAAAGAAGAACAACATCAAAAACCAATACCCTAAATCTGTTTGAGCAGAGGAGCATGCGCAGTTTCAGCATTATGTGAGTTAATTTAGTTAACTGGGAAGAATTTTTGAATGGTGTATATGTTTTCTTGCAAATTCAGTGGATTTTACATAATAAGAGAAGAGTACAAGCCATATTATTCCTAAGAAGTATTTTCAGTCTGTTATAACTTCTGAGTCAATTTAGCTTTATAAGATTTATTTATGGGGTCAATTAAAGGCAAGTAAACAGCACTGGGTGCACGGGGAGTCTGGGCTCCTCCAACACACACACACATTACATCAGGCAGCTGTTTTTTATGCTCCTAGGCTAATACATATTCATTACTGCTTCTAGAAAAGGCAGGGTTATTATAAGTAGTTCCCGGAATCCGAACCCTCCCACTGGCGCATGTGTATCAGTCTCCGGTGGTCCCTCTGGGGGTCTCTCGTGCTGAAGGCTCGTAGTCTTCCTCCCAGGCTTTTTCCTTGTCCTTCTCCTTAGTCCATCTGGGCCAGATATCAGAGACTCGCGCAGCGTCCCATGCAAGCTTTGTCTTTTAGTTGTCCTTCAGCTTTCCCCTTCTCCTTAATCTCTTGGCTGGATATCAGAGACTTGCGTAGTGCCCCATGCAATAGTCACAATAGTTAGCAGTTATTCTGAACCCCCCCCAGATATCAGAGGCTCAGGGTTTACCCTTCAAGCCTTCTATTGACACGAATTGCTGAAACACTCCTTACAGTGCTGTTTCAAGCTTGCCTTTTGCCTAATATTTCAGCCCAAATACTTCTAGAAGTCTTCAAAAAAAAAAAAAAACAACAACACCTTTGTAATGGGTAGTAATCTATGCTCTTAGGGAAGAGGCTGGAAACATCACACACAAGTTAAAACACTTATGTATTGTTATGACTTGTGGAAAATAGACTCTATAACCTCGGAATAGTTATAAAGCAGGTGTGTTTATTTGGCCCTGTGCACACACTGGACACAAGGTTCCACCTAACTTGCGCACCAATGGTTATTGGTAGTGTGCTTATATTAGTTGGACAAATACATATTCATTTCATTTCCCTTAAGTCACTTGTATGTTCATCAGGTCTCCAAAGAATCATTAACATAGGTTCTGTCTCTACTTGTATACGTAGTGGAATCCTTGGGTGGTCAGCCATCTGGCATACTCTGGTGGTCTTTTGTTGAAGGCCAGAAGTCTTCCTCGCTTCTTATCTTCTGGCCTTTCCTGTCTCTGACAGACTTCAGTAGTCAACCCAGTTCTTGCTGGTTCCATTATCTGTGCATAGGGTCTTTTGTTCCCTTATCTTTCAGTGGTTAATATACAGTTGTGGTAGCTAAGACCTAGGAATCACCATCCCTGTGTCAGTTAACGCTGTATTCAACAGCCAGTTGAAACCACATAGGGCTAATTGTTGTTACCTTTGCTCTTTCCACTTTTTTATGTGCTAATAACACTAACATTGGTTAGTCTTGTGGCTTTTCTGGTGGAATAAAGTAATTGGAAACTGTGATATCACGTTTCTACTTGTATTCTCACAGTAACTTGGATCAGCTCTTTGAGATGATGTTTTTTGTTCTCTTCCTTTCTTGCCTTTTTCCTCTCAGTAGCACTCAAAGCCAGAGCCAGGAATGTGGAGAAATAGCTTCTACTCAATACAAAACAAACAAAACCAACAATGTGATTAGTGTGCAGGATGATTTCCTGTCAGCATGGAGTGAGAAACAACCTTGTTAGCAGAGAGCTCAGGCTTTCAGGCCGAGGGCCTGCTATCTATCCTGGGTGTTGATAGGCAGAAGATGTGGATAAATGTTGTCCTCCAAAAATGAACAAATATCGGCTTCCGTTTATAAATTCCAGGTTATAACTCCCAACTAAGACAAGAAAACCTGTCACTGAAACAAAGTTCACATTATTTAACTGAAGCATATCAATTTGTAATAATTACCAATGACATACTATCTGCGTCAAAATCAGTAAAGTAAGGTGCTTGATTAGTTAAATCACCATGATAATACTGCAGAATAATAATTCTTGATCTCCACTGGTGTGGGAGTATAGTCACGGAGGTCGACAAGCCCCATGGTTGGCGCTAACATCAAACTCCTGATGATGAAGCCCTGAGGAATGTAAACAAGTTAGAAGGAACGACGAAGGGCAATTCAGGAAACACCTTGCTGTCTCAAACTGTTTTTTCTCCAACCATTAAGGCATGGAAGTTGCTAAATGTTTGCTGTTGCCAGGCAAAGTTGTTAACTAAACTGGTGGGAAAGTACCACTTGTAGAGCTAATAGTATAAGGGAGCCTGTCCTCAGTAAAGTGGTTGTTGAAGTTATTGATCCTTAAAGAAATCCTGTTGTCTGGATGGTCATTACACCACACATTGGGTATAAATATCACTAGTGTTATAAACGAAGTCTCAACTCAATCTGAATTTTGTAATATTTATAAAACAAATATTTATAAAAGGTATAAAAGGCAAGTAAACAGCGCTGCGTGTGCGGGGAGTCTACGCTCCACCAACACGCACACACGAACATCAAGCATTCTGAATATACAGAACATTGCTTTACATACTAAACCCAAGTCTGCCTATACATACGTACAATCAGGAAAGGTAACAAACAATCCTTTACGTTCCATGACATACTAAACTCGAGTACACCTATACATATGCACATTCAGAAAAGGTAACAAGCAATCCTTTAAGTTCCATGACTTAACAGTCTCCATTTTCCATTCCTTTTGAACAATATGTCTCGCTTTAAGTTGTCAGGCAACTCAGTCTTCAGGCCTTATGTATCCTGTTCTTCCCGGACTGAAGAAAAGCATATCCATCTCCTTTTCAAGGCCAATAGGCCTGGGTCAAAAGGCACGTCCAGGTCACCAGGGGGCGTAACAGCAAAGGCCTTTGATGGCAGTAGCGGTGTGGGGGGTGTGATGGCACAGCAGTCGGATCAGTAAAGGAGCTTGCAGCTCTCTGTCTGGCAAACCACACACTTGTGATTGTGGCCCCACAGGGCTCTTTAAGGCCTCAGAGATTGCTCGCCAGGTGCCGAGCAATTCCACTGCAACCTTGTCGTTTTTAGTTGCAGAGTCCCACACCTTGACCTCAGTTTGGTCCCATATTTCAGGCTCATAAATTGTCCAATTGTTAATAAGGAGAATAAGCTGTAAGGTTACCAGGACAGTCTTTGTTTCTAAGGACATATGATTCCCCCTAATGCACAGCTGCTTACCAGCAAGAGGCAGTTGTGTGCACAGGTCCGCTTCTCTCAGCTTGAGCTTCTTTCCAGCTCCGGTGCACCTGTTTCCAGCGACTTTCTGTACGAGCTTCTTTGAGTAGTTTGCTGAGTTTGGCCAAACCCATCTTCATGAGGCAATCAATGTGCCTGTTCCCATCCTGGTCTCTGTTCTGCTAGCCTGTTCCTTTTCATTCCTTCTTTCTGCTTCTTTATTGATGACATAGATTTGTTATAAATGAAGTCTCAACTCACTCTGAATTTAGTAACATAAAAGAATATTTATAAAAGGCAAGTAAACAGCACTGGGGGCGCAGGGAGCCTATGCTCTACCAACACGCACACCCAACCGTCAAACTTTCCAAATATATAAAGGACATTGCTGTTACATATTTACAAGAAACCTGAGTACGCCTATACATATGTAATCCTATCCCCACTTCATATTATAATTCTCTTTGTGGTGGTCGTTGTTGGTGAAAGTCTCACGGTTTCCCCATCACCATTAGCAACCTTTTGTTCCAGACTGTGGAAGCGGCTTCGACTGTCTCCCTCTTCTTCTGCACATGCTCTGCCCACCACAAGGTTCCCAAAAGCAACAAAACGTGATTGCTTTTCCCGCATTTCATTAACCCATGAAACCACACTAATAATATTATTATCGTATAACATTAAACAATAAATGTTAACAGTTCTAGCCAGCAACCCCCCCAGCAACTTCCGTGCCTTAACAGAGGGGAGCAAGCAACCCCAGACGGCAGGGCGTCGCCTCAATCACCCTTCTTTATTTCCTCTAAACTCTTTACATTCCTAATGACCTCATCGCTAAGAGTCTGATGTTATCACCAACCAGGAGGCTTTCTGACCCCCATTGCCACATTCCCAAATCTCCCCCTTCCTTATTAATATCAACCATTTTTCTGACATGAATTACCACTCCATATATAACAACTTCATCACACTGTGTTGCCTTTTTTTTATCTTGAGGGCAGGTTCCCGTCTTATACCCTACTCCCCAGAGCAGTTCTTTTCAAAACAACTTTTCATTGATCAAACAACTTCGAATGTAACAACAACAGCAAACACTCAGAAACTTCCATGCCTTAATGGCTGGAGAACAAGAAACCCCAGACTGCATGGAGTCTCCTGAATCACCCTTCTTTGTTCCCTCTAAAGTCTTATATATTCCTGATGGCCTCATCATTAAGAGTCTAATGTTATCATACAACCACGGGGCTTTCCAACCCCCATGGCCACACTCCCACATCTCCCCCTTCTTTATTAATATCAACCATTTTCTCAACACAAGTTACCACTCCATATATAACACTAGGGAGCCTTACTGCAGTCCGTGAAGCCTGTAAATGTCATCTAGTGAAGTATTGCTCCTATCTTCAAAGGAGCTGGCATGATCTTGTCAAGATCAGATGTCTTAAATTACGTTACAGTCTTAAAAAAAAAGTAAATCTGATAACAAGATAAAAAACTATAAAAAACATATAAAAAATATGCTAGCATTATAAAAACATTCACTCAACTTTTGGTTAACCACAAACTGAAAATAGCCTTCAGAGTGATACCCTTCCTTCCGAGTAGCGCAGTCATTTATAGTTTTGAAAAGTGCTGTAAATTATGTAACAGAAGAATTCTATTCTGAGGGAATTTTGCACACACTTACTCACAAGAATAATCCCAGAGAAGTGCTGGGCTGCTTAATCACAGTGGAGAGAAAGTGAAAAAACATTGCTTCCTGTTTCCTCCAAAATGCCATGTGTGAGAAATCACAGTGGCAGAAAAATAATTGCAACGAAATGTTACAATATTTTTGTCAGACATACTGAATTTGTACTGTGTTTATTCTTACTTTAAAATTACATGTATGTAAAACACCTGTGTGAGACAACATTATTTACTGTTTAACATAAGGAATTTGGTAAAGTATATATTTTTTTCTTTTATCTTACATCTCAAGGCACAAAGAGATCAGAAGGACTAGGGACAGAATGCATGTTCCTTAATTTCTAGTTTCCTAATAATCTATTGTGAGACAGTTATGTTTTACATATGTTATTTGGATTTTGACTTTTCAAAATATTCCATTGCAGGAATATGCTGTGGGAGTTTTGTTTTGGTATTCCGGAAATTTTAAATTTACAGATAATTTTGGAGTTTATTGGTAAAAGTTGGTGACTTTTGATAAGGCATTTCTGATAATATCTAAATTTACTTTCCCCCCCCGACTTAAAATTCATGTTTCTTCTAGTGTAACCCTGATGCTTTGCCCTGTCAAACAAGGATGAGGTATGAACTTGTATTAAATGAGTGACATGCACCAAGAGGATGAGACCTCTCCGTGGCTAGAATCATTGTTGGTACTCAGGTGGGTGTAACATACGCTTTATTTTGTATGTGCCTGCATATGCTGACCCCAAATTACATTCTGATCTGCGTGACTAACCTTTGAAAATGATAGATAATTTAGGAAAGAAGCGGGGGAGAGTGAAGGAGGACAATCCTTCAATTGACATAAACCTGCATTAGCCCATTTGTCATAACTCGTTGATTTCACTACCATGACATCAATTTATCTAGTTGAGCATCTAAGCTGTTTATATAGAGATTACACTGTTTTTAGCAAAGCTGTGATGATTTATGCCTACTTACAAGCTGCCCTCTACAATGTATACCTTACTGTACTATACACACAAGAACCTGTTTGAAAGAGTTAGAGCTGCTGCTGTACACCTGATGTGTGTCAAAGTAATTGCAGAAAAATGAGAAACAGCAGGAAAGCCACAACCCAATGTCTCAGTACATAACCTCTTCTCTCTGTCCATAAATATTTTCTCAGCTACATCTCAGACAGCACACCTCTACCTTAACTCAGTCCTCTTTTCCACAAAACTTCTGTTAGATTTTCTCCTTTCCTTGTAATCAATAATAGTCATGGATGATTAGAATAATTGTGTCAGCCCAATGTGAAGAACGGAGTTAAAAGTGTTGCACTGAGATTGTGACTGGATAAAATAGGTGTGGAGGGCTGACGAGATCTCATTCAGCCATGGATCACTCAGCACAACCCTATCTTTCTTCTCTGCTTCCCTCTACTGTAAATGCAGTCTGAGTGTGCCTGCTGTCAGTTTCCTAACTAAACTGTTGTATACCTGGAACTAGATAGTCATTAAATGTAAGTGTGTTGATCCTTCACCAGCATTCACGTCTTGGACAGAGCTTGATTTCAGTTCTCTATGAAGTGGCAGTTCATAATGTCCACTGTTTAAGCATGCTGTTCATGACAACTAGACATACAGCTTCCTGTGGCAGAAGTAGTGCAAATAACAGGCCTTGTGCAGTTGTGGTGTACTCTTGGCACTAAGTGTCTTAAAGGAGGAATGTTTAACCTGGGAACCACCTGTAAGGGTTATGATACATTTTATCTGTATGCTATTCTACTGTTTGGAAAAGCAAAAAGAAACCATGTGGCTATTGAATTACTGATGCCTTACAGAGGGTCTAGGATTACTGAATATATTCACTTGTATCTGACTTTTTAGACATAATATAGATCTGTGGTCAGCAATTATGCTTTCCAAGTATAAGTAATGATGCCAAGCAAATGATATGTATCATGTTCTGTCAAAACTGGTTTCCTCTCTTTGAGTATTTTTTCCATGTAAATGGTAATTGTTTGTCTGGAAGTACGGCATTGCATCTTACTTCTATTCAACTGTTTCTTCAAGAACAACTGGTAATTTTTATGAAAATTCTTGCTATGCTTAAAATATGCAAAATTCCTTAGACTTTCCCTTGTACTTCAGAAGTTAACTGGAATGTTTCTGTGTTGCAAAATAAATTAAATAAATAAATACATTAAATTCAGATTGCTCATAGATTGAATGTTACATTTTTCTTCTCAGAATAAGCCTCATGCTGATGCTGTATGCATAACCATATCATATCTGACTTACCAAAGAGTAAGGGCTTATATTAAGTTAGAGACAGCGGGTTGGACAGAAGATACAAGTAAAATCTGAAGTCACTGATGAAGCAGATTCCTTTGTGACTTTCAGATCTAAGTGAAATTCTCCATCAGAATGAGAAACTTGTTTCAACTGCTTGTATTTGGTGTTTGACTGCTCAAATACAGAAGTTATTCCCTAATCTCATGAAAATGCAGGCAGAGTCATTTTCACCAGGTCTCTCAGCAGTGCATATAGACAAATTTAAGTGGACATTCTTCAGATAACCCCTTCCTTGTGGTATAAGAGGGAGGAACAACTCTGCTAAAAAGTTTTAAGAATCAAAGCTTGAGATATGAACTGAACTTCTCACTTTCCATAAGGTCCCTATTATGCTGCTTTCTAGAGGCTGTATTTATGACCCTCTATTGCGGTCCCTGATGGATTTATGTGCATCATCTGTTGAAACATACATATATATAAGTCTTCCTCATCAAACAGCCTCAGCAACAAATACTCACATTGGTTAGAACATATCCATCTTGTTGAAGAGGAAATGGGCTTATCAGTATTCAAAAATAGCTGAAGATGAGCTTCCATGGGGTACGGTCGAGATGGAGTGGTGAGCATTTCTTTCTGCCAGTTATGAATTTTATCAACTTTCAGTGATAAAAGGCTGTCTGAGAGCTAGATGCAGATGATTTATTTTTAAAAAGTTTAGACTTTTTTTTTTTAATTCCATAACTGTTGTATTATCTCCCACAGTGAAATACGATCAGCATACATTTACTTATTTCATTAAATCAGTACAAGTAGAGGTGCTTGGTAAAAGCAGGGTATTATGGTCAGAGTATACACCCAAGTATAATGATAAGTAATGAAATTACTTACAAAAAGCCAACTGCAAAAAATATTTAAAAAATTAACCCTTGGAATGTTGTTTATTCATTTGTACTTGAATCTGTAAAAGCACTCTTTTGTATCACAATCCTAAAAACATTTACTTTGGGTGAAATAGCCAGTTGTTGCTGGAAGGACAAGCGCTCACAATGTATTGTCAGCACTGCCAGTTCTAGTGATGGAAATAATGCTTGCTGATTTTTACTTCGTTCACTTCTGTCGAACAGTTCAACCAAGAGACTGTGCTGTGTTCCATTTCATGTCATGAATTACCTAAAAATTTACTAAATTTCAATCATTTTTCGGTCCTTGTGAAGAAAATGGAGTACGACAGATGCTGCCCAAGACATGACTAGAATACATTAGGGACTGCATAATTGTAACTGAAGATTTCTAAGGGCTATACTACCACTGAGAAATATCAAAGTGAAAGAACACACGTGACTTTCTGAAAGGGACCTCAAAAAAATTATATAAATAAGACAGGTGTCCAACTCCTGACAATTCTCTAATTGGTAAACAAAGCAATCCATTCAGAGATTGGATCAATGTAGGGTTTCTAATAGAAGAATACATGTGAGGAGAATTATATCCATCTGGATGTTCTTCCCAATGCAAAGGTGTTTTATTTAACTAGATAAATGTATTGGGCCTAAGGGAGGTATGACTGAGTTCCTTCTGATGGTTAGGTTTCCTTTGCTTTGAAAATGTACTAATTAAGGGGAGAGGAGAAAAATATTTTAATATTTATGTGTATGTAACATGTATATGATATGCATTTTTTAAGTATGTATCTACTTATACAAAGATAAATAAAAGTATATCAGAAAATGAAAAACAGGATGCAAAGATCAACAGAGTTCAGTTATTCTCATGCTTGAGCAGCCTGTCCTGTTCTGAAGTCCATAATGTCTTGACATTTAGGTAAGCCTATCTGTTCTGGGTGATAAGAGGATAGACTTCTTAAGTGAACTAATAAATTTAACTTCTTCCCCCATTTTTTCCTTCCTTTTTTTCTTTTTTTTTTTAGTAGCAGATTTCTCTGTTTCTTTTCTTTTGCTGTCAGCAGAAGGAATGTTCCATCCCTTCAGCTTTGGCATCTGTTGGCAAGATGCAGCTATGCCACCTGCGCCTTCCTGCCTAAATGATGTGGCTAGGGTTTATTTAATGGGTAGGAGCCTGCCAGAGCTCGCCACGTTCACTTTGTGAATATAATGTCAGCAATCTGAATCTGCACTCCCAGTCCCCCCACAGAAACAGCTCAGCTTGTTACCATTTCTAGCACATCTTCATCTGTTGCTTGATTTACTGCAGCTATAAAGCAGCAATATCCTTCTATTTCTGGGAGGCATAAAAAGAGGCATCGTTATTTTAAGTCACCAGAATTTTAAGTCACCAGAATTTATTCACATCAGCATTATGCCATGTTTTTCCCTTTCCCCATTTATCTCTGTGTCAAAGCAAAATGCTTTCCAGTGTAGGAAGAGCCACTGGAGCAAAGCAGTGTGCTGCAGCACTGACTTTCAGTAACTATAAGCAAGGAGTTTCTTAGCTCACTTTATGAATTATTTCATGAGCAGTGGAATTATGGAAGTAGCATCCTACAGACTATCCCAAAGCTCACTGTCTTCGGTGTCAATCAAGAAGGCAGAAGTTCAGAATGAAGGTTTCCTATGGTTAAAATACACATGAGGGTTCCCTAAGGATTCTCTGCTGACTAATGAGGTACACTCTCACAATCCAATAATTTCCTTGATAGCAGCACTAAAATAGTCCTATTTCAATCTGCCTGTTTGTTTTCATGAAAGACAGAAAGATAGAAATATTCAATATGGTTGAGATCTCCTTTTGAGTCTAAATTGCTTGAATTTTGTCAAGATTCAGAAGTCAATAGGCAAAGCAGAGATGGGTGAACTAAACAGTCAAGATCCTGGTGAGGGAGTTTGTTTAAAAAAAAATCCAGAAAAAAACTTTTTTTTTTTTTGAGTGTTTTGCTTTTCCAGGAGTTAGCAGCTTTAGTTTGTGCTTGTACCACTTCATATCACAGGATGTGTGATGGTGTGTGGAATCTATCACAGAATCACAGAATTTCTAGGTTGGAAGAGACCTCAAGATCATCGAGTCCAATAACAGTCCTCCACTAAACCGTATCACTAAGCTCTACATCTAAATGTCTTTTAAAGACCTCCAGGGATGGGGACTCAACCACTTCCCTGGACAGCCTGTTCCAATGTCTAACAAACCTTTCAGTAAAGCAGTTCTTCCTAACATCCAACCTAAAACTCCCCTGGCACAACTTTAGCCCATTCCCCTCTTCCTGTCACCAGGCATGGGAGAACAGACCAACCCCCACCTCTCTACAGCCTCCTTTAAGGTGTCTGTAAAGAGCAATAAGGTTGCCCCTGAGCCTCCTTTTCTCCAGGCTGAACAAGCCCAGCTCCCTCAGCCGCTCCTCGTAAGACTTGTTCTCCAGGCTCCTCACCAGCTTCGTCGCCCTTCTCTGGACTTGCTTAAGCACCTCGATGTCGTTCTTGTAGCGAGGGGCCCAAAACAGAAGACAGTACTCGAGGTGTGGCCTCATCAGAGCCGAGTACAGGGGGACAATCACTTCCCTAGCCCTGCTGGTCAAACTGCTTCTTCTACAAGCCAGGATGCAGTTGGCCTTCTTGGCCATCTGAGCACACTGCTGGCTCATAGTCAGCCGACTATCAACCAGTACTCCCAGGTCCTTCTCTGCCTGGTAGCTCTCCAACCATTCCTCTCCCAGCCTGTAGCTCTGCTTGGGGTTATTGCACCCCAGGTGAAGGACCCGGCACTTAGCCTTGTTGAACTTCATACAGTTGACCTCAGCCCATCGGTCCAGCCTGTCCAGATCCTCCTGCAGAGCCTTCCTACCCTCGAGCAGTTTGACACACGCACCTAATTTGGTGTCATCTGCGAACTTACTGAGGTTGCACTCAATGCCCTCATCTAGATCATCGATGAAGATATTAAAGAGGACCAGCCCCAGCTAAAAACCCTGGGGAACACCACTAGTGACTGGCCTCCAACTGGATTTAACTCCATTCACCACGACTCTTTGGGCCCGGCTATCCAGCCCAGGAAGCGTACGCCAGTCCAAGCCATGAGCAGCCAGTTTCTTGAAGAGAATGCTGACTCCACAATCAGTAAGATTGTAAAGTAGGTATGTTTATTGAGAGCTGGGCAGCACAGGGGGTTGTCCCACCAAAGTCGTGCGCCCCTAACACGGCAACTTGCTTTGGTTATATGCAGTAAAAATTTGCATATGCATGAGGTTTCCCACTATGCCTATACATATTCGTAACCTGTCCCCACTTAGTATTAAAATTAGCTCCAAGAAGTCATTTCCATAAACTCCTCCTGTCTGCGCTTGCATGGTGCCTTCTGGTGGTGGGTGCTGAGGGTCGTGAGGATGAAGTAAGATGTCTTCATCAGGGTTGAACTTTTCACCTCGTCTCCTTGCACATGCTCTCTGAGGCCTTGGTCACAATCTGGGCCATAAGGTTGGTTTGGTCCAGTTCTCCGGATCTGAGGGGCCCCTGCTATCTCAAGGCCTTGCATGTTTGACGTCCGTTTTTAAGAACAGTCCTCCTTATCTCTGAGCCCTTGGTCACAGTCCGAACCATATGGTTGGTTTGATCTGCTTCTTGGGATCCCAGGGGCTCCTGTTATCTGGAGGCCTAAGTGCAGCACAGGCGTGTCGCAAACGTAGCACATATTAAGCAATGAGTGTTGCCTACATATTCATTTTTAATCAATCACTCTCTAATTTCTAATCCCATGTTTCAAAAACATATGGTTTAAATGAAATACGTAAATTGGTTCTTACACAAACTTGTCAGTTAAATCTCTCTTGCTTCAGTACAGTTCAGTGTCACTGAATTAGCATTTTGCAATGAGAAAGTATTTTAATGGAAAATGTTGGCCAGTTTTGGTCTTTATAATACTTTCAATCAGGGCAAGAGGCTATTGTTTTTTGAGAAAAGTAGTCCAAACTTCCTTTCGTGAACAAGTCTTGCTTTAAGCTGGCAATTCTATTGTGAAGGAAGTTGGTGAATCTCTCCATCTTAAATGAATTGAAGCAGGTATGCTCAAAATGCTTTCATTCCTTGTTCTAGAAAAACCTTTCTGTCTTTCTTTCTACTTTCTATTGTTTCCACAGGAAAAATAATGTTTTTCTTCGTATACAGAGAGGGCTGTCCTACTTCATTGTTATGAAATACTGAAGCTGCCTGCTTTATTTTGAACTTGTTGTTTCAATTTGCTTTATTCCACTTACTAATTATTCTCCCTTCTATATACTGAGAACTGTGGGCTGAGGAGTTGTTTTGATTTCCATCTAGCATAAATGGAATTTTCTTGAAAATAAAATTAAATGTTAAATGAAGGGCAAAAGGTGGGCAGTCATTTCAAATAGTTAATAACACTAATTGCAATCCATGGTTCAATTAATGTTTTGTTAGGAAAAAAATAAATCCAAGAAAAACTGACCTACAGGGAACAGCAGGTACTCATTAGAAGTGTTAAGCTGAACATTAGTAATACCATTGTGTGTTTGGAAACTGTTATAAATTCGCTCAGTCCCAAAGTAGGATTAAATAAAAAAATAGGATTTATTAAAAGAATAGGTTTAGGACCTATCACCCACCCACGAATCCCTGAATTCTATAGGAACCACTTCTATAGGATCACTCCCTTTACCGGCCAAGCCCCCCCACAGGAGACTGGAACCGGTGAGAAAACAAAAAGACCTCCACACTGACTTTAGAAGTCTCAGTTACACTCTCACACACACAAACACTGGCAACCGCACCTTTACCCAACCGAACAGGATACCCAAACACTTACGACTCCGTCATCTTCGTCCGGATTTTCGCACGCAGAATTACGGGCAAAAAACAACAATGCTGCAGCCGGCAAGGGAGCTCAAAAAAATCAAATTCTTTGCTTACCTTTATTCAGGTTCAGGATGGCATTAGTCCCGACCTGACTCAAACAGGATCCACCAAATGGTGGGGTGCCTCTCCTAGATCAAATCAGAATTCAGGAACCATAGCCATCCCGGATAAGCCCCCAAATTGTTATAAATTTGCTCAGTCCCAAAGTAGGATTAAATAAAAAAATAGGATTTATTAAAAGAATAGAGGTAAGCAAACAGCGCTGGGTGCACCGGGAGTCTCTGCTCCACCAGGACGCACACCAGTTACATCAAGTAGCTGATTTTTATGCTCCTAGACTAATACATATTCATTACTACTTCTAAAAAAAAAATAGGTTATTATAATTAGCTTCCAGGATCCGGTCCCTCCCACTGGAGCATGCGCATCAGTCTCCATTGGTCCCTCTGGGGGTCTCTAGGGGTCTTTCATGCTGAAGGCTCATAGTCTTCTTCTTCAGTTTTTTTTTCTTGTCCTTCCCCTTTGTACTCCTTGGCAGCATGTCAAGTTTACACAGCACCCCCTGCAAGTTTTGTCTCCTAGCTGTCCTTCAGCTTCTTTTTTTTTCTCCTTAATCTCCTGGCCACCTGGCCAGATATCAGGGGCTTGGATAGTGTTCCATTCAGAAGCCATAACAGTCACTAGTTGTTAGCAGTTGTTCTGAAACCCCCAGACATCAGAGACTTCAAAGAAAGAACATACAAACACAAATAGCTCTCTTATTGACACTTCACGAGTAGTTAAAACATTCCTCACAGGCCATTCACAGGGACACTCCAGTCACATCTATAGCAGTGCTAAATCAACCACAAAGAAGGCAAAAAGGCTGTAACTATTAGAAATAAGAGTTCAGAATAACAAAAGCAAATAGGCTCATGGATTTGAGGAATATTTCTGAAGATTTGATAATTTGACTATAATGAGGGGGAGACTGGGACACACTGGGAAGAAATGTTCCATACTGACACGAATCAGATGAACATATATAACAAAACCATGGCAACAGGAGGGAGTGGCAATAAAGATAATTTCCCAATGTCTAAATATATTAATTAAAAAATGTGCCCACATAACTCTTGTTCCCAATGGCAGGTAACCCCCCCTAAAATTCCATGGATATGGCACATGGATATGAAAGGGAAAAAATGCCCTTGAATAAGTGGTGAAAAAGTATGAATCCAAGGTGAGACACTGCCCTCCCTCCCCCCCCCCCCCCCCCCCCCCCCCGAGTTTCTGTCTAAGTTGAAGATAAAAGTATTTGAAAATTTTTAGCCACAATGGAGGTAGAAAAGTCTCAGGCAGCTGACCTCAGGTTCTGTACTCATTATAATCTTCTAATAAGAAATCTTAGGAATAGTCTACCTGAGAAGACTCAACTTCACAGGGAGTTTTTAAGAATAAGGTTTGCTATCATGACTTTTTTATTCCTCTTCATAGCATGGTGTGGTTTAACCCAGCCAGCAGCTAAACAACACACAGCTGTTCGCTCACCCTCCTCCCTCCCTCTCTGGGATGGGGGAGAGAAATGGAAAAGTGAAGCCTGTGAGTTGAGATAAAGACAGTTCATTAAGAAAATAAAATAATAATAATAATGATGATGATGATGATGATGATGATGATGATGATGATGATAGTACTACTAGTAATAATGTATATGAAACAAGTGATGCACAATGCAATTGCTCACCACCCGCTGACTGATGCCCAGCCTAACCCTGAGCAGCTGGCCCCCCCACCCCAGCTAGCCACCCCTATATATTGTTCAACATGATCCCATAAGGGATGGAATACCCCTTTCGCCAGCTTGGGTCAGCTGTCCTGTGTCTGTCCCCTCCCAGCTCTTGCTGCACCCGCAGCCTGCCTGCTGGCAGGACAGAGTGAGAAGCTGAAAGTCCTTGGCTTGGTGTAAGCACTGCTCTGCAACAATTAAAACATCGGGGTGTTATCAGCACTCTTCTCATCCTAATCCAAAACATAGCACCCTACCAGCTACTAGGAGGAAAATTAACTCTGTCCTAACTGAAACCAGGATACATGGATCAGGAGGATTGCAATGGGACAAAGTCATAAACAACATTTATCGAACACATAATCTGGACATCTTATGCTGTCAGTGAAGCTAAGCAATTACCATATCATAACCTGTGAGATGAAAAACACGTTAATTCCAAATTTGACCTAAGCTGATAACTCCAATGGCATGAGTATTCATCCAGTTTGTTCTTCCTTAAACTTTTTGTTATCAATGATTGACTACAAATGGTGGATGTTGCTTCGCTAATAATACCACAAAGTACTGAAATGGAAGTATAGACTAAGTGTAAAAGTTGCTCTTGGAGGAACGATGAGACCCAGGAAATTAATCAGCCACTGCAGCATGCAGTGGCTCATTCTGCATTACACAGGGTTTTCTAACCTGCAGCATTTCTCTCTCTACTTTTCGGGCAAATCCAAAGTATTCTGACTCTGGGATTCCCTATGGTCATTAGTCTCTGAAGAAGTTAAATCTGTGTCAAGATGCGGGAGACAGAGAGACTTGTGTGCGTGAGGTGCGAGCAGGTGGACGACCTGGTCCGCCTCGTGGCAGAAATCTAGGAGTAATTTGAAAGGTTGAGGGATATCAGAGAGTGTGAGTGTGAGATAGACTTGTGGAGCGACTCCCTGTGCAGCCTGAAGGACAAGCACCGGGGTGAGACACCCCAAATGGGAGTGGACCCTCTGTCCTGTTGCTGTCAGGCAGAGGCAGGTGACCTAGGAGTTGAGGAGAAATGGAGACAGGTCCCTGCTCGACATCACAGGCAATGTCCTCCCCCACTGGCCCCCACCTTCCCAGGTGCCCTTACGCAACAGGTTTGAGGCCCTGGAGCTTGAGAGACCAGTAGCTGAGGAAGAGGTAGAAAGTCTACCCAGCAGGATGCCTAGGGCGAGGAAGTAGACTCCACACCTCAGGACTGCCTCCACCAAGACAGAAAGAAGGGTGAGTGTTGTGGGCAACTCCCTTCTCAGGGGAACAGAGGGACCTATTTTTCGGCCTGACGCTCCCTACCTGTAGGGAAGTCTGCTGCCTCCCTGGGGCCAGGATCAGGGACGTTGCCAGGGACGTTGGTTGCTTCCCAACCTGGTTCGCCCCTCTGACTATTATCCTCTTTTGATAGTCCAGGCTGGCAGTGATGACATTGAAGAGAGAAGCCTGAAGGCTATCAAACAGGACTTTAGGGGACTGGGACAATTAGTGGAGGGAGCGGGAGTACAGGTGGTGTTTTCATCCATCCCTATGGTGGCAGGGAGGGGTACAGAGAGGACACAGAAAGCCCACCTGATAAACACGTGGCTCAGAGGCTGGTGCCAACACAGAAATTTTGTTTTTTTTTGACCATGGGGCGCTTTACTCGGCACCCAGCCTGATGGCCACAGACAGGTCCCTATCTCTAAGGGGAAAACGGATCCTGGGCCAGGAGCTGGCAGGGCTCATTGAGAGGGCTCTAAACTAGGTAAGAAGGGGGACGGGGCTGAAACAAGGCTTGTTAGAGCTGTGCCAGGGGGAACAATGGTGAGTCTGGGGGATAAGGCAATGGCCCAGCTGAAGTGCATCTACACTAATGCACTCAGCATGGGCAACAAACAGGAGGAGCTGGAAGCCATTGTGCGGCAGGCAGGCTACGACTTGGTTGCCATCACGGAAGCATGGTGGGACCACTCTCATGACTGGAGTGCTGTAATGACTGGCTATAGGCTCTTCAGAAGGGACAGGCAGCATGGAAGGGGTGGTGGTGTGGCTCTCTATATCAGAGAAAGTTTTGTTGTCATGGAACTTGAGGCTGGGAATGATAAGGTTGAGTCCCTGTGGGTTAGGATCAGCAGGAAGGCCAACATGGCAAGCATCCTGGTGGGGGTCTGTTATAGACCGCCGAACCAGGATGAGGAGGCAGATGAGGAGTTCTACAAGCAGCTGGCAGAAGTTGTGAAATCACCAGCATTTGTTCTCATGGGGGACTTCAAATTCCCTGACAAATCCTGGAAACACAACACAGCCCAGAGAAAGCAGTCTAGTAGGTTTCTGGAGAGCGTGGAAGATAGCTTCCTGACACAGCTGTCAGTGAGCCTACAAGGGGAGGTGCCCCGCTGGACCTTCTCTTCACAAACAGAGAAGGACTGGTGGGAGATGTGGTGGTTGGAAGCTGTCTTGGGCAGAGTGACCACGAAATGGTAGAGTTCTCTATTTTGGCAAGGCCAGGAAGAGGACCAGTAAAACTGCTATGTTGGACTTCCAGAGGGCTCACTTTGAGCTGCTCAGGACACTGGCTGGCAGAGTCTTTTGGGAGGCAGTCCTGAAGGGCAGAGGAATCCTGGAAGGCTGGGCACTCTTCAAGATGGAAATAAATGGCACAGGAGTGGTCTGCCCCACGTGCCCAAAGACGAGCCGGCGGGGAAGAAGACTGGCCTGGCTGAACAGAGAATTGTGGCTTGAGCTTAGGAGAAAAAAGAGGGTTTACAATCTTTAGAAAAAAGGGCAGGACACTTGGGAGGACTATAAGGATGTTGTAAGGATGTGCAGGGACAAAACGAGAAAGGCCAAAGCTCATCTGGAGCTCAATCTGGCTACTGCCGTTAAAGACAACAAAAAATGTTTTTACAAATACATCAACGCAAAACGGAGGACTAAGGAGAATCTCCATCCTTTACTGGATGCGGGGGGAAACCTAGTTACAAAAGATGAGGAAAAGGCTGAGGTGCTTAATGCCTTCTTTGCCTCAGTCTTTAGTGGCAATACTAGTTGTTCTCTGGATACCCAGTACCCTGAGCTGGTGGAAGGGGATGGGGAGCAGAATGTGGCCCTCACTATCCATGAGGAAATGGTTGGCGACCTGCTATGGCACTTGGATGTGTGCAAGTCGATGGGGCCAGATGGGATCCACCTGAGGATATCGAGAGAACTGGCGGAAGAGCTGGCCAAGCCGCTTTCCATCATTTATCAGCAGTCCTGGCTATCGGGGGAGGTCCCAGTAGACTGGTGGCTAGCAAACGTGACGCCCATCTACAAGAAGGGCCAGAGGGCAGACCCAGGGAACTACAGGCCTGTCAGTTTGACCTCAGTGCCAGGGAAGCTCATGGAGCAGATTATCTTGAGTGTCATCACACAGCACTTACAGGGCAACCAGGTGATCAGGCCCAGTCAGCTTGGGTTTATGAAAGGCAGGTCCTGCTTGACGAAGCTGACCTCCTTCTATGACAAAGTGACGTGCTTGGTGGATGAGGGAAAGGCTGTGGATGTGGTCTACCTTGACTTCAGCAAGGCTTTTGACACCGTTTCCCACAGCATTCTCCTCAAGAAACTGACTGCTCATGGCTTGGACTGGCATACGC
Organism: Anas acuta; assembly: GCF_963932015.1. Lineage (NCBI taxonomy): Eukaryota > Metazoa > Chordata > Aves > Anseriformes > Anatidae > Anas > Anas acuta. The sequence goes on from NC_088980.1 coordinate 66,485,418, forward strand.
TTCGTTGGGTTAGAAACTGGCTGGATAGCCGGGCCCAAAGAGTCGTGGTAAATGGAGTCAAATCCAGTTGGAGGCCGGTCACTAGTGACGTCCCCCAGGGCTCGGTACTGGAGTTGGTCCTCTTTAATATCTTCATCGATGATCTAGATGAAGGCATTGAGTGCACCCTCAGTAAGTTCACAGATTGCACCAAGTTAGGTGCGTTTGTCGATCTGCTCGATGGTAGAAGGCTCTGCAGGAGGATCTGGATAGGCTGTCCAATGGGCTGACGCCAGCTGTATGAAATTCAACAATGCCAAGTGCCGGGTCCTTCACCTGGGGTGCAATAACCCCAAGGAGAGCTACAGGCTGGGAGATGAGTGGTTAGAAACCTGCCTGGCAGAGAAGGACCTGGGAGTACCTGAGTCAGCTGAATATGAGCCAGCAGTGTGCTCAGGTGGCCAAGAAGGTCAACTGCATCCTGGCTTGCATAAGAAGCAGTGTGACCAGCAGGGCTGGGGAGGTGATCGTCCTCCTGTATTCGGCTCTGGTGAGGCCGCACCTTGAGTACTGTCTTCTGTTTTGGGCCCCTCGCTACAAGAACGACATCGAGGTGCTTAAGCAAGTCCAGAGAAGGGCGACGAAGCTGGTGAGGGGCCTGGAGAACAAGTCCTACGAGGAGTGGCTGAAGGAGCTGGGCTTGTTCAGCCTGGAGAAAAGGAGGCTCAGGGGCGACCTTATTGCACTCTATGGATACCTTAAAGGAGGCTGTAGCAAGGTGGGGGTTGGTGTATTCTCCACATGACTGGTGACAGGACGAGGGGGAATGGGCTTAAGTTGCGCCAAGGGAGTTTTAAGTTGGATGTTAGGAAGAACTTCTTTAACGAAAGGGTTGTTAGACATTGGAACAGGCTGCCCAGGGAAGTGGTGGAGTCACCATCCCTGGAGGTCTTTAAAAGACGTTTAGATGTAGAGCTTAGTGATATGGTTTAGTGGAGGACTTGTTAGTGTTAGGTGAGAGGTTGGACTCGATGGTCTTGAGGTCTCTTTCAACCTAGAAATTCTGTGATTCTGTGTGATGCTGTGAAAACAATTTAGACAGTTCCTCCGCAATAAAATTTACTATACAATGTAATAAATAGAAGAAATCAGTGAAAGGACCTCCCAACAGCTGACAGAGATTTTAAACTACAGCCCAAACCAACATTCTGGCCCAGAAGTTTACTGGGCTACTCTTCCTCTTTAGTTATTCTGTATACATGCACTGCATTTTTGGTTAAATTGGTTTTAAGTGGATATGAACCACACATTTGAAAAGGTAGTTATTTAGGCTCAGGATTAACAAAAAAAAATTCATCCAGTTATGTCAGTATTTTGGAAAATAAAACTACATATTTCCAAGCTTCATACAAAAATACCACATTTGTCTCTGCTACAAACTGAATAAGAAAGAGTCTAGTAATATTTGCAGCTTGGCCTTTAATGTAATGAGACAGAATTTTATAGGATATGAAAAGACTTTCTTATTAAACAAGATGAGGTGTGAACAACTTTTGTTGCATTTGTCAAATGTTCGGAGTATGGTAGCTAGAATAAGTTAATGGCAGAAAATAGATTTGAGGATGGTGCTGAACAGACACAACAGGAGGCAAAGAGGAGACACATCCAACGTGACACAGCATTTTCTGACTCTATAGATTAGCTGACCACATGGAAAGAGAAATAAAGAGCAAGAAGACAATACATTTCACAATGCAGAAAGATTAATACATTCAACCGCTGGGCATTTTCTGTTTTCCGTTCTCCAACACACCTTTTGAAAAACACTTCTGTTCTTACCTCCTAGCTCAGCTATGCATGGAGGGGAGGCAGGACTCTCCCTTTAATAACTAGGCTAATCTTTCCTAGCAGGAGAAATCAGCCAACCTGAAGCAACTCCTTTGGCCAGATCAAAAATGCCAAAAACTTGCAGGTCTTTCCACTATTGAGCAAAAGCAGGCTCAGGGCAGGCAACAGCATACATGACACCATTTGCAACATGACTTGGGACAGCAGTTACAATGACAGTAGAAATGCCACAAGATACCTTCATGACTGGTGACTGGAATGAGTTCCCTACAGTACAGCCAAATGACACAGAGAAAAGGAAAATAAACCCATGCCAGACATAGTTGCTGTCTTGTTCATAGATCAGGTAGCCCACAGGTGGTTTAAAATAAGGAATAGCGAAAACCTACCAAATCCTTTCAGAATGTTTGCATCAGTTCCCAAAATAATGGAGATGAAAGAGGATAGCTATATTTTAAGAGCTGCTCTTACTTGTCACTTATTCCTGATTCTAGGTGGTCTAGAAATGACGTTTTCCTCTTTATCCTATTCTATTTCCTGCGAGAACCAAGAAGCAGAGAGCACGATTTCTGTATTTGACACATCTTCCAAGCAAACAAACAAACCTCACCACTGAATCAAATTCATTTTTTTTCTCCCAGAAGAACCTTACAGCTTATATCTATTTATTTAATAAATGCCCCTTAAGTACACAAACAAAAAGCATTCTAGGAATTCCAGGAGCAACAAAACAAATGAACTCAGTACCCCAAGAGATTTATATTTCTAAGTGGATTTTGGCATGTTTGGTAAGAGATGAATGCTGATGGTTTCCCCTCTAAAAGCATTAACAGGATTTTTCTCTATTACCCAGCTGTCAATTTCTATGCCATTTGCAGGAATATAATTGTTGTGGGTTTTGGTGTCATTGTTTGTTTTAAGACTTCTGCCCCTCTGCCAAGTGCATCTAGAATTGACCAGTGGCTCGAAAGTTAATTGCCATAGTCTGACAGACACATGTGCACATACACATACAGCACTCCTTAAGCCTCATTTCATTTGGAAGCCCAAAACAAAGAAAAGAAAGAGTTGCATTTATTTTCAATACCTGAGAATAAATACATGACCTTATGGAACAGAAGACTAGAAATAAAATAGAAGACAGAAGACTAATTCATCTTTTAGCTGTTGGCTGACATGGACACACAACTGTGAGCCCTACGAATAACCTTTCTTTCACATTAAAACAAGCAGCTGTCATCTCTGAGGGCTGCTTACTCCAGTGACATAAGCAAAGGATTGCTGGTTATTGATTCCCTTAATCACAAACCCAGATAATGAATAAAATGTCATGCTGATGTGCTGAAATCTACTACTGAGCTTAAAGTAAAAAAAAAAAAAAAAAAGAGAGAAAGAGAGAGAGAAAGGCTATTTTCAGGGATAGAGAAGGATTAAAGAGGGACTGTAATCATGGCAACATAAAAACAGGATCAAGGACAACATGCAACTATTTCTAGTGCCTAACTAAACTGCAGAATACATTGGTTTAGTGCTAGGAAACAGCTCCATCTCCTGTTCTGCACACAGAAGTTCACAGTCGTCTCATAAAAAAAACAACACAACAAAAAATACACCAACCACCATCCCACAGCTGCTGTTTTAGAGTCTCTGCAAAGAGGAAATGAAATTCAAGCTTATGTCTACAAAATTAAATGTTGTTATGAACACATTTAAATACCCCTTTTATCTGCTGGGATAGAACATTAGAAAAATAGATTCAAGTAGGTGCTAAAAATGGCTATTTGTCAAGCCATCATCTGAAATGACAGTGTGGGCTGTGCTCGGCTCCCCTTAAAAAACTTTCATGTGGTTGGAATGGAAATCCATCGTATATCCAGTGCTGCAGGCTCTGTTCACCATTTTATAGAATGCTTTAAAGCTTTTACTCCATAATATGACCATGCTTGGGTGCTTTCCCTTTCTCTCCCAGAGACCTCCAATGATACAGTAATCCCACTGAATACTTCGTGACATTCAACAGGAGTTTTTACATAAATTTTACAATAAAGTTTTCCCTTTTAGCTAAGCAAAAGAAATTGGAGAACTGGGGTACAATTCTCTTGCTCTTCCCAACACAGAGACATACTACTCTTTCCATCTTCTGCTGCACTACATCATGACTGAAACCGGGGGTGGTGGGGGGAATCAGTATGGGAGATGTGTCTGTGAAAGTGTACATTCTGCAGGGAAACATTACACAACTGGTTCTTGTGAAGCATTCCCAAAATACTTGGAAGACTGCAATCACCTGTGAGACTACATACAGCAAGAAGTAAAACCGGGGTTAAATATATTATAGCATTAGGAGAAAGGTAATAGAAATAACCTGATTTGATCCAAGCACAAGGCAACCTTTTAAAGAAGGGACAGCTCTGTTCCCCAACAAACAGCCTGTGTTATATCAGTTAGTGACAAGACAGGTATAGAATTAATGCTAGACAACATCATTTCACTCTTTTCCCAATTCACCTACATGAGAGGACTTGTCCTATCTGAGAGAGCAGTGGAGAAGACCTTCTTTCTGCCCATTCAGCATCGCAGAAAGGAGCTTTGATGCTCAACTCTGAAAATGAAGATAAGTAAACATCTGTGGGCAAGGCTAAAGGGCAGTATACCTCCACAAGTGGGAAGGTGAGAGCTAAGTTACATGCAGAACTCAGGACACTGATAGGAAAGTGAGTTTGTACTGAGAGAACAAAGGGATTCAACCACATTACAGAATGGCATATCACCAGAACAGTAAGAGCAGGCATTTGGGTGATCACTTTCAAACCCATGGAGAAATTCTAAAGCTGCACCCTTCCACCTGAACAGGGCAGTTTGGTGGTCTGAGGCTGCTATACAAATGCAAAGGGAGGACAAAAGCTCCAGCAGCTTCTCCATTATCCCATCTGTGCTGTGAAGCCACCAGATTCCTTGTACCTTGTAATGTACAGGCCAGCATGGAAATCATGTCTGCCATTCCCATTCAGTAAAATCTCTGCACTCCTCCAGTGCCTGTAAAACAAGAGCTGTACTTCCAGGGTGTTAGGTGACAACCAAGACCTACAATTCAAGCATTGACAGAAGTAAATGTACACAAATAGGACTTTGTGAAAATCTTTTCAAATGATATGGCTGTAACTCAACCCTTTTGTGCCTGGTTTTGGAACAAATCTATGAGCAAATGCAGCTTCTTCAGTGTGTGGGTGCAGGCTTAGGGTTTCCTTCATTTCACACCCATCCACCCTGGAATGGGAACCACAGCAGGTACTTACAAGATCACAGAGAAGAGCTTCATAGCGACCCAATAGCGCTCTTTATTGCTTATGTACCAACTGCCTTTATCATTTGCCTTTAAACAGTCTCCCCATGTGCCTTTATATCAGCATTTAGCCTATACTGGAATAACATGTCACACAGCATTCAAATAGAAGGCATCTCATGAATGGGAGATGTTTAAGTACTAGGCTGGCAGAAAGAAAAAGGATCCTAAAGGCTTAATTTATCTGTCCATAAATTGCATTGGAGATGGAGGAACGCCAGTCATTCAACACCATTCCGTCAGCTTGCTGGCAAAGGCAAGATAACTTACACTGAGTATCTTAAATCTTTGAAGAGGCTCAAGCAATGCACTATTTGCACTTGCATGCTGGAAACTAAGTGCCACCCTACTGGGAGATCATACCCTCTTGTGGAGGTATATGTGCTCACTGGAGAAGAGCCAGCTTTCCCAACTTCTCCCAGGAGTAATGTGGGCTGAAATCCTCCTCATATCCTTACAGCACCCATATGGTAGTGCTGGAAGGAGTGTGGGCTCCTGGATATACTAGATGCAACACAAGCCTGTTCTGTACCTGCTTGTTGCAACATCTGGAGTTGAGTGCAGTTGCTGAGCTATTATTTCACATTGGAGGAGTTAGCATGATAAAAATTCAGCTCTGCAGAGCTGGAAGGTTTGTAGTCCGATATGTCACATCGTGCCTTCAGACTGTTACTAAAAATAGTTATGCTATTTATTTCATAGCCTGGGAAGGTAAAGAACACTTATCATCTGCATTAAAATGCCCAGTGGCAGTACAAGGCTGGTTGGTCTGTAGGGAGCAAGTGTCAAGTAGTTGCCGTCTGAAAATGTAAGAAAACCCAGCAGGTTTGACCACCCACCTGCAAAACTGCAACACTGTCTGATTTTATTCCATTGCAAAGTAACATCACTTCTCTTTCTTTTCACTCCTAGCATGAGTCTTCTCAGCTAAGAGCTCCTCAGCAAGCATAGCAATTTATGAGCAATTACCTATTCTTATTCCTATGAAAGAGGACCTGCCTTCTGCTTTGCCCCTCAGATGTTATGGGTCTAGAAGGATGGTTTTGCAATGGGAGCTCATCTCATTCCAAATACCACTCCCGAGGTCTCTGGGAGCAAATCAGTGTCAAGGGCTGGCCTTATAGTGGTTTAAAGGAGAAGGGAAATATTCTTGCAGCTCCCTACAGCTTCCTCTGAGAATTAGCACTACAATAAAGCAAACAGCTGTATGAGAATTCCCTCAAAGCAAAAATCCTTACAGCACATAAAGCAAAACACTGTATGAAATTAAGCCAGTTAAAATAGCAGTACAGTCTGTCTGGACACTTCTGCTGAGACACGGGGTTTTCACACAATTTTTATGACCCTATTTGAGGACAGCAAGATGGTGCAGAGACCAGTCAGGGGTAAATCCAAGGAGGTGGGAAGGAAAAGAATCACAGAATCACAGAATCACAGAATTTCTAGGTTGGAACCTAGACCTCAAGATCATCGAGTCCAACCTCTGACCTAACACTAACAAGTCCTCCGCTAAACCATATCACTAAGCTCTACATCTAAACGTCTTTTAAAGACCTCCAGGGATGGTGACTCCACCATCTCCCTGGGCAGCCTGTTCCAATGCCTCACAACCCTTTCAGTAAAGCAGTTCTTCCTAACATCTAACCTAAAACTCCCCTGGCGCAACTTTAGCCCGTCCCCCCTCGTCCTGTCACCAGGCACGTGGGAGAACAGGCCAACCCCCACCTCTCTACAGCCTCCTTTAAGGTATCTGTAAAGAGCAATAAGGTCGCCCCTGAGCCTCCTCTTCTCCAGGCTGAACAAGCCCAGCTCCTTCAGCCACTCCTCGTAGGACTTGTTCTCCAGGCCCCTCACCAGCTTCGTCGCCCTTCTTTGGACCCGCTCAAGCACCTTGATGTCCTTCTTGTAGCGAGGGGCCCAAAACTGAACACAGTACTCGAGGTGCGGCCTCACCAGAGCCGAGTACAGGGGGACGATCACCTCCCTAGCCCTGCTGGTCACACTGTTTCTGATACAAGCCAGGATGCCGTTGGCCTTCTTGGCCACCTGAGCACACTGCTGGCTCATATTCAGCCGACTGTCCACCATCACTCCCAGGTCCTTCTCTGCCTGGCAGCTCTCCAACCACTCATCTCCCAGCCTGTAGCTCTGCTTGGGGTTATTGCGCCCCAGGTGCAGGACCCGGCACTTGGCCTTGTTGAACCTCATGCAGTTGACCTCAGCCCATCAGTGCAGCCTATCCAGATCCTCCTGCAGAGCCTTCCTACCCTCGACCAGATTGACACACGCACCTAACTTGGTGTCATCTGCGAACTTACTGAGGGTGCACTCAATGCCCTCGTCCAGATCATCAATGAAGATGTTAAAGAGGACCGGCCCCAGCACCGAGCCCTGGGGGACGCCACTAGTGACTGGCCTCCAACTGGATTTGACTCCATTTACCACGACTCTTTGGGCCTGGCTATCCAGCCAGTTTCTAACCCAACGAAGCGTGCGCCAGTCCAAGCCAAGAGCAGCCAGTTTCTTGAGGAGAATGCTGTGGGAAACGGTGTCAAAAGCCTTGCTGAAGTCAAGGTAGACCACATCCACAGCCTTTCCCTCATCCACCCAGCGCGTCACTTTGTCATAGAAGGAGATCAGGTTCGTCAAGCAGGACCTGCCTTTCATAAACCCAAGCTGACTGGGCCTGATCGCCTGCTTGCCCTTCAAGTGCCGCATGATGACTCTCAAGAGGATCTGCTCCATGATCTTCCCTGGCACTGAGGTCAAACTGACAGGCCTGTAGTTCCCTGGGTCTGCCCTCTGGCCCTTCTTGTAGATGGGCGTCACATTCGCTAGCCGCCAGTCTACTGGGACCTCTCCCGATAGCCAGGACTGCTGATAAATGATGGACAGGGGCTTGGCCAGCTCCTCTGCCAGTTCTCTCAGTACCCTTGGGTGGATCCCATCCGGCCCCATCGACTTGTGCACATCCAAGTGCCGTAAGGCCTGCAGTTGTGCTGCTCATTAGCATTTCCCAGAGCAGTACACAGAGCTGCACTACTAACCTGTGATCTCCTGGAGGAGGAGGGCTGTGTCCTATATGGCATAGCCTAACTCAGGGCAGAGCAGACAGATGTCAAGCTGAGCATCTTGCTTTGACATCCCTGCACTCGAAGCCAAACTAGCTTTTCAGGGGAAGGATGAGCTTTCGTCTGTGACACTGAATTATAATTAAACAGCTTGACCTATAACTCCCAGTTCACATGCTCCTTGTGAGATTTTGGGTAAATCACTCTGAGGCTTTGGTTTAATCCTCTGTTGTAATTACTGGTGCTTTCTGTCCCTGGCTCAAAGCTGGCCAAGCAGTATCCAGACCTGATCTCAGTCACTACTGCTGCCTCGGAGCATGCACTGTGCCAAACTGACAGCCCCAGAAACTTCCTCAGAGGGAGGGCCTGCTCCCTGGATCAATCCTGCAACAAGCTCATCTAATAACCTTGTTGATGATCATCTACACTTCTTTTTGGGTAGAAGACAGACCTTTTGAGTTCACCAGGTGAAACATATAACATCTAAAAATTATTCTACTGCAGGGTGGAATTTTTAAAAGAGCTGCTATTAGCAGCAGGTATATGCAGCACAGCAGAGAGCAGATCACTTTGAATGACAGACTGAAATCCATATGGGTATAGCCCTCTCCTGTAAGTGGGTGAAAGTGTTCTCACCTACAGGAATAACAATTCTTGCAGCTTCAGGTTTTTAAATATATAAAAATCTTAGATGTAGGGTTGGTTAAGTAGTTCAAATAATGAAACTCTCCAGTGTACAATGCTATCATTTTAGATAATAAGACATTTCTCCATTTTCCAAAAGGTAAAAGACAGACTATAAATTCTGCATCTAGCAGCCCAGGGAGGCTTCTCCTAAAAGCCCCAACAGCCATCATTTCATTGTCTGGGATGCATCAGGATCAGTTAATGCTGATGAATTGCAAGGCTTTGTGCTCAGAATAAAAGCAGGGGCAGTGAGGCTTCATGACTTGAAGCTACTAGAGAGCTTTCTGCAAATAAGGTGCAGAAGGGGAAAAGAAAAACAAAACAAACAAACAAAAAACACCTGCCACCAACTAATACAAAACTAGTAAATAACTACAAAATATTTGCTAAGAGAGGAACATACAAGGTCATTATCATACTATATACTACATACAGGGCAATCTCTGCAAAGCAGACTTTATGGGACAACCTGCGTTTCACAGAGCAGGTGGCAAAGCTGCCCTTTAGGTGCTGGCAAGCCAGAGGACCTGTGCCTCAGCCATCTGGAACTCCATCAGCACACACTGATGCTGGGAATATAACGCACAAAAATTTGCATAGCTGATTTTCTGCTCTGTGCTTTGGTGAGGACAGCAGAGACAAGCAGCCTTGCCCTGCTGACCACTTGTGACAAGAATTTACTTGGCAACAGAGACCCTCAGGTGGCCAGATGAGACCAGCCATCTGTTAGCTGCGAGGCTGCATCCAACCACTGCATGAAAAGGTAAAAATTAAAACAAAATAAAAGAAAAAAAAATCAAAGAACGGGCAGAGAAAGATAACGATTAACTGTGCTGCATTTTTTTTCCTTTTCTTTTTTTTTTTTTTTTTTTCCCCAACAGTAGAGGGCGTCAGTCCCCCATTCTGTCCATAGCCCTGGCCCGCTGCAAGCCCAGCACGATGCTCTGGATTCTCAGCAATCCCCTGAGAGACAGGCAGCAATTTTATTTTTAGGGAGCAACGCATTTTGTGTGTGCTACCAGAAATAAAAGAGGCAAGAGCACTAGTGCTGGCTTCAGGCAGCTAAATAGACACTTCTCCTTTGTTAAGTGAGAAAGATGTTTGCAGGTTGAGACACAGAACTGCTTTTACACTAGGCGTGCATTCACACAAGAGCCATTTAAAAATACATCAGCCCTCCAAGCAGAGTTTGAACTCTACCAGAGTTGCAGATCTCCCACTATGGTACTCAGTCCCATGACAGGACTCTGCACGCTGGCCAGGCTCAGACACACAACCCAGAGCACCTCCAGATTGTCATCTATATACCAGGATAGAGCCTCACTGCTTCAGTTATCAGACCCAACCCAAATCCAGTTGGTCTCCCATGGGAACCTAAGCATTACACTCCTAGTATCTATTTATTTTTAAAGATGGACTCAAGGAAAGAACCTGCAAGTATTTAGGGCTAATGAATGAAGGAGGAGATAGGACTTGGCCACTCATACTGTAGCTGTTGGCACAGGTCCACCTCTAAAAGCCTTTCAAGCATTTAAAGTCCTGGTCTGGAAACAAAATCAGCATCAGGTCATGTGGTAGAAACTGTATCTAGTGTTGGTGCAATATAAATAAACACAATAAAAGGGGACAGGGCCCAGCAGTAGCAGCACCTCTGCTCTGAGGCATGACACCGGTGTCGCTGTCACTATCTGCTGCCCCACAGCACACAAGCTGGGACATTGCAATGGCCCCTTCTGAAAGGGGACTGTTTTAATTGCACAGCAGACATCAGGGCTGTGGGGATGTGCCTTGTCCAGGGCTGCAAAGTAAGCCCAGGAAAACATCAGAAACAAAATCCATGTCTCCAGAGTAGCTGGCATTAATGTCATCATGCCACATCCACATGGGCTCCTTTCCAGAGCGTCATCTCCATGCCCTGACAAGATAATCGGACGTTTTCTGCTCAAAGCACTGGCTGTATAACAAAGACCATGTGTAACCCAAGCCTCCACATGGCCATTTCTGACATGAGAGACTGGATCTGAGTAGCAGATTCCTCCAAAATTTGTCTCAGCTGGTCCCCCAGCACCAAACATTAGCTCATGTTAGCCCACCAGTGCTGACACTCAGGAAAACATCAGGTGACATTTCAGGTCTCAGCTTCAGAAACACAAACATTTTCCCTCTGAGCTCCAGAAAAAACACAAATGCAAGCCAAGCTCTATCAGGTACTGAAGTTCTAGCTCAAGGGAAACAGGCAGAACATTCTCAGAAAAGTAGAAAAATTGATTCAAAGTGGCAAAGGGACTAAGGCTTATGGTAAGTTCAGAACAAGAAGATGCAGCCTTGTGATCCCATGCTGCGAAAAGAGATCAGTACCTGCTACATACATAATTTATGCTGCTGAGTCAGACATGTCCCATATTTGCTGTTTTAACTATTAAAGCAAATGAAAAGAAAAAAAAAAAAAGAATAAAAAGCCCACATATCCCCTAGAAACAATACCATTCACTGAATAAACAGGTCATTTGGGCAAAGCTTTGAAGTGGTCAAAATTATTAATTAGGCCCTATTTTTCTATGGACAGGAATTGTATTTGAAAACAACCAAAGCTTTGTTGAAATAACTGGTGTAAATGTTCCTATTTTCAGAAGGCATGCTAGCGATGAATAAATAATGAAGGTACCATTTATTTAAAAACTCTTTTTGGGAAGCCCCACAGCTCTACTTGTCTGTTTGCCTCACACACACAAAAAAAATCCTTGCGTCAAAAGAACCTCAAAGATAAAGTGAGTGACCAAAGTATATCCACTCCCTCCCTGCTCCACCTTTCCCCTGCCAAAGTAAATTATCATTTATTCATATTTTCTTCAGAAGATTTAAAGTGTGCTGAAAACTTTCAATGTCAAAAATGAGCATCTACACCCAAAGCATAATCACCCTGGGCAAGTCTCATCTTTCAGATCTAGGTTTTCAATGAAAGACCAGTAAATGCCTTTGTAAGGAAAGAGTAGCCATTTTCTATGGACTTTTATTTTTATTGAAGCAGTGTTTTAATAGAAAAATTCTGGCCATTTCTGCCAGCTGAAAGGCAGGTTCACATCGCATGCAGCTGGACAGTCCCGTTGTGCAGCAAGGTAGTCGTGCCCAAACCACTTCCTTTCTTGCTATTTCATGACACTAGAAGAACCCATCGCTATGGTTGTTCACAATCAGAGGTTGATCTGAACACTACGTATTCAGTGTATGATGGGAAGAGAACAGAGAGGAGCAGAAAAGTATGGGTGGTTTTCCTGTAACTGAGCTCCTTCTGTCAAGGGAAGATATTCCCACAATACCAATGCAATAGCAGGCACTGTGAAAGACTACCTAGTGAAGTTACCAGATAGTAAAACTTAAAGCTGACCACAAACCAAATTAAGCTGTGGCCTTGTCACAGTCTGTGGAGAATGCCAAGACAGGCAGGAGGGACAAAATGAATCTATGAGGATCCACCCATAGCTTCTGAAATGCAACCAGTGAAAGTAAGCGAATGAGTAAAAACCTTCAGTGCATTAGTGGCTGGAAGGCTTTAACAGCAGAAAGATCACTGGCATGGTCCTGCATCCAACACACAGCAGCTGCTGTCAGAAGATGGGGCCCAAGCTGGATGCAGCTGCTGTCCTGACAGTACAGGGGAATAGCTCGGGTTGGGGTCTTTGTGCTGGCTGCCAACCTCAATGTTTTCACAGCTACCATTCCTGCAGCTGTTATCTGTTGGAGATCAACAAGGGAGGAGGAGATGGCCACTAGCCAGAGATACAGCAAGGCCTGTGTGCCTAACTAAAAGGACATGGAGACACATCCAAAAGCATTGACTGATCCTAATTATGAGAAATGCTCATTCTTCTAACCACACAACTCTGCGATGAAGATAGAAGAAAGTCTTTTAAAAAAAAAAAAAAAAAAAAAGGAAAAGATGAACCTTATTTCATTCCAGGATATGATACCAAACATATTTTTATAGACTGTCATCTTTGCTTCCACAGGGTTTTTCTACAGTTTTTCATTCATTTTAAATTTGCAACAGATTTTGTTTCTTAAGGTCAGAAACATTCAGTTTACCCAGCTATTTTTAGCCAGGCTGGACAGATTCATTGAATTACACCATGAATTATTCATAGCACCAAGAAACAGCCTAGGCATTGCTATGATATTTGAAAACAATAAGGGCTTCTCACGTTTTTGCTGTGCAAGTGCAAATCTTGGCTCCAGCAGGAGTCTCACAGGTTTGTCAAGCGGGCCAGAAATGGGCCTGTCTGATTTCCTCTGGACAACTATCTTTACTCAAGTGCTGGAAACATGGTGAAAATCGCAGAGGCCTATTACAGCAAAGCCAGAATACTCCACCACAATTTCTTTTTGTTACTATTATTAGTGTCACTTATTGAATGTAAATTTTGATAGCTTTGGTTTCTGGGCTTAAAAAAGCCACACCTACCAAAGCAGACAAAAGGTCCCTCAGAGCAGAGAAAAGAACAGCAGGAAAGAAATTGTTGCTGACTGTTCTGGAAATATCCTTCACCCAACTTACTAATTACACACTCTGTTGATCACCTATAATTACGATCTGAAAGGAAATTCTACACCCTAGCAATTTATCTGGTGTTTCTTTCTTAAAGTCAACCATTTTCACTATAATGAACCTCAGTATGAAGCAGCTAAACCTTGGAGGGAAAGGCTACAGATGCGACCATGAGTGCTTGCTGTCTCATTAACATTTTACTTGCTTGGCTAGGAGTCCTTTTGTTACAGGAAGCTAAGTGTTTTTATGGCTAACTCTCCTGAATCTGTAATAATATCCATTATGAATGTGATTTCTGCTTTTAAGCTACTGAACCTCTAAACAATCTCCACTAAAGCTAACAGTCAATGTGCAGCACTAGCTAAAATACAAGTAATTGCTGCCTTGGCCAGCTCAACAGCACAACACTAAGCTTGACATTTGGCAACTCTTAGTATTTATATCTGGATGGATCCAACCTGTCAGATACAGACTTCCCAAATGCAAGAGGATGTCTGGAGCTACTTTTCATTACAGTCAGTATGACGGAACCAAAAGGAATAGAAGGCAGTAACGCCTATGCTTAAGGCAATTGTGAGAAATTAATATAGGAGTTATTTAAGTGAAATTTAACGGAGAATAAGTCACTGTTCAGACTCCTGGTGTAGTGGGAACCTTCATGACTGTAACCATATAGAACAGCTGCCTCACAGCACCAAAAATAATTCATCATATAAAAACAGGTCAGATATGAAAATGAGAAGAGGGCTCCGTCACAATGAATAACTTTGTATGAGAAACACAACTCTCCTGATCCCTGCTCTCACCTTCTCGTGGGCAGCGGGTTCCAAACAAAACTAAGTCAGGCCTTGCCGAGGCGATCGGCTCCGGGGCAGACACGTACTGCAGCAGAGCGGGGGATCAAAGCGGGCAAGGCTTTTTTGTGGCATCGAGGCCACTCGAGGCAGCCGAGGGAGGCTGACGAAGTGCGGGTGGAGCCAGCAGCGCCCCCTCCCCGGCCGTTCAAAAGCCGCCCCTGGGGCTCCATGCAGAAGACAAAAGTTCCCGCATTCTGCCAGGCAGCAGGAGGAGACCTAGACCAAGGCGGGGAATGGAGGCAGGTTCCTGTTCAGGGTGGTAGATGAGCCCTGTCACTGCCCACCTCACCTTCCCATGTACCCTTATATAAGAGGTATGAAGGTCTAGAACACAACAGTCAAAATGATGAAGCAGATGAAAGCCCGTCCTATTTGAAGAGCGTGTCTAAGGCAAGGCAGCCTACTCCCTGTGCTGCTACCTCATCTGTCAAAAAAGAAAGAAGGGTTATTGTCATGGGGGACTCCCTTTTGAAAGGGACAGAGAGCCCAATATGCCAACCAGACCCAACCCACAAGGAGATCTGTTGTCTTCTCAGGTGAGAGACTTGCTAAGACAGTCAAGCGCCTGGTATGGCCTTCTGACTACTCCCTGCTACTGGTTTTTCAGGCTGATAATGACAAGGTAGCAATGAGAAGTCCGAGAGAGATCAAAAGGTACTTTAGGGCTTTGGGGCGACTACTTAAAGGATCAGGGGCACAGGTTGTGTTTGCCTCTGTCCTTCCAATAGGGGGGATTGATGCTGACAAGCAGGCTCACCACATTAACATGTGGCTTCAGCACTAGTGCAACTGGCAGAACTTTGGGTTCTTTGATCACAGGAAGGTCTACGTGACACCAGGCCTGCTGGCACCAGATGGGATGCACCTCTCTCAGAGAGGGGTATTTTTGCTCAGGAGTTAGCAGGGCTGATAGATAGGACTTTAAACTAGACTCAAAGGGGGAAGAGGATAAAACCAGATACGCTGGTGATGAGCTAAGGGATGGTGCCCTAGAATCAGAGGGACATTGTGCTGGTGAGGTCCTTCGGTCGGCTCCACGAGGTGCTGCATGTAGCAAGGCACATTTGAAGTGCTTCTACACAAACACACGCAGTATGAGGAATAAAATGGATGAACTAGAAGTCTTGGCCCAGTCCCACAGCTACGACATCATCGGCATAAGCGAAACCTGGTGGGATGAGTCCTGGGGCTGGTGTGCTGCAATAGATGGTTACAGGCTCTTCAGAAGGGACAGATAGGGTAGGTGGGGTGGTGATGTATGTGAAGCATGGGCTGGACTATGTGGAACTTCAAGTTGGCGATGGCAAAGTTGAGAGCCTCTGGGTAAGAATTAAGGGATGAACAAATAAAGGGGACATTGTACTGGGAGTCTATTACAGACCACCCGGCCAGGATGACAACACTGATTAATTATTCTTTGAAGAACTACGATAAGCCTTGAGATCAACTCGCCTTGTCCTTACGGGGGATTTCAACTTGCCAGACATCAACTGGGACCACCATATGGCTGACATGAGCAAGTCCAGGAGGTTCGTAAAGCACTTAGATGATAACTAGGTGCAGGTGCTAAGGGAGCCAAATAGGAAAGGTGCCCTCCTAGATCTGTTGCTGGAGAACAGAGATGGTCTTGTGGGGGACATGGCAATTGGCGGCCGTCTCGGTTATAGTGACCATGAAGTGATTGAGCTTAGAATTTATGGCAACAGAAGGAAAACTGCCACCAAAACTTCAGCCCTGGATATGGGGAAAGCAGACTTCAGGCTGCTCAGGGAACTAGTCAGCAAGGTCCCCCGGGAAACTGCTTTTGAAGGCATTGGCGTCCATCAGTGCTGGTCAATCTTTAAACAGTGCCTACTGAAAGCACAAGATCAGGCAATTCCCAAATATTGGAAGTCAAGCAGACGGGGCAGAAAGCAGGCTTGGCTGACCAGGGATCTTCTTCTAGAACTTAGGCAAAAAAAGAAAGTGCACAGCTGCTGGAAGGAGGGTCAGGCGACAAGGAAGGAATACAGGGATGCTGTTTGCGTTTGTAGGGAGAAAATTCACGTGGCCAAAGCCCAACTAGAGCTGAAGCTTGCCATGTCTGTAGGAGATGATAAAAAAGTTTCTTTCTGGAAAAGTTTCTTTCTTTCTTTCTGGAGAGGTCCCAGTAGCTTGGAAGCTGGCAAATGTTGTGCCAATTTTCTTACCAAGGGTAAGAAAGACCCTGGTAATTACAGGCCTGTCAGTCTCCCGTCAGTGCCTGGTACAATTATGGAGAAGTTGATTCTTGAAGTTATTGAAGTGCACCTGGGGGACAATGCTGTCATTGGTCCCAACCAACATGGGTTCATGAGGGGAAGATCCTGCCTAACAAATTTGATTTCCTTTTATGATAAGAACACCCATCTAGTTGAACAAGGGAAACCAGCTGATGTGATCTTTTTGGACTTCAGCAAGGCTTTTGACACAGTTTCCCATAGGATCCTACTGGACAAAATGTCCAGAATACAACTTAACAAAAACATCATACGATGGGTGAGCAATTGGCTGGCGGGCAGGGCTCAAAGGGTTGTGGTAAATGGTGCCACATCAGGCCGGCAGATGGTCACTAGTGGGGTCCCCCAAGGCTCCATTTTAGGGCCAGTCCTCTTCAATGTTTTTTGTACAAATAATTTGTATGTAGGACTAGAAGGTGTTTTGAGCAAATTTGCTGACGACACCATACTTGGAGGAGTTGTGGACTCGGATGAGGGTGGTAAGGCCTTGCAGAGAGACCTGGACAAATTGGAAAGCTGGGCAATCACTAACTGCATGAGGTTTAAAAGA
Organism: Anas acuta; assembly: GCF_963932015.1. Classification (NCBI taxonomy): domain Eukaryota; kingdom Metazoa; phylum Chordata; class Aves; order Anseriformes; family Anatidae; genus Anas; species Anas acuta. Next base: position 66,502,554 of record NC_088980.1, read on the forward strand.
GCAAGTGCTATGTCCTGTACCTGGGATGGGGGAACCATGGCTATATATACAGACTGGGCGATGAGAAGCTGGAGAGCAGCCCTGCAGAGAGGGATATGGGGGTCATGGTTGATAGCAAGTTGAATATGAGACAGCAGTGTGCCCTGGCAGCCAGGAAGGCCAACCGTATCCTGGGGTGCATCAAGCATGGCATCACTAGTTGGTTGAGGGAGGTAATTGTCCCACTCTACTCTGTTCTGTTGTGGCCTCACCTCGAGTACTGCGTGCAGTTCTGGGCACCACAGTACAAAAAGGACATTAAACTGTTGGAGAGTGTCCAGAGTAGGGCAACAAAAATGGTGAAGAGCCTAGAGGGGAAGATGTATGAGGAGTGGCTGAGGGTGCTGGGCCTGTTCAGCCTGGAGAAGAGGAGGCTGTGGGGGGACCTCGTCGTGGTCTACAACTTCCTCGCAAGGGGGAGTGGAGAGGCAAGTGACCTATTCTCTGTAAACACCAGTGATAGGACCCGTGGGAATGGTGTTAAGCTGAGGCAGGGGAAGTTTAGGCTGGACATCAGGAAGAGGTTCTTCACTGAGAGGGTGGTTGCATGCTGGAACAGGCTCTCTAGGGTAGCAGTCACTGCACCAAGTCTGTTGGAGTTTAAGAAGCATTTGGACTGTGCACTTAGTCACATGGTCTAAACTTTTGGATAGACCTGTGCAGCACCAGGAGATGGACTCGATGATCCTTATGGGTCCCTTCCAACTCAGGATATTCTATGATAGGTGAGAAAGGCACAAAATAGGTGAAAAGACAGAGCTGCCAATCAACTTCTACCAACAGCTCCATGGAGCAAAAATGGTTCAGACCTGTTCCTTTCAGCTACCTTCTCACTACAGTCATGAAGGGTGAAAGAAGGGACAGAAGTAGAAGAATAGAAATCAGCAGCAAAGAAAGGGTGGAGAGGACTAAGAAACAAAGATGAATAGGTGAGACTATTCAAAATAGCAATTAACATTTCTAAATAGGACTCCCAATTGCTCTCTCCACAGAAATTGAGGCCATCTTGGCTTTTAAAGGCTCTCTCAGACCTGTATTATCTACATTCAAAGACAAAAGCAACATGTGACCCAGGCCATCTGATGCAAGAAGCCAATAATCTAATACAGGTGAGGCATCAGTGCTCTTCAAACACCTAAGGACCAAGGAAATAACCTTCCACTATCCAGGGGAGAGTCCCCTCTGCACAGAAAGCTGCTCTCAGGGAAACTGTCTCCTACCAAGGCCTTGATTTAACCCATCTCTACAGTGAATGCCTTTAGGCCACCTCCTCAGAGGGCAGGGCCAGTCACCTCCCCAGAGCTCCTAAGCGGGTTGGTGCTCTTTGCTTCATGAACTTCCTAGAAAATTCTATTGCCTTCTGTGATACTGGAAATCAACTTCTCTGTAGATAAGTTCATTTCTGCAAGCTTATTCCCAAGAAAGGAGAAAAAAATGAATTGCAATAGAGATGATTTTCTGATCACATTAATGTATATTAGTTTCTCTCATATTCACCATTTCTTGTATTGCTATCCCTCTGAGATCTTACCTTCTCTTCAGCTCTGTTTGTACTGTGTGGTCTTGAGTCTCTTCTGTTTGAAGATGTGTGGTAATTTTACTGTGCTAGGCAGCTGAACTCCACCACATCCGCTCTCCCACTCCCTCTCCTTAGAAGAGGAGGGGAAGAAGTAAAGGAAAGAACAACTCATGGGCTGAGATAAGGATAATTTAATTAAAGGGAAAAGAAAGAAATAATTATGAAGGAAATATTATTATTAATTAAATTAACTAAAGGAAAAAAGGGAAAGGGGAAAAGGGAGGGGGAAAGGGAAAAACAAAACAAAACAAAACAAAACAAAAGCCAAACACCACAAAACGAGTGAAGACTGTGTGAAAGTACAGACAAAAGAAATTACTCTCTACTTCCCACAAATGAGTGATGCTTGACCACATCCTTGAAGTAGGGCCTCAACGCATGTAGCCGGTGTTCGGGAGGACAGATGTTTTCTACAACGAGAGCCCACCCGTCCACTCTTCTTCCTTTTTCCACCTTTTATTGATGAGTGTAACATCATATGGTATGGAATATCCCTTTGTTTGATTTAGGTCAGCTGCCCCGGTGAAGTTCATTTCTCACTTTTTGCCCACCCCCTAGGAGGGTTAGAGAGAGTCCTGATGCTGTGCCAGCACTGCTCACCAGCACAGAATCACAGAATCACAGAATTTCTAGGTTGGAACCTAGACCTCAAGATCATCGAGTCCAACCTCTGACCTAACACTAACAAGTCCTCCGCTAAACCATATCACTAAGCTCTACATCTAAACGTCTTTTAAAGACCTCCAGGGATGGGGACTCCACCACTTCCCTGGGCAGCCTGTTCCAATGTCTAACAACCCTTTCGTTAAAGAAGTTCTTCCTAACATCCAACTTAAAACTCCCTTGGCGCAACTTAAGCCCATTCCCCCTCGTCCTGTCACCAGGCACGTAGGAGAACAGACCAACTCACACCTCTCTACAGCCTCCTTTAAGGTATCTGTAAAGAGCAATAAGGTTGCCCCTGAGCCTTCTTTTCTCCAGGCTGAACAAGCCCAGCTCCCTCAGCTGCTCCTCGTAGGACTTGTTCTCCAGGCCCCTCACCAGTTGACACAACGCTGGTGTGATACCACTGCTGTTCTAGCTACAAGTGCAGAGCACAGCACTGTATGGGCTGCTGCAGCGAAAGTTAACATCCCCTCCAGACCCAGCACAAGGTGTGAAGTTTTGTGGGGAAAACAACCAAGAAGAAAGAAAAACAAACAAACAAACAAACAAGAAAAGACTGCCTGTCGTCATGAATCCTTAGCAGCTCAACTCAAACTTTTCTCATGAGCTTCAGGTTGAAGGACACTAAGCACAAAAAAATGTCACTGGAAACTTGTTTTACTCAGTAATTCATTATTCAAAGAACAGAGGTTAGGTGCTAGTTTGGTCCTAGTGTTATCTTTGTATCAATGACACAGGTCAGGCATTTGAAACACTGAGAAGCCTGGCATGCATTGGTTCCAACAGCAGCTCAGAAAACAAATGGTCTCAGAGGGACCAAAGAGAAGTTTAGCTTGTAGACTGTTCTTCTGTTTCCGGCCATGGCAAGTTACCAGAGGCTGGGAAAAAGGTTACAAGACTACCATGCTTCTTTCTCAAATCAGCTCTGTTTATGCGTTTTGTGGTAGGATTTCTTGAGGCTATAAAGCTCAAAAGGGGTGGAAGATTTAGTATGGAAAGCAAATTTAATTCAGATTTGAATCAATGTCAGGGTTTTCTTTGTTTTGTTTGGCTGGTTGGTTTGGTTTTTGTTAATTTTCAATTTGCACTTTATAAAAACAGAAAACGAATGAAAGAGATTTTTCAAAATGTGGGTTTCATATATGTATGGGAACTTTGGCATCATGCATAAAGCCATGCTGAGTCAAAGCTAAAAGTGACTCAGACATCAGCTACTGAGCAGAAACTTTTCTTAAATGAACATCAGCACCTTTCTGCTTGACTAACCTGATCTCCTTCCATGACAAAGTGACATGCTGGATGGACGAGGGAAAGGCTGTGGATGTGGTCTACCTTGATTTCAGCAAGGCTTTTGACACCGTTTCCCACAGCATTCTCCTCAAGAAACTAGCTGCTCTTGGCTTGGACTGGCATATGCTTTGTTGGGTTAGAAACTGTCTGCTTAGCCGGGCCCAAAGAGTCATGGTGAATGGAATCAAATCCAGTTGGAGGCCGGTCACTAGTGGAGTCCCCCAGGGCTCAGTACTGGGACAGTTCTCTTTGATATCTTTATCGATGATCTGGATGAGGGGATCGAGTGCACCCTCAGTAAGTTCGCAGATGACACCAAGTTAGGTGCGTGTGTCAATCTGCTCAAGGGTAGGAAGGCTCTGCAGGAGGATCTGGATAGGCTGCACCGATGGGCTGAGGCCAACTGAATGAAGTTCAACAAGGCCAAGTGCTGGGTCCTGCACCTGAGGCACAACAACCCCAAGCAGAGCTACAGGCTGGGAGATGAGTGGTTGGAGAGCTGCCAGGCAGAGAAGGACCTGGGAGTATTGGTGGATAGTCAGCTGAATAGGAGCCAGCAGTGTGCTCAGGTGGCCAAGAAGGTCAACTGCATCCTGGCTTGCATAAGAAGCAGTGTGGCCAGCAGGGCTAGGGAAGTGATTGTTGTCCTCTACTCGGCTCTGGTGAGGCCGCACCTCGAGTACTGTGTTCAGTTTTGGGCCTCTCGCTAGAAGAAGGACATGGAGGTGCTCAAGTGAGTCCAGAGAAGGGCAATGAAGCTGGTGAGGGGTCTGGAGAACAAGTCTTATGAAGAGCAGCTGAGGGAGCTGGGCTTGTTCAGCCTGGAGAAAAGGAGGCTCAGGGGTGACCTTATCGCACTCTATAGGTACCTTAAAGGAGGCTGTGGTGAGGTGTGGGTTGGTCTATTCTCCCATGTGCCTGGTGACAGGACAAGGGGGAATGGGCTAAAGTTACACCAGAGAAGGTTTAGGTTGGATATGAGGAAAAACTTCTTTACCACAATGGTTGTTAGACATTGGAGTGGGCTGCCCAGGGAAGTGGGGGAAGTGGTGACTCCGGGAAGTTACCATCCCTGGAGGTCTTTAAAATATATTTAGATGTAGAGCTTAGTGATATGGTTTAGTGGAGGACTGGTTAGTGTTAGGTCGGAAGTTGGACTCGGTGATCTTGGAGGTCTCTTCCAACCTAGATGATTCTGTGATTCTGTGAAATCAGCTTATTGTCAGAGCGTTCACAAGGAAAGATGAAAACTCTAGTTTAAATCCATCCCTAGATTGCAGAGGATTGATAAAGTTAATGTGCATCATGAGTTTTTTTCTCCAAAAACTTGGAGAATAGTTGGTTGGGAAACCTATGTTCTGTTTTCTTTTCTCACTGACTGTCCTCTCAACTCTCGACCCATTTTCTGCACCATGGCACAACTTCAGGAGCTGGGTAAAGTATGCTATGCCCCACCAGCAACCTCTCAAAGGAGCAATGCAGTTATGGCATTGTCATAGGAAACAATGATCACACTGAACCTCAGTCCTGCACTTCCCTGGAAACGCACAACCTAGTTGCACACGACACCAACACAAGCCTCCCCGTGATTAACACAAAGCTAGGGACTTCCACCAAACACTCTTATAGGTTTCACCAGTGACATCCTCAGGACACAGATACAGAGATGATCACATGCTGTAGATGTTAGTCACACCAAGATATGGGCCAAGCACTCTCCTCCTGCCAAGAGTGAGACAATTCTAGTCTGAAGTCCTGTGGGGAGCTCTGAAGCTCAACAGGAAAATAATCTATACCAGACACTCCAACAGCTAAAGAAGGGGGTGGTGGGTTTTGTTTTTTTTTTTGCTTGCTTGTTTGTTGTTGTTGTTTGCTTGCTTTGTTATTTGTTTTTTACTTGCTTTTTGGTTTTAATATGAGATTGCAGTTTCAGATTGAGCAATCTGAATTCTACACGCATCGCATATCAGACATTTTAGTAACTGGAGACTTCATAAGCTGCATGATAAAGTCATTACTTAACTTTCCTCCTGGAAAACTTATATAGAACAATCAGGTTTAATCTGCTTTCCTGTGTTTCGTTCTTGCAGCTGTCTGAAAATATTTAAATATACAGATTTATTTATTTTTGAAAACAGGCACTATGTGCCCTGTAAAATACGTAGTAACCACATCCTTAGTGGACAGAGCAGTGCCCTGCAACTTTTTTTTTATATTGAGATACCATAGAATCATAGAATATCCTGAGTTGGAAGGGACCCTTAAGGATCATCAAGTCCAACTCTTGACACCGCACAGGTCTACCCAAAAGTTCAGACCATGTGACTAAGTGCACCGTCCAATCTCTTAAATTCAGACAGGCTCGGAGCAGTGACCACTTCCCTGGGGAGCTTGTTCCAGTGTGCAACCACTCTCTCTGTGAAGAACCCCCTCCTGATGTCAAGCCTAAATTTCCCCTGCCTCAGCTTAACCCCATTCCCGCGGGTCCTGTCACTGGTGTTAATGGAGAAAAGGTCTCCTGCCTCTCGACACCCCCTTACGAGGAAGTTGTAGACTGCGATGAGGTCTCCCCTCAGCCTCCTCTTCTCCAGGCTGAACAGGCCCAGTGCCCTCAGCCGTTCCTCGTACTTCTTCCCCTCCAGGCCTTTCACCATCTTCGTAGCCCTCCTCTGGACACTCTCCAACAGTTTCATGTCCTTTTTATACTGTGGTGCCCAGAACTGCACACAGTACTCGAGGTGAGGCCTCACCAGTGCAGAGTAGAGCGGGACAATCACCTCCCTTGACCTACTAGCGATGCCGTGCTTGATGCACCCCAGGACACGGTTGGCCCTCCTGGCTGCCAGGGCACACTGCTGTCTCAACTTGCTGTCTACCACGACCCCCAGATCCCTCTCTGCAGGGCTGCTCTCCAGCGTCTCATTGCCCAGTCTGTATGTGCAGCCAGGGTTTCCCCGTCCCAGGTGCAGGACCTGGCACTTGCTCTTATTGAACTTCATGCGGTTGGTGATCGCCCAGCTCTCCAACCTATCCAGATCCCTCTGCAAGGCCTTTCCACCCTCATTCGAGTCCACAACTCCTCCAAGTTTGGTGTCATCTGCAAACTTGCTCAAAATACCTTCTATTCCTACATCCAGATCGTTTATAAAAATATTGAAAAGTACCGGCCCTAAAATGGAGCCTTGAGGGACCCCACTGGTGACTGCCCGACAGCCTGACGCTGCCCCATTTACCATAACCCTTTGGGCCCTGCCCGTTAGCCAATTGCTCACGCATCGTATGATGTTTTTGTTTAGCTGTATGGTGGACATTTTGTCCAGTAGGATACTATGGGAAACCATGTCAAAAGCCTTGCTGAAGTCCAAAAAAATCACATCAGCTGGTTTCCCTTGGTCCACCATACGGTCCACCATACGGGTGATCTTATACTTGGTCCACCATACGGGTCCACCATACTTGGTCCACCATACGGGTGATCTTATCATAAAAGGAAACCAGGTTAGTTAGGCAGGACCTACCCTTCACAAACCCATGCTGGCTGGGACCAATGACTGCTTTGTCCCCCAGGTGCGCCTCAATAAGTTCGAGAACCATATATATATATATATTTAATGATATTATATATATTATGATATTGTGATATTATTGTGATATTATGATATTATATATATTTAATGATTTTTTTTAAATTTTTTATCATTTTTTAATGATAGTTTTCAGAAGGCTGGAAGGGGAGATTTTATGCATTTTTGGTTGCTTTTTTCTTCCTTTTCCTTTCTTCTTCTTTCTTGGATGTGCTCTCACAGAGGCACAAACTGCATTGCTCATGGCTTAACTCTGGGCAGTGGTGGGCACCTTTGGAGTCAGCTGAAACTGGCTCTTAACTGCCGTGGGGTAGCTGTTTGATTCTTCTTACAGGGGCTACCACTGCAGCCTCACCCCTTTCCCGACACTACCAGAACCTTGCCATGTGAACCCAATACACTGAGGCAGCTAGGTCATTACTGGCCTTTAAAGTATCAGGGCTTAAATTAACTAATGAAACCCTAAACGTGATGGAGGTAGAAGGGACTGTGATAACAGTGCCACTTTTTGGGGACACCAAGCTGAGACTAGGGATAGAATGATCACTGGGCAATTATTGTATGTACCCAAGGCATGGACTAACCTGTTGGGAAAGGATTTGATAATGAAATTAGGCATTCAAATAGTAAGTTGTCAGGCTAGAATAACAGTGTTATTAATGGGGTGCTCTCAGACCCTGGGAGCAAAGATCAAGATTGCCTTTGAGTGGAAATACCTTGAAATGGAGGAGAAGCAGCAATACAGATGGGCAATTTTACCTCAGCATTCTACAGAGCCACTAATTTATTTGGGCAAGTTCTAGAAGAAATTTTGGATCAGTTCCAACCTCCTGAGGAAGTGTTACTGTTGCAATATGTGAATGATCTTTTATTGTCAGAACAGAAGAAAACAGTTGTGAAAGAAGCCACTAACAAGCTATTCAACTTTCTGGGAAAACAGGTCTTGAACGCGTTGGAAGATAAAGTAAAATTCGTAGAAAGAGAAGTCAAGTATTTAGGGTATCTAGTGTCTGAGGGGGAATGAAGCATAAATCCAGGGAGGATTCAGGACTACCTGGGTTGAGCTACCCCTGCCCAAAACTAAAAAGAAGTAAAAAGTTTTAAGAGAAAGAGGTTTTTAAGGAATTACTAGTCACAAAGTCCAAGGGAAAATAGATACTCCCTGATGGGAAAGAAATGCTGAATGAAGTGCTAATGAGGCAAATATTAAATGTTTTGCATCAAGAGGGTAATTGGGGAATTCAAGCAATGTGTGATGCATATATATATGTATTGGAATAGATATACTCAGGCTGAACAAGTATGCAGGAGTTGTGTAGTACGTCTAAAGGTAAATAGGAAAATTATCCACAGTCAGCCCAAAGGTGGTGGTGGGGGGTGAGAACCAGGAATTCAATGCTTCCAAAATGTACAGGCAGATTTTACAGAACTCTTTAGAGTAGGTAGATTTAAATACTTATTAGTCTTGGTAGATCATTTGTCAGGGTGGGTGGAAGCTACTGCAAACATAGTAGTAAAAGTAATTCTAGAACAAATAACTCCCAGATATGGAATTGTTGAAAATATTGACTCTGATCAAGGAAATAATTTTATTTCAGAAATATTGCAAGGGCTAATGTGGACTCTAGAAATCAAGGGAAAATTTCACACTCCTTGGCATCCTTCCTCTTCTGGAAGAGTGGAGCGGATCAGGCAGTAAAGAAGCAATTTACGAAGTTCTGGAGACAGCTTCACCAAACAAAGTGCTTACCTTTGGCACTTCTCTGAATTCAAACTGCACCAAGAAAAGATGGGGGAGTTTCATCATATGAAATACAATTTGGATTGCTGTACATGGACAAAGGGAATGAATTACCTCAACTTGAGACAAAAGATGTTTTTCTTAAGAACTATATACTCAGGCTGCTGTCCTCTTTGTCATCTCTCAGGACCTGGGGATCATTAGCTCAAACCCCACCCTTGGAAGACCTGATCCATCCATTTTGAGCAGGAGATTGTGTTTTGATGTGAACACAGAGAGAACTGAAATTGCAACATGAATGGGACAGACTATTCCAAATGCTCCTGACTACTGAGACAGCAGTAAGAACAGCTGAGAAAGGGTGGACTCATTATACCTGGGTAAAAGCATCAGTTAACCCTGATACATGACAGACTGTTTTAACAAAGACTTTTAAGATCTAGACTGTGAAAAAAAAAAAAAAAAAGCCACACTGTTGTAAACCTTTAATTTCTCCTTAGAATTAATAAGTGGAATGTATTAAGTTACATAGAATTAAAAGTTGCCTGGGGAACATGAAAGAAAAAAGAAAAGGGGGGGGAGGTATTTTAATCCTCTTTAGAAACTTTAGTGTGTGATCTTTTATTATCTTTCTTATTTTTCCTTTTAATAGGGACATATGTAGAAAATATGTATTTTAAGTTTATTCTAGTAATACCTGTTCCTAATAGATTAGTGATAGGATGGGGGGGAAATCAACATTTCCAATTAATTCAGAATATCTCTTGAGTTCTCTATTGGAATAATTGTTGGATTTGCTCCTAAATGCCTAAAAACACTGAGAAGGCCTTGTCCTTAATTGCTATTCCATTACCAGCAACAACTGTCTCTGGATTCTCCAGTTTTCCAAACACAGTGAATTATACTCAGTCCTGAGCTAGGAAGGTGTTGTCCCTGGGATGGAAGGGAGCTTGCACCCTGGGGGCAATAATTCCAAATGTAACTATTGTTGAAGTTCCACGGAACCAAAGCCCTCCTGACATCCCACACAGAGTTAAAAGAACTCCAGAAAATCTTCTAGTAAAAAGAAACAAGGGATTTCACCATTTTGTGAGGTGGTTTCTACCATGGTTAGGGGTGAGTGACATAGAAAAAGCTATTGTAAATATTTCAGCTATAATTAAAGAACCATAAAACCACACTCTGGATGCTGTCCAAGAGTTACAAGAAGAGATAACAAGCTTTTCAAAGGTAGTACTCTAAAATCGAATGGCATTAGATTTATTACTAACTTCACAAGGAGTGTGCACTGTAATTAACACTAGTTGCTGCATGTATGTAGACCAAATTGAAACTGATCTCAAAAATATTGGGAAAAAAAAAAAAAACTAAAATCCTACATAAGATTTCTGAAGAAGACACTTCCTGGGGAGTTAAGAGATGTTTAGGAGAAAGTAACTTCATGGTTACCTAACTGGAATTGGCTTAAGCAACTGCTTGTTGGTATAATAATAGTAGTGGTATTGTTTAATTTTTTGCTTATTCCTGCATAGCATCTTTTGCAAATTGGAGCTTTGAATGGAAACAATTATCCCCCAATACATTTGAAGAGAAGTATTGCACCTTAGTGCTAAAGAGATTCAAATGCTAAGAATATGAGGAAGTACAAAAACAACATTAGAAGTAAGAAAATAAGAGGGGGGAATTGTGAAAAACTAAGTTGTGTTTTTGCAGTAGAGAACTAATTTTCTGTATGCCAAGGTAGTTGTGTAGTCATAAAAAGAGAAATGCTAAGTAGATAAGTGGACAGTAGAAGGCCTCACTGTTCCAGAATAAGGTGGAAGCTTGAGAAAAGCAGGATGAGCAGTGTAGGAACAGTAAAACAAAGATCACAAGTTCTCAAAACATAAGAAAAAGAGTGGGAAAAAAAGGGCAGAGGGAGAATTGGCTGTAGTACTCAGCCAATAGGGAAACAGGGGAGGTGATCAGGTGTTGGGTAATAGAGAATAAAAGGTTATGATTCGTTTACTATAATGTGCTCCTAGTTAGCAGGATGCCTGCCACTGCAATCGCGAATAAAATAACTAACTTCACAGAAGGTCTTGTCTGAAGAAAATTATTTGAGATTCTTCTCACAAAGTCAAGCCTACTTTCTGCTAAGACAATCAACTTAATGAATAATTAGTATAAGAGTATTATAACATTAATGCTTAATGAGTTGAATATTCTTTGCATATCCTCTAGTTTCCACAGCTTGCTAAATAAAAGTTTATTTATTGTCTTAAATTAAAGGACGTTTCTGAAATGAGATATAATAAAATTGCGAAGAAGGAAAAGCTAATCAAGATAATTAAAATGAAAAATTGTTAGAATAATTCACATTCACCTGCAGTTGCAGTATAGTTGAACCAAGAGTTTCTAATTAAACAAGAAAGTATGGGAAGTGCAGTTCAGTTGATGTGCATTTATGGAACTGAAAAAAATATTACCTTATTAAAGTAAGTTTCAGAAGAAATGTCACAACACAGAGGTTGGCCTGACTTGACTTTCTAGTAGATTATGCAGTCATTTATAAATTTGACTGCTTCACAGAGCCAGCTCCTCTGCAGCTCTAAATCAGCATGGTCTCACTGAGGTTAATAAATTTATACCAGGTAAGCATCTGCCCACTGACTATTTCAATGTATATATTGCTGCACAGAGCAAAATTCAACCACACCTGCCATTATGTACACCTTAGAAAGATGCCTGTGAAAGACAGCATAATGCTGCTGTGCCCAGATAATCAGTTTATCCCTATTCCACTGTCAGAACAAGAGCTGTAGCAGTATCAGCCTCTGCAGATTTATTCCTGCAGCTATGGACAAGAAAATGGCCTAAGTGATATTTGCTGGCCTTATTTTTGTGAAGTCCAGCATATAAATATCCCTGTTCTCAGCCCTGTACACAGTGCTTGTTAAAACTACTATATTTACCCCAGTCCACAGAAGACCTGACACTGAGTTGACCTTGTACATTCAGAGCTTGGAAAAGGAGAGGGCACTGCCTGGTGTGCTACACAATCTCCTTTCTTGGTTGAGCCTCTTCTTTCTCACCTGCGCTCCCATCAATGAGAGAAACACAATGTGGTTATAGTAAAAGCAGGCAAACCAAGCCCTCTGTCACTGATTGGAAACAGCCTATAACTGTATAGACACAAAGTAGCGGAGAGCTGGTCCTGCACTATTCGCTCTAGATAAAATGTGAGGGTATTCAAAGTACTTTATTCAGATTAATCTAAGATGACTCCTGAGGCAGGAAGAAAAGGGTCTTCTGAGATGCAAACAATGTATTTCATCTCAGAAGCATAGTAAAAGAGATATTTAACTATGGGTATGTTCTGCAATATCACAATTATGTCTAGATTCTACACCTATAATATTTGACATTGGCTGAATATTTACTGTTTCTTGAATAGAAAACTGGAATTCAGTCTACTGAAGAAGCAAGTGCTATTACAGCTCTTTTATGCTTATATTTTGTTCAAAAGAAGTTATCCATTCTACCATGTTCTTAAAACCTTTTCTAGGCAAACCACTGATGTTCTGGGGAAGAATTCTGTGGTCAAGGACTCAGCTGACAAATTTGCGTTACATCAGAGATGACGGCCTGCTGGTGGAAATAATGACACTGCAGAGGAAGAGAAGCTTCAGCAAGAGAAGGCTCATTTTCAGCACTGCCTCATTTATTCAAGCTACAGGCCTAAATTAACCTTGCAAAACCATCATGAAAATGTATCAGGCCACACATAAAATTTACTCTACAACTCTCTATCATAACAGTGATGACAAAAAATTAACGACATTCAGTTCACCTGTCAAGTTGATTGCTCAGCCCAGATAAAGAGCAACAGTTCTGAGAAGCAGTTTCAGCTGACAAGCTACAAATCACAGCCATATCATGGTACAATATCCAGGTGGTGCAGTCACACTAATTAGGGGATGTTCAGCCTGCTCTTCTCAGCTGCCATGGGTAAGCAGATAGCTAAAAGGCCCAGATCAGCCTTGTTGTTAAATACAGATTGTCTGCTCAGGTCAAATAGCCTTCTGGTCCTGTTTTATTTGAAGGGCATTAGGCTGTTTTGTTTAATTTGTATTTTAAATCATTTCAGTTTAACATTAATTATGGAATTATATAGGCATTCAAGAAACCCATTTTATAGAAACTAAGTTGCCTTATCACTGAGCATGCAAGAGCCTATATTTATGTTGATTTTCTGTGCTACATACCAGAGGAACTCTTGTAAATACTTAGGGCAACTTCTGTCAAGATTAAAAATATTCAACAACAGCAAACAACTGAATTGCAAGTAACCTATAGCCACTATCACAGTAATGATGTATTAAAGAGTGGAAGGCCATGAAACTCTTGAGACGGGACAGAAAAAACATCCCCAAAAATATGAATATGAGGCACATGTATGTCTTCTTTCTGGCCAGCTACGTCATTATCATTTGACAGCATTGTCAGAGCGTGAAGAAGAGAAAAGATGGACAAACAAGGAGAACTGAGGAAAGGGAAAGAAAGGCTTCGTAGCTGGGCTGGGAAACCTGGATAGCTTTTGACTTTTTTTTTTTTTTCAGGCTCTCGTGGCATTACACAGGTTGCAGCCGATGCAGGACAGCATATCAGAACATGGAAGTCATTACAGGATCAGTACTGAGTCCTTTTTGGTGTGATAATGCCCAGGTGCTGGCAGGGGGCTACAGAGGAAGCCTCTGTGAGATGAGGCCAGGGTTGCCCCATGCCAGCCACATCCCCAGCCAGCTCCAGTGGCCCCACCACAGAGCACAGCTGGGCCTAGTAGCTAAGATGAGGGCATCTAAGGGAAACTTAACTGAGAAATGACAAAATGCTGCATGGTAGAGTTGAAGAAAAGTGGGTGGGAAACATCCCTGTGAACACCAGGGTCAGGAAGTGGGGTGCTTCAGGTACCCCAGCAGAGTCCCCTGCAGCTTGTGGCCAGACCAGGCCATGGTAGGTTCCTGACAGGAATCCATGGAGGGCCCAGGGTGGAGCAGGTTTATGCTGAAGGACTGCAAGCCTGTGGAAAGGCCCATGCTGGAGCAGGGGAAAGGTGTGAGGAGGAAGGAATAGCAGAGACTAGCTGTTAGGGACTGTCCGCAGCCCCACCCATTTAGCATGGGCCATATGAAAGAAAAAAATTAAAAAGGCCCAAAACATATACCAGAGGAGAAAGGAAGGAGTTGGGCTGTTATTTGGTTTTCAAGTTTGTTTTATCTGACACTGGCTTGCTATGGTTCTCTAAAGAGCCTTCTGATGACTTGTTACCTGTTACAGCCAATACAGGCTTGAACACACAGAAGTCACAAGAAGTCTCCAGAGACTGCAATGCGTACCTGAAGATAAAGGGCATGCAAAATACTCGTGGCCTAGTCCATGACAAAATTCTTAATCAAGTGTGCATAATCATCATCATTAATATTATTATTTTAAAAGTTCATCAGTTTTCAGAGATAGTCACTAATTTGTGGTGCTAAGTATTTGGACAGCATCTTTACTTTCATCATCATTATCTACCAAAGTCAGATGGATTCACTGATATTGCAACCTCAAATAAATAAATAATATAGTAAATAAAAGGAAAACCAGCACACCTGAGGTACGTGAACTTCTTGGTACTCTCAAAAAATCAGATACTATCCCAAAATAAGAACCTTTGAAATCTAGAAAGCTCACTAGAAGTTGCTATGACTAAAAATTGGGATGTACACAGTGAAATAAAGTCATAAGAACATAAAGATACTGAAGATATTTTTTCTGCAAGAAAAAGAGAGGGAAAATAAGGAAGTCTTATATAGAGAAAAGCAGGTACAACTTGAAAGAGGAAAGCTTCTAAAAAACAGTGCATCATCCTTCTTTACTCTCAAATAAGATATAGGAAGGACCTTGAAGTCCTTTCTAACATTGATCACTATGAAGCAAAGTATGATTCCATGAAAATCTACATTACTTGGTGAGATGCTTATTCAGGCTTTCTTATGTTGATTATGTGTGGCCTTCAGAGAAGTCAAGGAAGGCATTCAGAGAAGTCAAGATTTCCTGATTCAGCCCATACCTTTTCATCACACAACCTTCTGGAGTTATCCTCTTTTTTTTTTTTTTTTTTTTTTTTTTTTTGTAATTAGCATGCTGCAACAAGATTTCCAAGTTTGTCCTACGCATCTTTTATTTTATTTTTGAACAGAGGGGGAACCAGACATTACTTGATGTTTTGACACCTTTCTAGATCCTAGAATGTTCTGTAAGCCTGTAAATGCTGCAGCTTAAGGAAGCTTCCAGAATCTAACAATCACTAAAGCATACAAGACCCCCTAATGACAGCAGCAATGTTAGTGCTGAAGCCACAGCTGGCACATTTATTACTTAAGTGATAAATTCATAGAACCTTTGCTTCAGAAACCTTTTATGTCTGGATGATGCACATACTTCCAATTTGAAGATATTAGTATTCAAGGTTATTAAATTAATTATGTGAGCATATTTCAGCCTGTTAGGTGTTTCTGCCACTGCATTTGTGATAAGATTTTCATTGCTAAAGAGGTCAAAAGGTTGCATAGTACTGATTCAATTTCCAGATTAAAGCACTCAAGCCAACAAGGCCAGCATAATACTGCTGCTTCAATATCAAGTCCCATTTGCCTAGATGGTTGTGATACTTAATCCACAGACATTACTGATGACAAAATTCACTATGGAGAAACAGAAATCAAATACACGAAGAGGAAAGTTATAGAGAGTACTTTTTCCACCAGTATATAATCAGACTTTCCAGTTTCCTAGGAGAGTTGATAGATTTGATATATAGGAAGAACAAAATTTTTAAAATAGCTGGAAATTAAAAGAAAAAATTAAAATCACAAGTCTACACCAATTACAATGTCAGATGAAGAGGATTTTGACATTTTCTATCTCTCTTGTTGCCATATTTTGCCCTAGCATCATGTCTGTATCATTGCTCTAAGAGCTGGACAGCTAGAGTGATGCGGAAAAGATGTAGATTTTCATTCTTTCCTCCCCTCTCCCCAGATACTCCAGTTTTGTAGCTGTATTTACAAGAAGACCCCTCAAATAACAGTACCAGTGCAGAGAAGAGGGCAGGGAGCCATCATTTAAGGGCTTAGATTTTGTAATAGCCCACATTATGCCACACTCTGAGTTTTGCAACACTTACCCCCACACTCCCCACCAAATCTTTCAGTCTGGCATCCTTATTCACGTGGAAGACACCTTACTGCAGGCTGTAATACATGTATTATTTTTATTATAAACAGAGTACAAAACCTTTTAAATAAAGACTAGGAATGTGTAACCTATCAACCTCAACATTCCTGACAGCCAGACCAATACAGCATTATCCCAGATAAGGAAATTACAAACACGTTATCAAAGCCAGGTTTTATCTAGACATTGTCATGTTTTTAATCTACATCTATTTTATAATCACATCTCTTTCTGACAGGAAGCTATTTCTAATGTGCAGTCTAGAAGTTCTCTTAATAGCATCCCCCTGTGTTTGTAATTAATGCACATTACTTGCTTTCTCATTCCTTCGTAGGTTTAAAATCACATCTGTTCTTTTTTTTTTCCTGTTGAAACTAAATGTGAGTAGCCAATGAAAAAAAGAGCAGAGATACCACACTGTCAGCAAAACTTGTCCCTAGCTGAAAGGTGCATGTAAGAGCAGAACCTTCAAAGGCATTTGAAGGCATGAAACTTCAATGGCATGAAACTTGAGATATTGGAAGAAGGGTAAGATATTTTTCCTATTTGAATTAAAATATTGCCTTCATTGCTATTGTGCTTAGAAGATAGGACAAAGGTAAGACAAAAAAAAAATATGAAGGTGTGCTTAATGATGAACAACTAAAATGAGGAACTGATTCCTCTGGAACAGAAAGGAAATTCAGTGTACTCCATTCATATTTGTATACACCACATGAAAAAAAAAAAAAAAGCAGAATGTAGTTAGGAGAAGAACATAAGAGAACAGCCAAATGCAGGTATTTAATTGCTGCAGTATTCTATTGATTTATGTAGTCCTGACACTAAGTAATTCACTGCAGATTGCCTTAAACCTGCATTTAGGATTAAACTATATAATAACTCTTTCCAACACAAAATTAGAAGTTAACTAAATCTGAAAAAGTAACTTACAGTTCTAGAATACAGCTTGCTTCATG
The DNA here is from genome assembly GCF_963932015.1 of Anas acuta. Taxonomy (NCBI): domain Eukaryota; kingdom Metazoa; phylum Chordata; class Aves; order Anseriformes; family Anatidae; genus Anas; species Anas acuta. The sequence goes on from NC_088980.1 coordinate 66,519,675, forward strand.
CTTTAGGAGAATAAAAAAAAAAAAACACAAACACAAACACACCACGAGCTTCACAGCTCTAAGTTCAGCCCCCATTTTAACAAGATGGGCTTTCAGTAGAGTGATTAAGAGATTGCTATAATATGTTGTGATCATCATATATAATAGAAGCACCCAAAAGGCCAAGGGGGTATACGTTGATGTGCATACCTCATCCCTCTTCCACCTCCTCCATTTCACAGCAGGCCATGCAGGAATGCAATATAGGTTTTAAAAGAGTCCTGCTGCTCTGTGAAGCCAGTGCAACTTCCCGGAAACCAGTAGAAGCACAGGTAGATGAATAAGTAGATATGATCAAATGGTTGAAGCAGTACACCTTGTCAAGTGCTGACAAACCTTTTAATCATTGCACTGTCCAGCTTTAACCATTGGAAGTCCAGCTTCAGTTTAAAGCACCAGGTTTCAAATAACTTCTTAAAACATTTTGTTTCACTTTACACCTCCTTCAGGCTTTCAAGGGTCTTTGTCCTTGGAAAGGAGAGCAGTTCTCACTGAAGACTAGGTTAGGCATATCTAAATGTTGGGGAGATGTATCACAATTGGAGTTACATGTTCAAGGACAAATAGCTATATACTATGAGTTATTTTTCTCCCTGTGATGTGTATTCCAGCTGCATCAGCTCATTTCCTAAGCTTATAATCCTATTGAAAAATTTCACCAATTATTTAAAGCATGTGATCATTTAAGAGTGTATATTGTAACAACATATCCAGCAACAGACTGGTACAAAAGCAAGGAAAAAGAAAAAGTTCTACTTTCAAGAAGAAGAGAAGAGGAAAGTCATCATAATCACTCTATGAAGTCAATACAACAATACCACCACTGGATGAAAGTACAAGAATGCAGATAAATTAGCAAACAAAGAAAACAAAGTTGTCTTGAAAAAAAGAAGTGTGGAATTCAGAAGGTTTCTGCTCTCATTAGCCAGGAGTGCTAGATGTCCCCTTGTTTTTGAGTTGACTTCTGGGAAGTATCAGCCAGATGGTGGCTAAGAGTAGATTAGCTTAACAGGTTAATTATTTCTCCAGGATCCCAAGTGAAAAAATTAAGTTGCTGGCAATGCCAAGAGAAAATCTGTTAGCTACTGTTATAGAATATTAAAAAAATATATAGTAGTTCTTTCATAACTTGGACAACAGCTCTGTACTCGGGAGTACATTCACTTTTTTTTTTTTTAATAGAAAAAAACAAGTACAGTTCTCAAGAACCACAGTTTAGCTGAAACTGCCCGATACTTCTCCAGAGATAAGAAACATGTAGAAACAATATGGAGGTACAATGCAAGTTAAAGGTGAGTTGGGAAAGGTCAGGAATTAGGACATATATCTTGCTAAACTGCAGATCTGTAGGGACATTTTATGCTGCAGATACCAAGTTCTGAGGAAAAGTCCTTTGCAGACCCAAGCTGGAAGGGAACAGGCAGCTTAGAGACAGTTCATAACTACCCCAGTACCTAATGCTATCATATTGCTCTGGGTGTGGAAAGAAACCCATCAGTTCAAGTTATGCTGCAAACATTTAGGATAAAAGATCATCTGTCCTCAAACCAAACCTTATTACTCATATGATGTCTAACATCACAGGTAGTGATGCATTATGGAGGCCTGACAGTAGAACTAGTGATTCACCTTCTTAAACAAAAAGTTTGTCAAGTTGAACAAGATCATTTACATTCACCTAAGGGAACCGCTTCTATATTAGGATTATACTCCATGTGACAGCAGACCTACCAAACAAATAATGTGAGCCCTACATGACCTCATAACCTAGTAATTTCCACTGACTTCATCTCCCGTGCCAAAATTACTTTACTGAAGTCTGATATTTATTGAGGTGGTATTATCAACTGAAAGTGCAGGGAAACAATTAGCCAGGCTTTTCATGGCAGTGTTTTATTGCCTTTATAGATAATGTTTCATTCTAATTCTGACTACCAACATAACAAACCTTATGGGACAGCACTGTTTTGGTTACTGTCTGAGCACATTAGTTTCATACCAGCAATATTGTTCAAATGATATAGTTCTGAAGGACACTAAGCAATGACAAAACAGAGCAAGACAGTTATTACAGTGGCAGTGGAATTTATTTATTTCCCCCTGCTCCAGTAAAAATAACAGATCCTTATTGTTTCAGACCAATTTAACTACAGATGTGAAGTCATTATATACATACACATGTATTATTTCCCTTTCTTCACACCAATATAAATGCAGAATAAAGGCTTTTTGCTTTAAATTCAGACTGAAAAACAAAACATGTTCATGGCATAAGAAGGGTCATATGTGACAAGAAATGCTAGGTAACTGATGTTCGAGTGAAGTTCCAGTTTTCTGAACAAGCAAAAAGCTGTTACTGTACACAATGATATGCAGCAAGTACAAGTACAGGACATCTGAATAGAACAAGAAAGGTCAATCTTGAGGGGAAAGAACTTGGTTAATTATCAGGTTTTTAAATATCCAGATGGATCCTATAAATTCATCCTATTTAATAATTCAGTTGGCTTCAAGGTACCTACAAGACATATGCGTGCACACCAGCTCTAGTATACATCTCTGAATATATATATAGAGAATTACTCCAAAAAACATTTCTGGGAATGAGTGCATTTCTTCACCACTGGAGTTGATGAAAACACATTGGGGAAATCTGGACACCCTCTTAAATGTTTCATAATCCGTAAATTTTCCAAATGAAAGAGTTCTTCAGCAGTCTCTCAGGGATGTAGAAATGTACCATCATATGAACCATATAAATCAAGGAAAGTTTAAGGTCTAAAACCATGGTAATAAAATACAGTTCAAGTTGTAAGAAGTGGCAGAACATTTTTCAAGTACCAATAGGTTGTGTCTCAATTGTACTGAAGACTGATAAATAATGGGGCAGAAATAACATAATTCATTAGTGCCAATACACAGTAGTAGGTAATAAAATTATTCAGAGCTGCAGAATCATTAATCTATGCCAAGTGACACAAATAAAACAGAATGTCTGAAGACAATATTGCAGGAAAAAAATAGAGAACATGTCAAGGAATCTGAGCTGCTTGTGAAGAGCACTGTTGTTTGTCTCAAATAGGTAGTATCATGGCGTTAATCATTGCGTATTGTAGGTTTCTGGAGCCCATTTTAGCAAGCCAGGCAATTTCCCTCTGTAGCTTAACTTCTTTCCACTTGAATTCCCTGCAAGGCCAGAAGGTACAACAGTGGTCAGATGACTGGGAAGAAAAGACGACCTCTCAGATATACTGATTCAATATTTGGAGCTACAGTGGGTTGTGAGCAAAATCTACTGCTGGTGTCAGCTGGTGGCAAGCATGAATGGGAGCTTAGAGGGCAGCAGGGTGGGAGAGCAGGGGTCTATATTTTGCCATAGAAAAATAGGACCATATAGAAATTTGAGCAGATATAAGGAGATACTAGAACAAGCTGGAAACTGAGAGGAGGTAAACTGAGGTGGATCCACAGCAATTCACCACAAGAAAAATATATCGGGGACCAAAAGTGGAAGAAGAACAGCACTGAAAGCAAAAGACCCAGAAAGGTTCATCTTAAGGTATCCACAGAAGGAAAAGAGCAAGCAGAACCTGTAATCCAATTCTACAGTGTTGGGACCCAAAAGGGTGAACAAACTTTTAGTTTTCAATATGTTGAAAACTAATCTGCTGGCAGCAGAATGGATTAGCAGCACAAAAGATAAACATTAGACTTTTGGAATTCATTGCATACATTCAGGCTGTCATACTTCAACATCCCATTAGAAATCACTGGTATTAAAGGCCATTTCAAAGTGGGACCTTCCTGAAAGTGCTTCAGAGCAGCACTGATCTTCCATGATGGTGGGGAAAAAACCTTAATTTGCTCATGAGACTGTTCCTGCTTTAGTTTCTAAATTAATCTGGGACCAAATGCCCAAAGACAGATACATGGTACTAATGTCAGAAGCCTCTTGCTTGTAAGAAACAACATGTTTTTCTAATTAAAAAGAAACCTAGCACATGATATAAGCGAGTGGCTGATTACCTAAGAGACTGGCTCAGTAGCTGGAGCTTTTTGTAGTAGCAGCCATGGGATTCCCAGAAGTGGTGCTGTAAAGAACACCAGTTCAGCATTGATTACTGTACACAGAAACGCTGTATTCCATCATCCCTCCCACAAATGGGTGCCTGATTTTATAGCCAAGGAGATCTCAGAACAATGATCAGCATTCCTACTTCTATTTTTAGTAAAAGGTGAGACGCTGAATCCTGTCTTCAAGGAGAAGAGTTTGCTTTAATAGAAGGAAAAAAGAAAATTAAAGACTTCTTCCATCTTGAGTCAAAAATGATTGTCCAAAAACATGAACTCAGTGATGGTACAAAACTTGCATGTTTTAAGTTTTTCTTCAGTGTTCTAAATACAACAGCACAATACTATTGCGCTGAAAATTGGAAGACAGCTTTGCTTTGGCACAGAGTATGATCCAGTGGCTTAGATATTCTGGACCTGACTGTCCAAAGCTCCTGACCCCTAAGTGACAGTAGGTCAGTCTTTTGGTAGTGTTTATTCCATAGCAAACAAAGTGAGGTAGAGTAAAGGAGCCCTGAATTATGACAAATGTATCAAGCTCAATGTGATTCCATGGAGATAAAGAAATCTGGCAAGCATGGAGCTTGCCATAAAGAACAGGGTAGTTTGAGTCCATACTTGTGTCCAGACACATTAAAAGTGTTTTCTTTTACTGTGCTCCAATTGGCAATATCCTTCAGATATCCTTTTAATTGCTCTGGGGTAATCCCAGTTTCACCTTCCTGTAACTCTTTCCATTGTGAAGAAGGGGGAAAAAAAAAAAAAAAAAAAGTCAGACATGGAAAGAGAGAGGCTCCCCAAAAATGTTTATTCAGAGTTGGAGCCTAGTTTAGCTAAACTATGGTGCCTAATTTTGTTAGTTTTGTTGGATGGGACCCCATTAAACCTTTTATTTTCAAGAATGTTGTCATTGCTCACTCCCACATGCTTTATGTGCCTCCTTGGGCACTACTGTTGGTAGGAATTTATCACAGTTCATGAAATTCCAGCCTGTGTACAGAGCCAGAACCCAGCCCATGTGTGGCATGAGTTTTGCTTTATGGGCACAAGGAGACTTGCTTGCAGGAAGCCCTCTCTACCTCCCAAGTTGAATTGTTCTCTTCCTCTTCAACAGCATGAAGCTGTTTCAATTTTTTCACATTCACTTAAATCTTTTAAGTCTATTCACCGAGGCACTGGAGAACTTGCTATGAAAGCACACTGGCCTCAGTCCTACATGAAAGGCTTTATTCTTATATTTAACAACACAGTCTTTTTTTTAAAAACGGACATATTAAATACTGCTTCTGCTGAAGTACACTAGGTTGGTTCTCCTGGTAATTATTTGATTGGAACGTCAATAAATAAGTCACCAGGTTAAAATAACAGTTAATATGCTTAAGTATAGGAATTCTGCAGTGGGGACAGAAGAAACACCATCAAAACACCTGTAAAGGAAAGTGTTCTTGTTTAGTAATGATTGAATTCTTAACCTTGCTTGCTGACCAGCAAAGAAAGCCAGCCTCTCCCACTACCAATCAAGATATAAACATGTGGGAACAAGGATTCCCTCCCTGGGAGGAACTGCATGACAAAATACCAAAGAATTTCAGCTGGTGTAAAATTGAAAGTGACATCTACCACTTTGCAGACAGTCATGGCCAAGAAAGACACAATCCTTTCCCCCCCCCCAGTCGGTAATTTGCTGACCTGTGGTTACTATCTTGATGTATCTGGTGAAGACAGAGGAGAGACAGCCTTTGAAAAGCAAACAATGTTTTAAGGATGTTACCACTTTAAACAGGAAACAGTCGACCATCTTACATTTCAAAGCAGAACAATGAACTGAGCAGACAACTGCAGACTTCCTTGATAATAGTGAGTTAGTTACAAGAAGATCTCAGGCTCCAGTCAGTACCGAAAGAAAGAACTCAGATACCGCAAGCTTGCAGCAGAACTCCCTTTTTTTTTTTTCCCCCTCCCAGATCTGGAGTGCAGTAGGAAATCCTAACCTTGTAATTATAGTAAATGCAAAACAAAAGTGCTGATAATGATAATGAGATAAAGATGACAGCTACCGTCTTTCTAATAAGGGGGGGAGGGGGGGGGGAAGTAAACAGACATGAGGTAATCTACACTGTAGACTTTTTTTTTGGTAGCTACACCTGGTTTGAAGAAAACATCAGAAAAAAACGCAAAACAAAACAAAAAACAAACACCAATAAGGAGTGGAGAAAAGTCTCTTCACAGAATCCAGCTATCTTTCAGTTCATCTTCAAATGGAGATTTGTAGCTTTTCTTTTAAGAATTATTCACTATACTTTAAATAAGCTGCAAAGACTTTTCACACATACCCACTTTTATAAAGTGAGCTAGTAGTTCATATTACTAGACTACAGTAGATGCCTCTATACACTGCAGTAGCATGCCTCTAGTCCCTTTCTGTGCAGAGCTACACATACAGAGCTTCATTTGACATACGAATATCATGGTGAAAGTTCTCCTGCCCAAAACTCCTTGTGGAAATAGGGTCTAAGAACATCCATCAGACCCAACAAGCCTCTTCTTTTGCCTCAGAAAGTTTGTGTAATTATTTAACTACATCCATACATGTGTGCTTTTTCAGGTTCGCTGATGTCAATCAGATACAAGATGCTCTGAGACCTGTGAGGGGTAAAGGACGATCTCAAGATTCATTTTTCGATTCTGTGCATTAAAAACTTCCTGGATAGTTCTTATGAAGAGAAAAAACAACAACAACAAAAAAGTTTCTTACTGGCAGCTCTGAGGTTACCTTAACTCTATGAGCCTTGGAAATTGAACAGGCGAGGTGATACAACTCATCTATATACTTCTCCACTGTAGGTTAAACAACAGTGAATTACCTCCTATTTGCTGCTGATCAGAAGTGCAGCAACTATGAAAGCTGCAGCCCAGTTCTGGCTCATGCTGAACTGAATCTTTAGTCCAGCATCTTGCAGTGCTGGTGTTATGTACAGTGCAGGGGTACTCTTGAGCAAGGCCAGTCCCACCTCACAGAGGGTGGCTCCTTTGCCCCTTATAACTTAATCTATCCTCATGCAATTAAGCTTAAGAAAACCAATCAACTAGCTTTCTGTTCACAGGAACAAATCTGATGTATTGTTCAGCATTATGGCCCTTCACAGCTAAATCCTTTGCAAGCAGGAAATACATTTAAGCCAGTTACATTCATGCTAACAGTAATATTGGTCACCAAGTACATCACAAACCAGCTTAAAGTATAGCTGTATTCAGATATTTAAGCATGTTGATTCATTAAAAAGGTGCTTATACATTTGGATTTTGTATGGAAGAGCATGCTAGTATATTTCTAAATCTCAGAGGGTAAAAGAAACAGGGTGGTGTATCTTTCAATGCTTTCAAGGAAAAAATCCCTTCCTTCAACATTCTTATGATGAACCTTAAGAGATTTTTGTCTAAGAATTAGATTTTGTTGTAAACTACCTCTAATTTTATTTATGTAAGTGTGGAATAAGTGAGGATTTCTATCTTACAAACACTCAAGGTAAACATATCAATTCATCATGTTGTGACATGTGTTCCATAAACTCCAGGAAATACCATCATCTTTAAGCGCATGTTTCATTCAGACTCCCACTTCATTCCCAACATAACAAAAAAGATGAAGTCATAAGAACTAATAATCAAAGATACTCTGGAGCACTGGGACTCAAAACTCTCCAAGTTCTATAACAACAGAACACACTTAGAGAATAATGATGTTCTTCATATTTTTTTCCTGTTTCTGCCATTTACACAGTCCTAAGGGTGCTGTCTGGGAAAATAACAAGAGCTACTACAGAACAGCTTGTTACCAGCATTGAACATCAGTGTAAGTGAAACAGAGATCAACGTGAACTGTGCTTTACAAAGCCTAACTTCGGTTATATGCTTGATGGCATATTCAGCTTCAGACAGCTGGAGGTTTTGCCACCTTCCTGTTCCCAGCTGGTCATCCCAGCTCCCACACCACTCTTCTGCAAACTGGATTGAGGCAGTGACTATTTAAGCAGGTGCTGTTTCTGAGCAGTTAACACTTTCTCTACCTCTTCCTTTCTGCAATGTGGAAGATCCAGAAATATTTTTAGGGATACCAAGGCTAAAGGAACAATTGGATAATGTGTCTTCTCCGCTGAAGTTCTTCCCAGGTGAATAGCAGATGATCATTATCTTTACACCAAATGAGTCAGACAACTTAAATTTCCATGAAATATATACAGCATCAAAAGACTTATTTTGTTAGGTATGTCATTAAATATCCACCATGTGGCACATGCCACTAATGGCATGGCATGCTACACTTATTCAGGGAAACCATTCAAGTATCCACAAATAGTGGAATTGCACTACTGTAAAAAGAAAAAAAAAAAGATACAGCTGAGAGGAGAAAGATTCATTATAAGCTGCAGTATTTGCTAACTACATGTAGTTAACAGCCACTATTTTACATGTGGTGTGCTTTTCCATGTCCACTGAATGATGTATTTCCTTGTAATTTGCATCACTCCTCAGGTTTCAGGTTTGCAGCTCTTTTGAGAATATGTGAGAGAAACTGCTTACTATCACCAGAGGTATACTGTGGTGCACAAGCTATTTTGGAATTCAGGAAGTGCTGGAAAAACAGAAGTCATTCCACTGAACCCCACCCCAAAGCTGTCTGTGCACTGAGGCAGCAAGCTGCTGCACATGCCATAGCTGCTCTGATATTGCCTTTCCTTTTTCATTGCTCTGACACTTTCAGAAATTCTACATTAACCTTCAGAGGTCAGTTCAATTAATTAATGAGTTGTGTAAACCATTACATCAATTTACTTCCAATTGATGAAATTACAAAAATAATCTCTTCGTGAATTCATGAGTCCTGTGCTCCTTGTGTGAAATAGGTCATTTATGCTGCACTTACAAATTACAAACTTGTTTAGGTATCTGATTGCTAAAACCCTAAAATAAGCATGGAGGAACAGAGGTGAGTTTATGGACATGAAACAACATTTTTCAGGTCTTTCACTGTATGTTAAAATACAGCAGTAAGTCAGTAGCCTATATATATATATATATATATATATATATATATATATTTTTTTTTCCCACTTGCAGCTTCATATAGAAAAACAATTAATCCAAGCAAGGTTATGTATGCCAACAATTGGATACTAACTTCAAAGCTCTTCAATCTGAAGAGAAAATCACTTCTAGTCATCATTAGCTTTGAAGGTTCCCCCTACACCACACCCTGCATTGACATGCCTCCAGCAGTGGGCTGCCATGGGCTGCCTTTCCTGCCTCTGCTCCACAAGGTGAACTCCTTCCCTGCACGGCTGTATATTAAATTCCCATGCAGCTGTCTTACACCACATAGCTTTCCTGGTGTTAGAATAAATGAAATTAAAACAAGAAGCCAGACCTGAATGGTCTAACAGGGTTTAAACAGAACATTTCTAGAGAATTGTGCTCCCTGGGCAGCCCATTCCAATGCCTAACAACCCCTTCAGTAAAGAAGTTCTTCCTAATATCCAACCTAAGCCTCCCCTGGCGCACCTTTATCCCATTCCCCCTCATCCTGTTGCCAGGCACATGGGAGAATAGTTCAATCCCCACCTTGCTACAGCCTCCTTTAAGGTACCTACAGAGTGCGATAAGGTCACCCCCGAGCCTCCTCTTCTGCAGGCTGAATAAGCCCGGCTCCCTGAGCCGCTCCTTGTAAGACTTGTTCTCCAGACCCCTCACCAGCTTCATCACCCTTCTCTGGACTCTCTCAAGCACCTCCATGTCCTTCTTGTAGCAAGGGACCCAAAACTGAACACAGTACTCAAGGTGTGGCCTCACCAGAGCTGAGTACAGGGCAACAATCACTTCCCTAGCCCTGCTGGCCACACTGCTTCTTATGCAAGCCAGAATATCAAGTAGGCTCAATAAATTGTAGCTGAGCGCTCCCAGTATACACGGTTTATGTGTTTCTCAGAAAGTTGGAATGAAAATGCATGTATAGAAATGCAACCTTGGATCTTGCTTAAATTGTATAAGAGGATCTTAAGAAAAGATTAACGCTTAAAATATGTATATACACACACAACAAACTGAATAGAATCCAACCTCAGACAATACTGGTTTAAAACTACTTGTTCTAACAGCCTATCAAGTATCTGAGACTCATGCAGCATGAAAATAAGTTTTTGCTAGTGCTGAGGTTATTTTATAAAGCTTGATTTCCAGACAGATATGCCTCCAAAATGCCAGAACTCTTGCATGCCTAAATACCAGACCCCCTAAAGGGCTGGTTATGCAGAAATAGCTACCTCAAAGTTGTCAGACTACCATCATATCTAACTACCTTCTATCAAGAGAGCAACAAGGAGAATGCACTTCTCTCATTTTATCTTTACCATACATTCTGTTTACTGCCATGTTACTGCCCAGCCAGTCATAAGGCTACATTATGAATCAGTAAAGAGGTTTTATTTTTTTTTATTGCCTGACCAGAAGATTGCTCTATCCAGCCATGCCTGGAGGATAGCAGCATTCTTTCCTCAAAATTAAAAAAGGGACAATAAGCATTCCTGGGGATATAGAGTGCAAGACAAAGCAAGTTCCCACACTTATCTTTCCCAGTGCTTTAATTAAATGCAGTCTTCATGAATTACTGACTCTGAAGGCCTCTCCAAGGAGGAGGCAGACACTTTTCCCCAAACCTGGTTGATGAAAACATCTAAAACTGTAATTGAAGTTTTACAAGAGACATGTATCTTTGCAGGAGACAAGTTTTTAGATGGGTGAAGCTAAAGATAACTTGAAGAATGTGGCTATAAATCTTACTTTTGTCTCACTTTTTTTCCCCTCTTGTAAACCTAGCAGTTTTGTTGATTTTGCCTTATAGTAAATTAAATCTAATTTTCATTAGAATCACAGTCTATTATAGTCTTTCAAATGGGCTCTACCAACCACAGGACCTAGACATCCCTGTTTTTAGGAACAGCAGCCCATACAGAGACTAAGATCACCGTTCTCATGTGGTAGAATCGCCAGAGAAATCCAGGGTACCCCATGACTCACTCAGTGATCAGTTTCTGACCATGTAGCATAAATCTGTGCTTTAAGCTGTCTGTAAATTTATGTGTGAGAATGTTGTTAGCCATGTCATTGTTAGTAGCTGCAGGTTATGGCAAGAGTCCTTTAAGCAGCTACACTGAGTTTAGGACTGTTGAAAACCTTGGCTTCAGACATGGGCTCTGCAAAGTCAGGAAGCTCTAAAGGGAGGCATACCTGGAATGTGATCTGGCTAGCACTACATTTTTTTTTTTTGTTTCCTGGAAGTTTGTCAGTTACCTTTATGTATATACAGTATTTGAGTGGAGCAAAGATAAAATCTATGGCACAGGTGCTACACAACACCTAGATGGACTCATTCTCTCCAACCTTGACACCTTTCCTTCGGGCTTTCTTATGCCTCTGTGGCCCCAAATAAGAATTTCTTATCCCTCCCATTGGGATTTCAGGGTGATAATGTCATGTGTATGACTTCATTTCTGAGATGCTTCTGAGGAGAAGTGAGTGATGATAAGTATTGCACATTCACAGGTCTCAGACAAATACAGCCCACATAACATATCCTTTGCTCTGTACATGGTGAAATAAATAACTAGCCCATTCATATTTTGGCAAAAAGACAAAATAGGAAGGACATTGCTAGCAGTCTTTAGCATCCTTGCCCAAATTCCTCTGTGGAACTCAGCAAGCACCAGAATGCTCTCAGCCAAAGCACACAAGCACATCTGAACCCTTAACCAATTTCCCTCAAAATTCTGAATCGAAGTTTTCTTGGCAGAAAGCTTGGAAGACTTTGTAAAAGGTAAGTTTAAATGTGAGCTGAACCAAAAAATTGAATGGCAAGATCAGAAGTGTTTTTTGTTTTGTTTTTAAAATTACATATATAATATTGTCCAATAATGCTGTATTCCCTTGTGTCAGACTAGCTTAACAGGATGGTCACTAGCAGTTTATGAAAAAAGGTTTATATTGAGTTTATAACATTATACCTCTGCTTTTTATACATAAGAAGTAATACTGATGAAGCTACATTTTCTGATGACTTTCTAGTACTTAGATTTATTAATATACGAACACATTGTCTAGAAGCATTCTGGTTCCAGTTTCCATCGTTTTCCTATTCTTTATAAGTTGCTAAAAACTGTATTTTCCAAACTTTTAAAGGCAACATTGATTAAAACAACCAGAAATAGATACAAGGCAGGAATATTCACATATTCTTAAAAGATTGTAAAAAGGAATAAGAAAACAACCCTTCACCTACATTAAATATACAGCATATAAAAATTACCAAAGTTGGAAATGTCTGTCGATTACATGGCCAAATTAAATACATGGATAATTGGTACTAAGCTAAACTGCCATCTAAAGAACTATGAAATTGCAGATGGCAAAAGTGAAATGAGGAGGAGGTGTAAAGTTAGCCCTGATTACGTCTTGTTTGACGTGACCATTTAAACAGCTTATCCTCTGCTAAGATAATCTATTTTCAGGGATCTCATTTTTTATAAGGCTGAATCAGTTTTTGCCTAATGTTATACACAGGATGGTTTTGATCTGATCTCCAGCTTGCAGAGTGACAGCAGGTTGTTTTACTCTTTGCTTCAGATTAATTAATCTTTAATCACACTGGGGGGGAAGTTAATAGAAAAATTAATGAAGACAACATCACTGACTATGACGAGTAACAAATAACAATAAGAACAGATGCAGTCTGTTTGATGGCCCAATTTAAAATACTTCACGTCCAGTTACAAGCACACTCATTTTCTGTAAGGCAGGCAGTTGGGTAAGAAATAGATTATCATTTTTTGCTTTATGAGTATTGTAGAGAATACCTAAGGTTATAGCATGGAAGATTTAAAGAGAACAATAATAGTCATAGGATAAACACATGACAAGAAGCCTCGTTTTTCACCTGGGAATACTGGTTTTGTAACCCTGTGTGCATGTAGCCTTTCTTATGAAAAACATGAAAGGTGAGTCTTGTTTTAGGAATTATCACAACCAGAAGAGTTTGTTGTTGAATTGTACCACCCAGATGAAGTTTTCCAGGCCATGCAGGGAGGTTAGGGTACGATTATGTCCTACGCAGCTACACATTGCCTCTTCTCCATTCTCTATTCCTTCCTGCGATGTCTGTCACTGCTTCACCTTCACTGCTTCTCTTGCACAAGGGATGTGTCCCCTTAGAGGAGGGCCAGGTGAAGGCCAACTGTCCTTCATTTTGGTGACTTCCTCTTTTGTATGTTCTAGATGGCCATCCCTCTTTTAAAAGGGCAGAAATATAACTCTACTTGACACAAGTTATCTCCAGTATCTCCATATTGCTTCTACTCCACATATCTCCTCTGATTTAAATTATAAAAGATAAAAAAGCCCCACATAAGGGAAGGAGGGGAACAGGAACAACACCCCTCCCTCATAAATGGTCCAGACAAAACAATGGTCTGCTATTCAGTTTAAAATAGCAAAGTATTTATTTGTGATTTTAACTTCCTCCACTATAACCCAGAACTTGAAAATCCTGGGATGAATATACCTGAAGACTAAATTCAAACTGAGTTCTTTACTCTCCTGTTTTCACAGGGTTCTGTTCAGGTTTTGGGAGCTTTTCAGAGTTTATTCACTTTTGTGTTTTGTTTTGAGATTTTTTAAGTTTTGTTTCTTTTCAACCTAAAACTTTGTTCATCCTCTGACAAATTGGTACTTTTAAATGAGAAAACAGTCTGTTGGGAAATCTCCAACTAGCTGTACTGCAGGCCCTCACATGGCAGAAGTTCAATATTACTTCAGATAATCTGACAAAAACACAGAGAATTTTAAAGTAAGACTGCAAAATGACAAAGTTCCCACATATTAGTTTCATTCAGTACAAATTTGCATAAAGGTAACTCCTCAGATTGCTACTGGTAACCATTGTAATAAATGGCTAAGTCCCAAATAGGGTTACAATCAATGTTTACAATTTATTAAATGAATAGAAGTAAGCAAACAGCTCTGGGTGCGCCAGGAGTCTCTGCTCCACCAAGACGCACCCCAGTTACATCAAGCATCTGATTTTTATGCTCCTAGGCTAATACATATTCATTACTACTTCTAAAAACAAACAGGGTTATTATAATCAGTTTCCAGAATCCAAACCCTCCTACTGGAGCATGTCTGTCAATCTCCAGTGGTCCCTCTGGGGGTCTCTCGTACTGAAGGCTCATAGTCTTCCTGCCTCTTGTCCTTCTCCTTTGTCCTACTTGGCTATATGTCAGAGACTTGTGCAGCATCCCCTGCAAGCTTTGTCTTTTAGTTGTTCCTCAGCTTTCCCCTTATCCTTAATCACCTGGCCAGATATTAGAGACTTGCATAGTGTCCCATGCAATAGCAGTAACAGTTAGCAGTTATTCTGACACACCCCCTGAGATATCAGAGACTTCAAGGAAAAGCCTACAAATACATTTCCCTTCAAGCTCTCTATTGACACGAATTGCTAAAACATTCCTTTGCAAGATACAAGAACTATATACATTAACCGCTCTGTTTTTCTTAGACTTGTGCTTATACAAGGGTAAGACAGAATGTCACATTCATCATACCATGCAGTCCTAGCATTGTTCCATATTGACATGAATCAGATGATTTCACACTATGAAAAAAGTCTTTGAACCCATTGTTAACTGCATCTACCTGTTCTCTGCACAGGGGCAGAACACCTCAGAGAAACAATTGTTTGAATTATTAAACCCACCTGAATAACACTGAAGTGTGAGGTCACTGTTTTAACAGGATCTTGTTTAGACACTCTCTCTTTTATTGATTTGGTTAGAACACAAGGGCTAGAAGTGAGGTAGGAAAAAAAGAAAAAGCAATATGATTTAAAATACATTATTTTTGCTTGCTACCCAGGGCAAAAATGCAATGAAATCTGAAATAGGTCAAGTCCTGTTTTATCAGCTGTCACATTAATCAGTCTGGATGCATGAAGCTATTAACCATTCATACAGCTGTTTCATCTAAACAAGATATTCTATAATATTTGGAGAATCTTTTTCAGTCGTGAACTCATAAATAATCATTTTTGAAAGTGCCTAGTCAGAAGTAGGGTTTTATCACTACATGCCTTACACACAGAAGCAAACATAAATGAAGTCTTGAAATTATGTATTAGCAAGAAGAGGTACGCATCAAGATTCACATTTCATTATCTCACCTATGACAAAGACCCTACCGCCAGTGAAGCAACAACCTGTTGCCTGCAGACACCTAATGAGGGGAAAAAAAAGACTGCACTGAATCAGAGCAAAGTCAATCCAGCACTTAACTGTGTCTCTGACTGTCCCCAACAAGAAAAGATTTAAGAAGAACACAGGACTGGGAAAATATATCCTCTTCCTTCCCAAGGGTACTCTTCCAGCCTCTCAGCTAAGGCTCAGGGTACTTCTCACACCAGACACAATGTCTTTGTCTAAATATTCCCAAATGGATTTTTCTTCCAGAAATTTGCTTATAAATTCTTGTCATTAACAGCAGCATGTGGCAAAGAATGTCAAAATTCTGTTTCACTCTATGGTTTTTAAAAGCTTTCTGAACTACAACAGAAATAAAGAAGGAGCTTTCAAGAATTTTTCGAAGGCATGAATTGGCATACTATACTCTATTAGCTTCTCCCTGGAGCTACAGAAGTTCCTGCTATATAAAAAAATTATTAGCTGCAACATTAGAAAGAACAGATAATACTAACTGAAACATTGCCAGAATACCTCCTGTATATGGTTCTTGATAGTTCAGGTTGCCTGCAAGATATAGCTTGGAGCATGCAGAACTTTCATGATCCATAAATGCATGGCAGCAGAATGGTACAAGCCCATGCCACAACAGTACATGCACAAGAAGTAAGTGAATATAGATTTGCAATCTCAACACTAGTCATTTTTGCTATCCAATGTACACTGGGTAGCAACCAGTTGCCCTAAGCAGCTTTATTTCTGCTGTTTCTGGATGAGTTGTCATCTCTGAAATTAGCTTTGCACAGCTGCAGTAAAGATGTTTTTACCTACCAGAAAAATCAGAAATTCTCCAACAAGCAAGGGCACGTGAGCTAGCAGGGTTTAGGTAGCAGGATCATACTCAATACACCAAAGAGCACAAATCTTGCAGGGTACTTAACAGTGATAGAAGAAAATGGGACTGGTGAGAAAGGTTCTACTTTCTAGTGAAAGCGATGAGTTTGGTCATGGGCAATTAAAAACTCAAGACCAAAAGACAAACCAAAAAGATAAGACTAATTTGACCCTGATATACTTTCCAACATTCTCCTGTCAGACTTTCTGTCACACATAGGTCAGACTACTCTGACAGACACTGTGGCACCCATAAAGCACATTAAGCACAACACACATCCCATAATTATCACAACTCTTCAAGGCAAACGTTCACCATTCTAGCAAGCCCAGTTGTGCATCTCCAGCAGAAGAGCAAAAGCCACACACACACAAAAAACATACATACAAAACACCACAGCAGCATTTTCCCACATTTGAAGGCTTCATTCCCACACTGTTCTCAAGGGAAGCAATGCAACTTCTTAGAAGTCTCACATCCACTTTTTCATTTCTAAAAAACATGCAAGCTACAACATTCACACCATCCACCTTTGGCTCCAACACATCAGTTAGCTCTAGTCATCCTGAACCATGGAACTTGTTCTTTTTTGATACAATAGTTGGGATCCTACCAATACTTGTATGATATAGACATGGTATAATACTACACTTTCTTCAATCTATGAAAGGAGCAAGTTTGGAAAATACCACCTTAATGTTAGAACCTGGAGGACAGTTCTGCTACTAGATAGCAGCACTTCTGAGCCTTTTTTGTTTTCAGTAGCATGACACATAGAGGGAGTTAGAATCTCATCATGTAGCGATAGAGCGCTGACAGCATTAACCTAGGATGCTACTTAGCATCTTTGCTAACTATGGTGTGTTGTGCAAATTAAAGCAAGAAGCCTTGGGCCCCTTTACCAAGGTCAGTTTCCTAATAAGAGTGTGAGCCTATCTCAAGAAACTGGTAGAAACTGGTCCTGCGGATGGACAAGAGCCAAGGAGAAACTGAATCTGCACAAAGACAAGAGGTCAACTAGTGGTGATGAGGAAGAGTCATCAATCTTCATCCCCATGACCCCCCATGACCACCACCAAAATACACTGTGCAAGCGCAGATGGGAGGAGTTTATGGAAATGACTCCTTGGAACTAATTTTGATACAAAGCGGGGACAAGTTATGAATACGTATAGGCGTATTGTGAAACTTCATGCACATGTAACTCTTTACTGCATAAAACCAAAGCAAGTTGCTGCGTCAGGTGCACACGACTTTGGTGGGACTACCCCCTGTGCTGCCCCAGCACCGAATAAACATACCTACTCTACAATCTTACTGATTGTGGAGTCTGTTTTCTGCAAGTCAAAGCAGCCTAATGAAGAACAAAAATCATGAAGCTTTAGTAAAGCATGGTCATATGTACTATCACTGGTTTAAAAAAGAAAAGCCAGATTTACAGTTTTTTGTATGTCCTTTGCTTACCTCCTCTCTGCTAGCAGCAAGTAAAAGTTATAGGTGGAGTCAAAATTATGTACGTGTGAAAGTAAAAACTGTGCTTCTAATTTAGCCATTCCTTACAGTCAAAAGCTTGAAATACCCAGCATTCAGAAGGCTTTAAAGTAATAATAACTAAAGTTTTCCATAGCAGTAATAAGAGGACTAAGGAACAAGGAAGCAAAGGCAGGTCATCTACAACTTTACATAAATGCAGGAAACAGCTCTGGGTTATACAAGAACTTTAATACTGATCACAGTTTGATCTCTCCAGCATGCACATTATCCCTTTCACAGAATTAACCGCATCAATGCTATACCCCTGTTTACTATGGTAGGAAAAGCCTAGCTCTGTCATACCAACACAGAAACTGGCCCCAAACAATCACAATCTCTCAGACACCAGATTTATATAAAACAACAGCAACTGGAATTGGCACTCACCAGGAGCTGACACCAGCACTCTACTCTAGTCTGCTCTGCTCCCCCTTTTTCTTCCTTCCTTAGAAAGGGCCTTAAGCCCTTAGGAAGATTAATTACACAACTGCCCTATCCCCACCACCTGTGGCTGTAATTCATCCACAGGTGCTGCCAAACTGATGCGAATTAACCCCAGCTGCCAGCTGAGTCCCACTGAGCCACTTGCTCACCCTTCCCCCACAGTGCAATGGGGGAAAAAAGGGATAAAAAGAGGGGTAAAAAAAAAAAAAAAAGAGGGGTAAAAGATCTTGGGTTGAGATAAAGGCAGTTTAATAGGTATTCCAAAAGCTGCATGCACAAGCAAAGCAAAGAATCCATTCACTGCCATCCATCAGTGGGCAGACTGTCAGTCATTTCCAGGAAAGCAGGGCTTCATCACATGTAACTGTTACTTCGGAAGACAAATACCAAATCTCTGAACAACCTCCCCTTTTCTCTTTAGCTTGGCTTTTATTGCTGAGATTGACATTATATGGGATGGGATGTCCCTTTGGTCAGTTGGGGTCCTGTTGTGTCCCCTCACAGCTTCTTGCTGGTGGGGCAATGTGGAAATGGAAAAGACCTTGGCACTGTGTTAGCACTGCTCAGCAACAACTAAAACATCAATGAGTTACCAACACTGTTTTGGTCACAGACCAATGCATTGCACCAGGCTGCTATTAAGGAAATTAACTCCATCCCAGCCAAAACTAGTACAATAATGTAAGCAGAACTTAATCAGAGAGGATCAAGTCCAATCCCCCTGAAATAATGGCAAAATTCTTCAGGATGTAGGTAGAATAGAGGCTTTGTGCCTAGAGTTCATCTAGGAGGTATGTCTGATCCAAGATTTAGTTCATGAGCGAAAGCATGACAGTAGAATAAGACATCTGCCAAGCTCTTTCTTGTTTTAGAGCATTCCTGTAAGACTGCAGCAGGAGTGCATAGGGATACTGATACATTTGCTGCCATTTGTTTGCCACTAGATAAGTCTTTGTTCCCTTCCTCAACCCCTAGCAGAAATGCCTGTGGAGCAGAAAACGCTCAGGGAACAGCAGGGTGCTGCTCACAGATTGATCCTCAGCTTAGCAAAGTGTTTGTGGACAAGCAAAAATCCATAGCGTAAGTACAGAACCTTGGCTTAGCTTTTCTAGCCTGAAAATCCTCAGCTCTGTTACTTAAACGGTGTCCTGGAGATGTCTGAACATCAGCTATGAAACTCAGTCAGGAAAAGGGAGATTTGGATTAACCCCTGTTGCTGAAGAGGCCTCACTATCCATGTTTAATACCAGCTCAAATCTCTCTGTGTTACAGCAACTTCAGAAAGTCTTGCCAGATGGTTTGCTATCAGGAGGTCTCCAAGCACTGGATGGGCATGTCTCCAAACCATGCACACAGGGGCAGAGGGACAAAATGTCTATATAGTTTTATAGTCATCCATGGTTAAGCATAGCAGGGTGACACAGTGCCTTGGATGGGCTTCAGTGACACAGAAGATCTCTTTGAAGATGTTTCTCTGTTCTCATGCTTAGGCTCGTATTTACATTAAAAACAATAACCTCCATGATGCTTTTGTTTCTGCTTCACTGCTCCATGTGCTTAAAAGGTGCCCACAAAGGCATTGGCTTTGGTCACAAGCCCCATAGCAACCCTTGATGTGCATGCCTATGCGGGATCATCTTGGAAGGGTGAGATGAATGAGCTATCAACAGGTGCTGTTAGCATACAGGAAATCCTGATAAGGCCACACTTATGCTGTTGAACTACAACAAACTGAGGACGCAATTTTAAAATACAGCCTCCCCAGGAGGAGGCTTCATGTGCTTTATGTTATTCAAACCTTGCTTCATCAGGGAAATTTAATTTCACAGTGGGCCTCCTGGGCCCACTGTGGGGAGGGAACCTGATTGTTTTCAGCCCTTCTTCAAGTGTTTATGTTCATATCACAGCTTTGTTGATCTTTCCTTTCCAGAGGACGTTCTAGCTGGGCTCACAACATAGAGCCTTATTTTGCTCTATCTTGCAAGAACTAATCCAGAACATGC
This sequence comes from Anas acuta, assembly GCF_963932015.1. Classification (NCBI taxonomy): domain Eukaryota; kingdom Metazoa; phylum Chordata; class Aves; order Anseriformes; family Anatidae; genus Anas; species Anas acuta. The sequence continues at coordinate 66,539,942 of NC_088980.1, forward strand.
TCCATCTTATGGTATACTTATTGCACTCTCAGATTATAGGATGACATATGTAAAGCAAAAATCCACAACTCAGTTTTCATCTTGTGACTGTCTGTTTTTTTGACACAACTCTAGGAAACCAGGTTGCTGGTGCTGAGATAAGCACTGGGGCACACAGTGAGAAGTTTATTGCGTGATGGCCTTGGTTCCACCAGCCTTTCTCCTCTCATTCCCCTGCAGCAATGCAAGGGGCAGCAAGCCCAGCTTTGGAAATCCATCAGCCGTCTGCCTTTTCTCCACCCTTTTCATTTGCCAGGTGAACGCTGGATCTGACCTTGCTTCCATCCCACATCTTGGCTTACTCTGCAAAGGAGGTTTTCTCAGAGCCTGAACAAAGTTTAGCTTTTAAGTAGATGAGGCAGCTGCACTTGCTTAAAATGCAGCCACACATCCATCTAGGCAGGGTTTGCTCCTCTGCCAGCATCAGTATCTACTGCCTCACCACCCAACATCTTCTGTGCTCTTGCCATACCTGGCCAAAACGCCCAGTCTTGCCACTCCAAAGAAATTATCACCAACTGATTTGTTACATAGTTACATTTCCCTAGAGGAGCATATCTTTCTCTGGCTCTCTTATGTTTTATGTGAAGGAGAGGAAATGAGACCACAGTATATATCATACAGCATTTAAGCAGAAGCACAAGTTCTCAGGAGGAGAGTCCCTTTCCAATTAAAGACATTTCTGTTCTACTTCCTGCATTCTGTGTCTCAATTAACTTATTAAACCATATGCAACCCTAATGTATTTGGAATTAGGCATGATTTCATGGGAGTCAGGAGACCTGAAATCTCTACCATCAAGCTGTAGCCTTGGTTAAGTCACTTCCCTTCTTTCCTATAATCTTTTTTTTTTTTTTTTTATAAGATTAAAATCCTTTCAGTTTATATGCACACCAACTCTGCTGCTGATTTTGTTTTGTTTTGTTCAGGGTGTGTGTGTGTGTGGGAGCTTGTAGTGTTCTAGGACTGCTAAAGGCTTGCATAGACAAAAGCCTTTGGGAGGAAGGATGAGGGCAAGGGGCAAAGGCAGAAAGCTTGTCCTGCTCCTTGTCCAGCAGCAGCTTGTGAAATGACTGCTCTATCTTACAAGTGGTTTGCAGTGAGAATCAACCTCCTTCTCTGAGCTGCTCTCAAGATGGAGCATACTGCTAACACACCTTAACTCTGCTGGGCTTTGAGTTTTCTGCTTTATGCTAACCCTCTGAGAATTAGTCAGAAATATTCCCAAAACGGACACTATATTGCTTGAAAGAAAAAGCTAAAAATCTGGACATCCAGGAAGTAAGTGCTGTCATAGATGCCTCCATGATGTACTCTTGAAAGAATAAGAGCAAGGAGACAAAGCTGGGTTCAAAGAGCCATGTTCACTAGCACACTCCAAACACACCTGGACCTGGTACTTTGGTGGTTTACAAAATACAGTCAGCATATGGAGAAGGCTCATAAGCTGGTGAGGAGCATAACACCCACCTCACCCTCTCTGTTCACTAAAGCACTGTTGAAGAGGGAAGAAAAGGAACAAGTAGAGGGGAAACTTGCTTAAAATTGGACAAATCAAGGATGTACCTCAAAGGCTTCACAGTACTGCACTGTTCATATGTATTTAACATCATGTTAATACTCAGACTCACACCCTAATGAGAAGCAGTGTGACATTATTTATTCATTCTAAAACAATTTACTTCTGTGATGGCAAGACTGAATTATGGCTCCAGCAGAATCTTATTTTTCTCACCAGATGTAATGAAGTTGGTTTCACAGGAGCACTCTCCCAGTTGTAATGAGCTGCCTGTCTCCTGCTACTACAATCCAGTGAGAGAAATAAGACCAGCTGAGAAATACTTTATACTTTGATCTGTCTCAACAAATCAGTTCAAGAGCTCTAAAACAGAAACCCCAGGGAGAGGGAAGGGGAAGAGGAGAAGTTCAAGCAGGGAAGTTTTAAAGCTGTATTTGATTTGTTTCACCAGAGCTGTTGTAGTTAAAATGTAAAAAAAAAAAAATAAAAAAAAAATGTCCATCTTTTTTTGAGCTTTATCAGCTCTCTTAGGCCCTACTGAACTCCTGACTTTGGACAACTTTATTTCAGTGATAACAAAAACAACAGGTGTATATATATATATATATATATATATATATATATATATATATAAATAAACCCATGACATCTTGAAAAGTGAGGTTCTGTAAGCTGTCTGAGTTGGATTTCTCTTGTTGCCAATATACCAACAGCCCTTTTAATGACCTGTTAAGAAAAAGAAAAATGAATTGAACTAGAACTAAAAATGAATTGAACTAGAAAGTATAGTAAGGAAAGGCAGAGGTGGAACCACAGAAATCTTGCTCCTTTCCTTTGAAGTTAAGCTGCTCTGAATGAACAAGGCATGAATCCTACCTCTGGGATTCATCCTGCACCTTCCTTTGCAACACTGGGGATGCACAATTCAGTCCAGCCTTGAGTATTACCACGCTTATGTCTCCTGGTTTTAACATCAGCTACATGGAGAAACTTTGTATTTCTCTTTGCCTCCATCTTTCTGTTCTCTCTCTCTCTTTTTTTTTTTTTTTTAAATTGGTTGATTGATTTCTTTTTGCTGCCTACTAACTTGCTGCATGATCTTGGTCAAACTCTTTCACCCAAGTCGTTCCATCTGCCATCCTAAAGGATGGTGAAGCTGACCTCCTTACCCAAGGAGTATACTATGAAATACCTGGGGAAAATTATTAGCAAGAATTTGATGCTGGTGAAGAGCATTTTCCTACATGATGTTCAGTTCCCCAGAAAGAAGGTAGAAATGTTAATACTATTAGATGCAGAAAAGAGGAATTAGCTGGAAAAAGATTTCAGTCATGAAACTCCATGTTATCAGCTCCCCAAACTATCCTAATTTTCTTATATATCAATGCCACTCCTGCTATTTCTAGATACCAACACACACTAGAAGCTTAATCTGTGCATGTAGACGGCCACAGGTTTGCAAAGCATTGATGCCTCATGTTCACAGCTCTGGTTCACTTGTATTACATTCCGTGAAACAAGAAATTGCAAGGACATTGTTTATCTGATCCCTGAGACGGCAGCACTGCTGCTCACCCATGTTTTGTAATGGACTGCTCTACTGCACACACTCAACCAGAACATTCTTTCAAAGGGACATGCTAATTAAAATCACATTTGGTATGTAGTGTATTTTAACCAAAATAATATTATCTAACCCAAGTGTCCAAAACATGTAATATGACTTAAGAGGAAAATATATTTTCCAATGTATTGGCTATTTTTATACTTTTAATACCACATTCCAATTCCAAGAACATTTTATAGCTGTGAAGATTGTTTTAAAGAACAACAACAACAAAAATGTTTAGGAAATTTTGAATATAAAGTCTACAAAATACAGGGGAAAATACAGAGATGGTGACAGTGTTTGAAGAATAACTTCCCCTTTCTCCTAATTTGGGTGGTGTTCCATGGGCAATGGCATTTTAAGAAAAATGCACAGCTGAGAAAGCATATCTGAGAAGAAGAAAATAAGTAAAAATGAATGAATAAATAAAAAGCATTCTCAAGCAAAACTCAGCTAATCGTTTCCACTTGTCTCTATCTTAAATGAATGGATAGCAGAGACATTAGAAAACTGGAACATAACATGATTTTAACTAGCTAGGTTTTCAGGACTTGATGTCAGTCAAATGCAACTTCCATATGTGACCTTCCTACTTCTATAGCAGCATGATGGAAATGAAAAGAACGCTGCTACCCTAGACAGCAGCATCCAATGCATGACGCACAAGTATGACCCAGGGCTGCTCATCCCCCTAGCTTGCAATCTAACATTTCTGAGGGAAGTTAAAGCCAGTGCTGGAAATAGGGGAGGAAGCTGATGTTTTATAGCAAGGTGAGGTGTGACAGGAGCCCAGCACCGTGCCTGTGAGGAGCCTCTCAGGCTTCCCTGCCACCACTGATCTGGACTCCACTCCGGTTGCCAGCAGAATACACATCTTTGGGGAGAAGGCATCTAGCCTGACCAAGACTGGAAAAATAACACTGGCAAAGCTGTTTTGACCATTCCCTAGAGGGACCTGCTTGTCTACAAGCCAAACATGTGCGATGCCTATAGGGGTCATATCAGCTTACTTCTGCCCTGCGCTGCGCCAAGCCGCCATGGGCACTGGCTGGGAAGAGAGCTGCTGCCTGCACAGCTCAGCTCCAATTCCTGCAGTGCAGGCACAGGGATCTCAATGCTCTGCTCGGCTGCTGTCAGTAAGCAAGGCACAAATGCAGGATTAAGTGTCACAGTAGATTGCAGCAGGACACCTGCTTTGTCAGGACCGGGATCTTCACAGATGCCAGAATGGCTTGGTCCGCATGAGAGACCAGAAGGTCACATCACTGTGTGTACAGGGCCATCGGCATGAGGTGCTGTGAAGCATAGATGTGAACCAAAGATGACTGACAGGAATGTGCATCTGTCGAGGTAGTTGGGCCTGCAGATGACATTTATGGCCATTCATGGAAAGCCACTGACGATGTGGGGTCTGACGTCAGGGTCTCAGCTCCTGTGTAGGCTGGCATGGGACCCAGATTCTCTTGGAAGCTGCCAGCCACTGTTTTCCTCAGGCCCACTGAGATGCCAGGCATGGACAAATGCCTGCTGAGGAGAAATACAGCAGGCTGCAAAGCAGAATGGGCCCAATCTTTGGTTTTCTGCTGTCCATAATAGGCACAGAAGACAGGCAGCTGGGTTATTACTCTGCTTGCAAGACACATTGCTCTCAGGTCCCTCACTGCACGCATGTACACAGGCTCCTGGCTTATCCAGTGGATGCAGAGACTTTGCCACACTCATCTCTGGGGGCTCAGCATACCTTCCCCAAGCACAGCGCAGAATGTTGCCTTCTCCAGACTGCCTCACATGTTTCCAAAAAATAGGCACCATCACATCCTTCTCGCTGAGTCTGCAAGCCATTAATTTTGTCTGTGTGACCTCTCTGAGCCCTTTTAACTGCAGCTGCCAGGTTACTTTCATGGAACAAATCTGGGCAGCACAAAGAGGAAAACAGAGAAATTTCTCTTTTAGCCACTCATACCTGTCTCACAGCATACAGACATCATCAAAGCAGAGCTGAGCTGAAAGACCTTGCCACTGCAGCTTGCTCTCAAATATTTCTACTGCTTTGAATGCTGTAGAAATTCTCAGTTTCAAAAAAAAAAAAAAAAAAAAAGATGTATTCCCTTGCATCCTTACATATGGTTTAAAACAGCCACTGAAATATTCTTAGTTAAATCCCACATGCTGTTTGTTGTTTTTTTTTTTTAAACTCATGCTTTATTGATGACGAGGGTGGTCATAAATTACAGTTATACCAGAGGTGTCCTGTGCTGGGTGAATGGTCTGAAAAAATTGCAGCTTCCTTTTATGTACTTGTCCTTGGGCAGTGTTAGTTACTCTCACACATTTATTCTAAACAGATCTGTTCAGGCAATTAGCTTTCCACTCCATAAATAAATAAATAAATAAATATTATAATTTGATTGAAAAACCAATTATTTCTTAAGCAAGGAGAGTCAATGCTTATCCGTAGCACAAAACATTTGCTGTAGCGCAAAGCAGCCTTCTAATAAATACAGCCCCTGTCCAGGGGAGCACAGAAGCACATGAATAAATGATAGCACAACTCTTAGATCAAGATTTTTCCAATGCTGCATTTCATGTCCAGGGTTCATTCTACCGTTGTGTGATAGCTCTGATGTTTGCAACATCTTTATTTGCACATTGTCAGTAATTCCTTCCACCACATGCCAGCTACATATAATCTTCCAGTCACAGAGGACTAGGGAGATAAAAATGTTTTCAAGAAATACTTAAAACAGACTATTTTTTTTTCCCTTCTCCCCATCCCTGGACACAAAGAAGCCTCCAGATTTATCCAAATGTCCAGATATATCCCAGTGTCTTCCATATAATTTGGACCACTTCGTGGTTTCGGAAGCCTGCACTGGTAATTTCAGCCTAGCAGAATAGACCAACAAGCCCTGCAGCATGTGGTTTTCCAATATCCATGCCAATAAAGGAGGCATCAAGCTGTACATAGCCTGTAGCCACAGGGATGTGTTGCCCAACAGGTTTACGTGACTGGCAGGAAGAAAGACAGTGGACACCTGAGGCAGTGCTGAGTTACAGTACACTGTGTGGCTCCAGTTTTCATCTGTGCAGATGAAACAAAATGAAAGAGTGACCATTAACATGCATGGGAGCTTTGTTCACGTGCCACATGTGAGCTTTGTGCAAACACATTCCTGCTTGCTCTGCAGAAGATAAACCTCAGCATGAGCTTAAGTGCAGGCAGGAGCTGAACCTGGATGGAGGTTTGGGGCAAGGATGTACTGGACTCCAGATTTGGCGTGCTATCTGAGCTCCACTTAATTTATTGTTACTGCAGTTAACTGAGCTGGTATGTGTAAATTGCTCTAAACTCTGTTATTTTTAAGTTTACAGATATCCAGTACCTTGCTTTAAGGTCTGATCTCCCGGTCTTTGCAATGTGTGGCATAGTCTGCAGTGCTGAAATTTATTTTTGATTCCTGTAGAAATTTTCACTAAAGTATTTGAGAATTTTTTACTGCAAAAGTGGAATTTGTCAAAATTTACAAATTAATATTCAATCTCAATATCAATGTCAAAATTTAGCAATTAAGATTTGATCTCAATGTCAATTTTTTCCCCTCCCTGATTCTTAGATGAGATAATTTGGTGTCCAAGTAACTGCATGGAATTTTGCAAATCACAAGGTTATACTGTGACCACAGATCTCCTGACACCATGTCCCATTATTAAATCACACCCTCAGTGAATCAGCAGTGTTGAGCTTAGACAACAGAAGCACAGCTCACAAGAGTTCACGTTTGGTTTTTTTTTTTTTTTTTTTTTTTTTTTGTAAAAGCCTTGGCTTTTATTTGATAGGTGTTAGGGAAAGAAAAAAAAATCCTTTTTCTCCTTAGTGAAAATTTTTACTCACAAACACACACACGGAAGCTCTTTTCTCCCACCAGTTTTGATCCCAGTGGGATCGAAGTACAAAATTTCCAGTCTCCTCTACTATCAATACACTTGGTCTTGCTATCATACTGACTGGCTCTGTGGCCACTACCTACAGGAAAACTGCCAAAGATTTCACATCCTTCTGTTTTCTATGCAGATAAAAGTAGTTTTTCATGATGGTGGAGGTTATCTAGTGTAAATTTGCAAGCTAAACCTGGCTACTAGAAGTACCTTGATTCATAACCATATGATTCACCCTTACAGTTCAAAAAATAATAATAAAAACAACCACAAACCAAACCAACCAACCTAGCAAACAACAACAAAAAAACACTATATAGGCTTGGGAACTGTGAAGTCTGCTTTTAATCTCAAAATACACAGTGCTCTTTGAGGGCATCCTTTTAAAGCATTCCTCTAGAGATTTGTTTAGTAGAGTTCAATGGAGATAATTTATCCACTGGGAGGCATTTATCTTTACTATAGCATTGTCCTCCACTTATGTTTCTGTTTTGTAACTCTCTTCTATAAAACTGCACCCATAACATGAAAGGCAAAGTTTTTTGACTTTCTTTCCTAAGTCTGCAGCCCACAAAACTATTCCTCAGAAACACAACGATGAGCTGAGGTGGAGTGCTTCATTAAACACAGGTAGGTTTGCATCTGATCTCTTCCAATGAAAACCAAGGAAGAAGAATTCAGTACTGATTTTCAGCAAGCCTCCATAAATTTACCCAGAGTACCTGCTATTCTTCAGCTTGAAAGCTAATCTCAGGTGCTCCCTTGCCATTTATTCATGTAATGCCTACATCAATTAAGCTCTGTTAAGTCAATTACAAAATAATGTAAAAAAAACAAACACCACACCCGTAATGGTAACTACAGCTGATGCTCAGAAAAGCCAAGACTTTTGACATAAAATAACAGATTACATATATAAAAAAGTCACCCCCCAAAAGTATTTCAATTTTCAGCTGAAGAATTAAAAAATCTTAGCACAAAGGCATTGCTCAAGCATAATTACTCTTTACAATGCTAATGAACAATTATATGCTACAAAGAAGGGAAATATGATGAAAAGCTATCATGAGGCACTTCCCACATGAAGGTTTATTACATCCTCAGCATAGCACTACATCTGACTCTGAGCAGCAGAACAAGCAGCTGTGTAAGGCTGGTAGTAGTTATTCATACAGTCAGGGGCATTCAACACTAAGCACACTGAAGAAAATTAACCTGAGCTTAGACTTACCTCCTCCTTCTGATTCTTACAGGTTTTGCTTTGGGATGCGCTCAGTCAGAGGATACCAATGTTCTTTAATTTGTTTATTAAACATTGAGTGATGAATATCGCTTTAGAGAACTGCTGTATCTAAGCCAGAGGCTCATTGCCAGACATCTTTAATGGAGCCTGGAGAAGGGTTTGAGAATAGGGCACATGTATGGCAACACTTCTTTAGCCTGTTCTCTGCCTCTGTGGGCTGGACACTGGTTCTCTGTATTTATCAGTCTTCAGTACAGCTTTCTTCTCTGACCTTGTCCAACTGCATTTGAAAATACACCTAACATCCTGCAGCCAGCAATGCCACAGGTTGTCTATGTACCCTATGAGAGAGGGGGGGGAAAAAAAAGTGCTTTTGTTTGCTTTTGTTTGGGAAATTGCTGTTTTAATAAGCATTCAATTTGTTCCCTTGTCATTCTATCAGGAGAGGTAATGAGGAGTCACCCCCTCCCACAGTCAGTGGGATATTGTAAAAAGAGCCAGAGAGGTGGGGTTTGATTTCCCTGTACTGCCATGTGCTGGAAAGCAGTATTTTTAGCAGTATTCCATCAAAATCGTACCTCTACAAAACATATAATTTTGCAGTTCTTCATGCCACTTACTGAATGCTGGGCTAACTGTCCTTGGGAACTCTGTATGGCATTAATTATTTAACTACCAGTCCACTGCTACAAAAGCTCAGGAAACAGCAGGGAAGAGAGTCAATTCTCCAGCCAAGCCAGGGGCAGAAATTCAATGAGAAATGGGGATCCTCTGCCCTGAGGTTGCCACTGCCTGCTACTACATGGTGACATCCCATACCAGAGACATGGGTTTTGATATAAGCCAAACAGACATTGAAGCTGGGAGCATTTATAAAACGTAGTCTCTGAGCTAAGCATGAGCAGAGTACTCTTGAGGACTGAGGAAATGAGTCTCCCTCCTCCTTGCCAGCCCATAGGGGAGCCCTGGTAGACAGCAGCTGAAAGCTCCCAGCCCTGGCGGGACATCGCCCTTTGCCAGGGGCTTTCCAGTGAGTATCAAGGGAGGATACTTGTTTCTCTTTTTTAACTCCAGGGGGAAACACATGCTCAACAGCCTCATGAACAGGAGGGCTGAAATGATACTGATCAGCAAGCATTTTGCATTGCTTTCAGGAACACCAGCAGAAGAAATGCGTTCAAGCACTTAGTGGTCATGCCAAGATGGGTTGCCACACTACAGAGTGGCTAATGGGGCAGAGCGAGATGCTCGTGACATACCACAACCTCCCAGTGCATTTCCATTCCTTGCTGCCAGGGTAATTTATGCACTCTTCTGTCAGTACAAGATGCTCAAATGAAGTTAAAAGGAAACATAAGGGAATACAGTTTCAGAAGGAAATTGTTGGGCAGTACTAAGGGCAAAACAATAGCAAATGGCATCTGGCTTCTGTTAAGATGTACAGATTCAGCAAATTACAGCCCAAATGGGTTAGGCCCATCCAAAAGACTGTTCAGTGTCCTCTGATGTAGTCAGCTTATTTCAGAATATGCTCCTTTGTTTTTTCAGGACAAATAAATAAATAAATGGCAAATAAAATATGTACTGGGCCTTAGGAGAACTTTCCATCAGCTCCAGAGTCTAAACAAGTTGGAGAAAGTAAAACACAGCTACCAAAGCAAGCAAGCAGAAAATAAAGGGAAAATGCAACAAACAGCTCTTAGCACCACAATAGGGCTGCCTGAGCCTGAATTCAAAGGTAAGAAAATATTAAAACAAGCTCACTGTGGCAGAGCAACCCTGCAGGAGAGGAGTACACTGTATAAATCATGTCACTGCTATGAGCTGGACTCTGAATGCAACTTGACCAATTGCTGAGTTGGTTGAACTGTTTGGCCAGCTGAGTCAAACAGCAATCCTCTTATGGACTGTTCCTACAAAATATTTTAAAGATCAGAGAAAAATACTAGGCTTTACCTACCCATTTTGGTTCCATTTATTTGAAGGTTGCTTTCTTTTTCTGTTTCTTTTCTTTTTCTTTTTTTTTTTCCTTCTCCTCACCTTCTGAATACTGAAATATCTCTAGTTTAATAAAAGAAGGGTACTAAGCAATCCCACGCAGAATATTGTCAGTAATAATTAAAAAAAAAAAAAAGAGAGAGAGAGCAAGAGAAAGACTTAAAAAGGAATATTATGACGTAAAAATAGAGATTAAATTTTGTGGTTACATTGATATGGAAACAGAATTACTTCATTGTCTTCAGATGTGAATTCTTTCAGAGTAGAGCAACTGTGTCCACCACCACATGAGATGTCTCACCCATGTATATGATACCTTCATAATTAGGGCATTCTTTATAGCTGAGGGAGATTAAATTTGGTTTTCTTATATGCCTGAGGAGATTCAAACTCTTTAGAGAGTGAGACAATCAGATGATGTAGGCCATGATGGAACGGGTGGCTGTGACCTTCTCCTGAAACTGCTCGATTTTTCATAGCAAGTTAAAGACTCATTTCAGCAGAAATGTTCATAACCCTGCAGGTAGGTGCTCCTACCACAAGGCTGGGAGAATTCAAACAGTAGGAACCTTGCTATCCACAGCTATTCACAGGTTTTATGTGAGCTGCTCACTGAACGAGCAGAGACAGATAAACAATGGGAATTCACAGCCACATTCAATCATGGGACATGATGTTTGCTAAGGGGACAAGACTAGCAGAGTGGCATAAGAACATGAGGAAACCGTATTTTAAGGGAAGTAAGATTCCCAGACTTTGCTTTTTGACTCCCTTGCCTATTGCTACTGAGAGCATCTACAACCCATTGATCTGTGATGCTGAGGGAGGGATTTTTTTTTTATTTTTAACCAGGAAATTCATCCACAGTTCTCTTGATAAGAATGAAGATTGATCGGGTAAGAGTAATGCTTCAGAGGAAAGAAGAAACAAGATTTAATGCAGTGATTACTAAAGGGTCTCTTTGCTCCAGGGACCACGTACACCTCAGTTTGCCCACCCTCCCTGCTACTTCAGCTGTCCTGCCCAAAGCACAAGTGGGTCCCTCTGCTGGACCCTGGAGCCCTGACTGGGAAGGACAGCCATTCATTCCGGGTCACTCATTCAGCAGAAGAAAATCCAATTAAGTATAACTATATTAATGCTAAGTGAGAACCCTCAGTAGTATATAAAACATTAAAAAGCAAGTATGCCATGTGATGCAGGGTGTCTGAAATGAGAGCTCAGGGTCACAGGCAAAATCCACATATTGTATCTAGATACAGGAAAAAAATAAGTCAATCAGCATGTTCTCCCTAGGCATTTCACCTCTAATTGAAGAGTGAATTTTATTTACTTACCTGCTCATGTTCTTGACTGTCTCTCAGCAAATGAATTGTGATTACATTACATAAAATGTCAGTGTTTGGCTTTCATCTATCTCATAGGACTGGATTCAGAAGAAATTCCACACTTTAAGACACATGTGAAAACATATTGAACATCTAAAAGTATGTTTACTGTATAGAAAATAAAAATATTTGTTTGAAATTCAGATTGTAGCATGTGTGATTCCTGCTTCTGCAGCTGAGGCATGTAAAAGAAATGCTAACTTTAAAGGGAAAACCAAAGCCATTTCACATGCAAACTAGCAATGGCCAAGGGCATCGTTGACTATACCTAAGTATACCTAAAATCATACTAAAACACATGCAGATTTCACACACAAAAGGATCTCAGGCTTTCCTCATGATTCTGGGGTACTCAGCGCCTATCTTAAAGGTATTCAAAACTGATCAAAAACCAGTTTAAGTGCAAGAACAAATTTTTGTCCGGTAAACATTTGCAACTCAAATGTTGTCAGCACTGATGCAGAATGAGGAACTTCATACAGCATTTATAAATGAAGAATAATTTATCAAAACAAACTTGGAATTTGAGTGAACATGGATGTAATAATGAGAAACACCACAGGAAAAAAAGGGTGTGGGTTCTAAAACTTTTAGACAAACCACTGTTCTGCATGTTTTAAGAGCAAATACACCCTAATTCATCCACAGTACTTGAACTTGCTGGACCATATTCTTGAGCTGTCACCCTTTTGTTTCAAAATGTCTTTATAGCTGCAGTAGCAATAACTGGGGAGAGCATCCCTCTCCACAGAGCAAAAGAATTGCTGGGCACCGTGGCTGCCACACCAGAAGGAACTGAGCTTCCAGCCAACAGACGAGATTCTACCAGACGTGAGGGGGTTTATGACCTCTTGAAAAAATGTAAGTTAGTAGCTGTAGCAAACGATGTTTGTGACATTAGTGGTCTTGGGGACTGGAAATGCACAAACTTGGTTTAAGATAATCTGGCACCTCATTCACTGAACTCTTTCTGGGTGCCTATGCTAATATTTCTGAATGGCCTTAGCTATTATGGTATTGTGTGTTAGACATCCAGCCTTTTCCCCAAACACCCACAAGCTCATTGAACATCATCTCTCCCTTAGCTTCATCTGAAACCAGACAAGAACCAAAGGGAAGTTTGCTCAGAAACAAAGAGGAGGCCAAGCAGCTGGTAGAAACATGACCTTCTCCATGAGGTCATATAGCTTTATTGTGATTAAGCACTACAATACAGTATATATCCATAAAAAACTCTATAGTGTGTATAAATTATTCTTTCCATTCAGTAATTTTTTTTTTTCATTTTGTTTTCTTTTTTTGTTTGTTTGTTTTCATTTCCATTACAGCTTTGGTACAATGTGATTTTATTATATTTTTAAATACTTTTAGCTTCACAAACTCAACACAAAGTACAAAACTAATCCGAATCAGGGATATTACAATCTACACAGTGGTGTTCAGTGGTAGGAAAAAATCTTACCTCAATGAATTCATGTCACTAGCTAAGCTATAAAGGCATACCTAGCAGACATGACAAGAATATGCACCATTAACCAGCAAACATTTTTTTTTTCAAAATTTAATTTATTTTTTACAGATTTTTTCCAGCAGCAAATCACTTGGGCATAGTCAGTACTTATGTCCTCAACTGATTATCCTGTTGTGTTCCTCTTCATTTGAAGGCCATGAGTTATTTGTCAAATAATGCACCACTATCCTTGTATATCCACTCTAAGCCAGTGTCAGTACTTGACCTGCCACCCTGCATTGTTAATGCTCGCACAGTTTGTCCTGCAGCTGGCAGAAATAACTGGAACGTTATTGGAGGGGCAGTGTGGGGCAATCAACCGTAGATTGTTCTGTGGGGCAGGAGGTATGACATTACAGTAAACAGGCATTCCAGTGGCTGTAAGTGTTCCTTGACCTGATTGATTAGGTAGCATGATTGGTTGTTGATATGATTGCTGTGGCAATCCTTGAGAACCCTGGGTCATTGGCACCTAGACAGATGTAGAGAAATATGTAGAAAAAATAATTAGTAAATAAATTAAAATAAGTCCCAAGTATTCCTATTTTCCTTCTACTGAATTCAGTAATATAACATGCCTAGACAAAATTTGTTATTTTCTGCTGCTCAGAACTATTCTAATGGCTGAGGATCTTTTTTTGACAAGAGATTTGTTAAAAATAAGTCACTGTGCTCCAGGGACAAGTAAGTGGTTCTGTCATGATCTAGCTGAATGTGAATTTCCAAGATCATATTCTTACATTAATAATAATGCAAAACAAATATTCTTATTATACAGAAGACTCAACCCTGGTATATTTAAGGCCATCTAAAAGGTCTAGGCCTTTAACTTGATCATTAACTTTAAAACACATTTTCTATATAGTAAATCTGAAGACTTAAGGAGAAAATTATGGCCATGAGCCCACCCATTTCCATCCAGGTTACTGTGGTGTTTTCAAAGAAGGCGATGGAAAGGATGAATCAAAGGATGGCTGCTCAATCAGTGTAAACTATTGAAAGGAACTAATATCACTGTTTCTTAAATTTCCAGAGGGACCATACCAGGAAACATAAGCACAGACCACCTCATAGGTGGCCTCAAGCTTTTGTCATATTTCACAGAATCCAGGTATCAAGTTGGGAAAATACAGAATTTTGGGTAGCTTACAGACCTGGTAAAACACAAGCCACTTCCTTCCCTCTCCCCTAAGTCCAGTAAAACAAGTATCCCTCTAGGTACAGTTTGTTTTAGAAGACGTGGTGAGATCCTCTCTCAGAGGGCACCGGCACAAACCTTCATGCATGACTAATTTTTAACTGGACCAGGTAAAGCCTTTAACTTAATTACAGAAAACAACATCGAACTGGGAAGGAAAAAAAAAAAAGTATCTTTTTTATTTCTTTAATTCATTTTCTTCACATGAAGTATAATTCCTTCATGCTTTCTGAACTTTCTCTTGTACTGTAGGCTGCAACAAGTAGTTCATTTAATGTATTCCCAGTTCAGAATGAAAATCGGGAGTAGTAAGAATACATAAACAGGAAGCAGAGAAACCAGTTTGACTGAGAGTGGTATTTATCAAGAGGCCTCCTGTCACATGCTGCCCTAATGAAGTAATAAAGACCATTCTGTGATATGAAAACATAATTAAATTACGCACTTTACAAAGAAGAGAAGCAGTCTTCACAGCTTCTAAGTACCTGATAAGACGACATGGCTGGATACTGCACCATCATGCCTTGCACCTGATTTCCCTGTTGATTATTCATCAGGCTCTGGCTTTGGGGAGGCTGCTGCATTCCCACAAGACCCTGGAACCCTTGCTGCTGGTTTGCCAGGACAGGCTGGTAACCTGCAAGAAGAAAGCCACCTTCAAGTACACTGTTGCTTTTACAGACAAAATTAAAACTGTTCTCACTAATGGCGAATGATCCCAGTATTTCTCCCCACATTAGTCAAAAAGGAGTTCTATTTCTACGGAAGCACTCATAGAAATAAAAATCTAAAGGGAATAAACATGTAGGTTGGCAACCCTGGCAGGCTGATATGAGCAGGCAGCACACCTTCCTCGTGTTCTTCAACCCTGCAGAAGATAACACCTTGAGGGACATTTGACTTCAGTCCATGATTTAAGGCCCTGAACAGACACAAAGTGCTACTGGCTTCAAGCTATTTCCAGAGGCAAAAACCCTGCCAATTTCAAGGACACCAGTATTTGGCCTTCACAATCGAACCCATCACTTTTCTGATCTTCAGAGTTGTGCCTCACAAAGCACCTCCATCCCTCTTACCTTTCTTGCAACGCACCCCCCTATCATGATGTAAACAAAGATGGCTTGATTTAATCAAGAACAGTATCTATATACACACTGGCTCCTCCTTGCCAGTTTTTATTTATATATATATCACAGAATCACACAGAATTTCTAGGTTGGAAGAGACCTCAAGATCATCGAGTCCAACCTCTATGATTAGAACATATTAAGGGTCGCATTCTACCCTACTGTTTCACATTTGGCACAAGAGGAACTTGCAAGTGGCTGCACAGGGATGAAAAGATGATGCTTTGGCTTCAACCTGTTGTTGGTTCTGTGTTCAGTCACCACAACATTGCTGGTTTTCTGACTCCTCTAGGACTAACTGAGAAATGGGCAAAGTCTGTATGATCTGGAGGGCAAAGCCGCTAATGAAGTAGAAAAGTAGATGGGAAACAAAGTGCTGCTCAGCAGCAATGCGATCTGGCCTGAGAAACAGCCTTACAAGACGGACGTGGGTTGGCTGGGTGAAGCTAATATTTAGAGATGAAAAAAAAATTGAAAAGGAAAGGAAGTTGTAGAAAGATCCTGTCCTTGAAAAATGCATCCAGTCACAATCACTGCAAATACGTGAATAATTTCTCCTTAAGACATTCTCTGTCCTCTAGCACTCGTATATTTCATATGTAGTTATGCAGTGCACTATTAACTTTGTAGTGATGTTCTCAGAATAAGCATATTTCAGGCAAAGGAGAATTATCAGAAGCAACAATGCTGTGTTATTTTTATATGAAAAATGTATGTCACTTCTGCTCAATTTATATTCATGAATACAGTACACAGTTCAATATACTTCACAAATTGGAAAATATCACCTGTGTATTTCTTCATTGTATAAGAAAAAGTTACCAATGTCTCTGTTTCTGCCAGTCTATCCTGAACTGATAGCTCTCCTTCAAAATCTTTTCTGATGCCAGAGAATATTTGAGTATATCTGAACACTTTTGACACTAAAGATGCCATTTCCACAGATATGAGATTAATGTCTCCTGTCAATTGAGGAAAAAAAAAAAAAAAATCCATGAGTGATTAATTTGGCTGGAATATAGCAACAAACATCTCCCAAATGCACCAGAATACTATACATTCAAATTTGTTCTTTTCTTATGCACAAACACAGAGTCAGCGCATTTTTTAGTCACAAAAATTACCAACATCAGAAGTGCTGTAACTCAGTTTACAGAAGGCTTATACAGCAATAGTAAAATTGCAAGTCCTCTTCTGCTCCTGTATACAAGTTATAGGGAGAATGAGGGAGAAAGGAAGAGGTAAAGAAATGTAACACTACTATTCTGGTATTCACAAGACTGGAAATTTAAGCAGAAAAGAGTCAACTGACAGTGGAAGCTGCAGAAGATAATTAATTTCATATCACTTATGTTTGTCAACTTAAGTCCAGGTATAGCAATGAATGAGGGATTGATGGTGGACTGTGGAATCTTCAGTGATGTGAAGCTGGGGAATGCTACCAAATTTTGGATCTGTGTTCACTGTGCTAGACTGTGATGCACTGGCACAGGGCAGCAACAGGTGCTATGCAGAAGCAGACAGTAGACACCATCAGGGTAAACAAGAGAGAAGCCCAGCTGTCATTGCTCAATGTAATTGCATTACCATTATTTTAATCAGGCTACTGCTGATACTCTGCTGTATGTTCAAACATACAGCTTTGTCTTTGCCTCAGCTTTGTGTTCATATTCACCAATATGATATATTTATTGCTCAGGGCAGACATAACCATCAAACAGAAACATGTTATGAAAACGACTGGGTGTCTACCCTTATGCTGAACACGTAAGCATCACCTCATCGGGGCATTACATTGACTTGCACCTCTGCCCTGTCAAAATGAATGGGTGAAATCAGGCAAACACAGATAGTACAATCATACTGCATTTCAGGTGCAGGACAGAAAAAAGTGTTAAAAAGGTTTAAGTGCTGAGGTTCACTAGGATATGTAATATTATTTTAACAATCCCATTACTCTTCAAGGACTTTCTTCTGTCCATAAGGCATGTGCACCCCTCACCCCTGTCCTAACATGCAGAGTCCTGCTTACTCCCTGGGCAATCTAAAGACCTCTTTCCCACTCCCTTTCCAAGCACTTTGCAATGCTCTGACCACATAGTGGGACCTCAACACAAGCACAGAAAGTGCTTCAGATGTATTCTGATGCACTTCCAATATGAGTAGATAGTAGCAGAGAGATATTAGTGTAAGAATCTGACTGCATTGTCTCCTGACTCTTCTTTGCCTTTAGGGGAAGTTGTCATTTCTATGATTCAGAAGAAGCTACTGTAGTCTGTTGACCAATAGCTCCCTTGAACTGTGGGTGGAAACAGGTGAGTTTAAGGTTACTGCTCTCCTGCATCCTTGCAAAGATGGTGGCTGTCATCTGTCCCTCATTTAATACTCTCGGACATTTTTTTATGATTAGTACCCTATTAGTAGCCTAATATAAAGAATTTATGGATGTTAGACCTTGCTGGAGAACTCCAGATGAGGTTGCTCAAAATCCACTTTCCCCTTCAAGGCTCTACAACTCAAATGAAGCCACTTCTCTGACAGCAAAGTCTGACCCTTTATGATGTTAAATATATGAAGGAAGATGCAAGTTCATGTACTGACCATAACCCAATAATGTACAAAGATACACTCCAATAGTGCAGAGTGGTACAGAATAAGAAGAGGTGAATGAATTCCTTTATCTGCAACAAGCTCTACAAGAAGCATGAGGAAAATGCTGTAGAAAAAACAACAACAAAAAAGTTGACACGTCTTTTATGCTAGATGGCTTCTGTTTCAGCACAAAAGCAAGCAGCAAGAACTTGCAGTCTATGTGGCAATCCATTTGTACAAGAAGTTGTTAATATCAGAAACCACCTGCTTTGAATTTTCCACTTCCACAGCCAAAACTGTGCAACTTTGACTCTGCATGCCACATAACGTTTGAAACAGAACCTTCAGTGTTTACTGTGTGTTGATGTCTTCATGTTTTTGCACACTGTCCAGGGAAAAAATGAAGATGGGCAAACTGAAACTCCTCATAACTGATAGGCTTGATATATCAAGCTTTCAGCAATGCTTATGAAACTATCATTCTAGCATTTTTTTTTTTTCCCAAGGGCACAGACCATCAGAGAGTGCTATTTTCCCAACACTATTTTGTACACACAGCAGTTTCAATCCTGAACTCAGCTCTGCCATGCTTTTGACATGCTATTTATTTTTCAATGAAATGAAAATAATAGTGTTCTCAAAAAGCTTGGGAATTGACTGCAGTGCATGCAAAGCCATGCATCACTGGGCAGAGATGGATATTTTGGAGCTACACAGGTATCAGGAAATAAGTGAAAACAGGAAGTGGCACCATTCTGCAGCAATAAATTTCTTCATAGTTGCTCTTTTGCTTATTAGCTTTCATACTACATGAAGTGTAATCCTTAAAAGTTTCTTTGTTGTCCCCTGAGAACAGATATATTTTCTAATGGCAGTAACACATCAGATGAACCATCCTATTACTGCAAGCTCCAGGGCCTCTTTACTGCAATTATACCATCCTGCTCTGTGTTATCTCTGCTACAAAGAAGGATTTTTTATTTTTTTTTAAATCGGGGAAAGCATAACAGACATTGTTAAACAACCAGAGGAACAAATTGTGCACAGAATTTCAATGAATGCCTCAGAGGAAAAATGAGCCTTGGATCACAATCTAAATGGAAGAGGCTGTCATAACATCAAGGTAATTCTCTGAACCTTTATAGCTTGCACCACCATGCTGACAGTCAGCTACCTTAAACATCCCAGAGGGAGAAACACTACATGAAACACCCACAAATGTTTTAATTTCTTAATGAGGCTGTGGAGCTTAAAAGATAAAACGCAGTGGTCTTGATGTTACTGGGTCTAGTAGTGTCACTCAGAGCTGTAATTAAGGCAGGCGCGTTGATCTGCTGGCTTCAGCACATGCCCTTCATGAACTGCACATCCATGCTTGCAGGGATTGTTTCATTGCTCATTTTAGATTTGAAGCATATATTAGCAAGATAGCTTTGTAGTAGGCTTTTTACCTGGAGTGCTGACACTCAATCAGCACTTGGGATGATAAGAATTTGGTCTGGCACAACTTCCTGAACCACAAATATTACTCTGCCCTCACCACTTTCACCTAACAGGTTCTTTGCATCTAAGCTCATCCAATGCAATCACATAAATTTACAGAGGTTTTACTGTGAAGTGATTTGAAGGCTAATATTCTCCCTTTAGTGTAGTTCTCTGAGAAGCCAAACAGTGGTCACCTGCAAACTTGGAACACAACCAAAATGCACATTTTCACAACACACTGCAGCAGCATGGCAACCTGAGACCAAAAGAAATTCAAAAGATAGATCTCAGCAGGGCTAATGGGCTGGATGCAATGCTGCACAAATCTGGCCGTGCTCGTGCCCACTCCACAAGTACTGCAGTGCCTTTGTCAATCCAGCACCTCTGCCCTATGTCTCCTCCTGCAGAAGGGTGACCCAGTCCCAAGGGTTGCACTTGCCACAGGTGCTCACATTCACACAAGACTCCCCAAAACTGGGAGAAGAGAGTGAGAAAACTGATCTGAGGTCAGAAAGTGCACCTCTTCCTGTGACACCTGATGAACTCATTCCACTCCATTCATTCAAAAGATAAAAACGTAGCTACTAGTAGATGGTTCTTGAACAGAGTGAAGAGAAAGTTACATCATTGGAAGATAAACTTAGAAACATCCAGATTAGAAATAAAGTGCAAAGTTTCACCAGAGTCTATAATTAGCAAGGGGGCATTTTACCTAGAGATGAAGCACACTTGCTATCACCTGAAATCTCCAAAATGAGGATAGACAGCTTGCTAGAAGATATTCATCAGCTTAATAAGAACTTCTGGGAATAAAGGTGTGATTAGAGTGTGCTCTTAGTCCAGTATTATTCAGAACAGTGAATTACATGATCCAGGCTTGAAATACTTATGAAAAACGTTAGACAGTTAGCTCTTAATAATTTTCTAGTCTTCCACTGAAAAGCACTAAGTATCCATGTGTGAGACGGGTTCCTCTTCCCAGTCTCTTTTCCTTTGATCACGTAGTGGCACTGACACCAGGTTGACTCCATATGCAGAGAACTCACCTGGTGGCTACCTAAGGGTTATTTGTGGGATATTTTAGGTTGTTTCACCCCACTGGAGAAACAATCACTAAGTTTTACAAGCTGCAGAATCCGGTTGATACCAATTTCCACAATTTTGCCAGTCTGTTTTCCCTTACTTTTTAAAATAAGGTATGGGTGGGATGTAGTTTTTGCCCTATAATCATAGAAACTTAGAATACCTGTGAGAAGTTACCTGTCAAAGAAAAAATGTCTTCATAAAACTACAATGCCATCATGCACACATCAGTAAATTTGGTAAAGTTTTTGGCAACTCACTTATTTGCCAAAAGTTCTGAGTTGGTCCATCCCAAAGTACTTGCAAAGCTGAAAGGAAGAAAAAAAATGAAGCAAGCAGTTCGGCAAGATCAAACACTGTCTTGGCACAAAGAACCCTTTGATTCTCAAACAGTCCCTAAGAATTATCTGTAAAATACAAGGGAAGAAGGTCAGACTGGGGAAGCAGGCTCAGTTCTGCACAGACTTACATTCAGGCCTGTTGGCCAAGTCGTGGGAGGTGGATGCTGAAATCCTTTCCCAGCACAACTGAAAGCTGGAATTTGAGGCAAGGGATTTCTATCAGTCAGAACAAAGCCCCCTGTACTATGGGGGGTCTGTCAGTACCTCCTGCTGACACTCTTGGCCTCACATCTGGATTGCAACCAGATGTTTCACCTCCCACATGAACCAGCTACAAAATCTCCCCATATGCCACTGGCTCTAGAGAAGCATTGAGCTCTGGCTGGCTTCTCAAGTCTGCACGTTATGCATTAGATCTGGGTGGCTGCTGAGGAAGTCTTCCCCCTACCCCAAATTATGTAGTTTATCATCAGTTGACCAGTTTCACACACATAGTAGACTGGAAGTCTCACTGAAAACACTGCTATAAAATTAAGCTGAATTTGTTTTCAGCCTCACGACCCCTAGGTGTCTGCAGTTTAGAAGACTCCCACAGAAGACATGTTAATTAATTTCTCCCTGCTGGTGTGTTATTTTCTATACAAGTCTGATGATTTAAACTGCTTCTTGTGCAGCTGGAATCCAAAAAATTTTGTAAACGATTTTGTCGCTAAAGCTTGCATCTGAAACCTAAGACATGCTGTAAACCAAATGTGCTGCAGTTGATCAATCCACCCCTACTATGTCTGCTTTCTTTCTGCACTACACATAAAAATGTCTTGACTTAGTAAGATATTTAGGCTTCGTGTTCCCCTTGAAGACATCTCAGATACTTTATGGGCATAAACTGGATACCACATGAGCTGGAAGAACAAATACATAGTAGCTTAATGATAAAAATCTGTCCTCTTCCCCTGAAAACTTAAGACCATGCAATTATTTCATTTTCACGCATACACAAAGGTAAAACAAGAACACCTATGCCTGAAATAAAGGAGTCTTAAGCTAACTTGGAGGTGCAAGGTGGCTTAAAACACACAAAAAAGCACACATACCAATAAGTACAGCAGCACATGCTCCTCTCCCCACACCACCCGCTGCACTCTGCGGGCACAGAGCTTCTGTCCCAGCAGAAGCCTTCTCAAGTGAGTGACTTACAGTTTTGGTTGCTCTTGTTTAACGCAAAAGCACATCCCACTCCAGCAGCATAGCTTGCAGGGGAAAGCACATGGTATTATGCTAGTTTTGTTTTCAAAAAAGAAAACTAATCACATTGATTCTTTCAAGATGTGCAAGATCAAAACAATTTTTAGCTAATGGCACTCCAGTTACATTCATCAAAAACACAACAGGATAAATATTTCTAATCTGATTAGAATGACAGTGACTTGTATAATTCTCTACAGAGCTAGGATTATAAAACTGCAGGATTTAGAATTTATTTTCTTAGTACATAATTGCTGCCAGAATTGTAGCTCCCTGGTTCCTAAATTAGCCGTAGCTTTGCTAAGAGTACATTCATGCTTCCTGAAACTGGTACCAGATTAACACCCACATTGCTGGCAGACCCACAGAGAAAGGACCATATCTGGCTGCATTCGGGAGATTAGAAAGATGTATGCATCAGAGATATAAGACAGCAAGTCTTTATTATCACAAAAGAAGGAAGAAAAACACTGGTGCTAAGACAGCTCATTCCCCCTGCTCTTCCTCTCTCTGGCTTACGAAGTTCTCTGTTCTACAAAACCAACAGTGCAAAACATGATATTTAAACTGTTTCTTCAGAAGAATAAACCAAATTTAGAAATTGGCTGAAATTTTACATTATTTCAGAATAACCCATTTGTTGGACTTGTTTAAAACTGCAGATGAAAATACCCAGACACAAAAGAAAATATTTGGTGTGTAATGGCTCTGAAAATCCCCCCTATGGCTACCCACATCCCACTGCTAGAGCAGGTACTGCCTTATTTAGCTGAATTGTCCATCCCTGAAGAGGATACTCTTCATGTATTCTTCTTCAAAGTCTATTTGAAATCCTGGTTTTACGTGCTTTGGAACCTCAGAACCTCTAAGAAACCCAAAGCACAGAGCATCCAAAGCATGGTTTCATGTGCTACTCCAGATACCACAGCCAAACAGGGGAACTTCCCAGCAGCTAACAAAACCCCAACATCAGGCGAATAATGCATCCCATAGTTAAGCAAACACTCCCAATTCAAGTGATTTGCAAGATCAGGGCCTCACAAGTCTATTTTTAACTCTGCTTGTCCCATGTAAACTGGAATGCAGTACATTTATACCAAAACTAGGAGAGATTGCTTTGTGCAGAGATTTTTCTTCAAGAATAGTAACTGTATAAAACCAATAGGCCCATCTTAGTGGTAGAAGGCTTCCTATTATGGCCTTCCAGATTCTATCCATGTGAGATGATAAAAGTTAGCACTGCACATCACATGATATTTAGAGCTTCTTATACGTCAGCACAAAAGAAGCATCCACAACATTTTCTTTTACCCTTTTTCTGTGAAACCAAATTCTAATTGCTGGAGACAAGGGAAGGCATCAACTTTTAAAACCCATTTATATGCATGCTCACTGTCCCATGGAGGAAAAAATGTTTTCATAGAGATCACTGAACTGTTATTTAGACCCTTCTCCTCTCATCATCCAAGCAACTACCTTCAGGGCTAACATGCAAATCATGGATATAATGAAAGACGTTTTATGAATCACTTGGAGATGCACACTCGCCCATCAGTTACTTTTCCACGTCTAAAAAATTTAAAACCCTGTGACCTCGCTACTATGTCAGAAAGCCCAGACAAATAAGAAAGATGATTAAATACTGTCATTATATACCTAATGCAATCACAAACTGTAACATCTTCTGAGACCAAAATTTTAATTAAGGCAGGCTGGCATTTTCCCCCACACCCCCCCAATCATTTTTCCAGGGGAACAGCAGGTAAGGTCAAACAAAAAGCTTATGTGATAAAATTGCTTGAGAGCACTCCTAGGAGATCTGGCATTATTAACAAGAACATCAAGAAGGGCACAGTTGAACAGTTCAAAGATAAATGGCTGTATTCAGTTTACTTTTCATGATCAACTGAAGAACCTGAGAGAGCTGTGTTTTAACTAGAAATACATATTAATAGCCATCAAAAGGAGCTTGAATAGATACAAATATAGATTTAAGGTTGCATAAACATGTTAGTTCTGTTTAAAATCTGGATCTATTCTTTTGCTTCTCTACACAAAGGATTTCTAAATTACAGATCTTTAAGCACAACATGCTACTGCTAAGTGGCTTGATGCTGAAAATAAACCTGTTCTTGCTGAGAACCTAATACCATGTTATTACATGGCCTTCTTTTATTCTCTTTTCAATGTACTTTTCTTTCATGTTTGAAGCCCTTTAGCACTGTTTCTGTTTTTTCAAAAATTATTACAAAAAATATTTTTTCTTCTCCTTGAAGATAAATCTGAAGATAAATGGATGTGCACCTCTATTGGACATGGTATGGAACTCAAAGCTTCTGTAAGACTCAGAAAAGAAAAACCTATTTTTAAGACAAAATCCTTTTATCTTACTCCAGTAAAAATATAGAAGGAACAGCCGGCTGCAAGCCAAAATAATTGCAACACAATAATGCAGGGCTCCATTACAGCAGCATAATTCTGGTTAAGCAGCTGATCCAGGATCTTGGCGCTTACCCAGAGCCTGGAGCCTAAGCTAAATGCATTAACTCAGACAAAGCATGTGCCATGTGCAGCTGTTTCGGTAATCTAAGGCTTCTGAATTTTATTGGACACCAAAAAAAAAAAAAAAAAGTCACTTATCCAGCAAACGACACAGGTGATATATAGAGAGGAGGAAAACATTTTATGCTGTTTAACCAAATTAATCCACTGAGTTGCATGAACAGACTCAACAGCCTTTGGGAAATGGGCTTTGGAAAGAGCTTTCCTTTGGCCAGCACAATGAGCAAGGGTTTACCCTGGAACGGCGTAGATGCCCAAAGCCTGCAGGGAGGGAAGTTACTGTAGGACCAGGAAAACATCATTTTGAGAGGTGTGAAGCCCAGCCATTGAAGGAATGTGCTATGGGCTGCTACACAGTGCTAGTGACATCAAGGAGGTCCTGGAGAGCTCTATGGAAGAGCCAGGTTCAATTCCTCTGGCCTTAGCCCCTGCCTGCCAATCCTGCTGACATTAACGAGAGCTAACAGACACACAGGCAGGCCAATACATCTTTGTAGAGACTTTCTGGGTTTCTCTTAAGAGCTTTGCTGCTTAAAAAACATGCAAGTTTAGTCACAGCCCTTACTGTGGCCATAAGTTGCTATACAGATGCAGTCTGTTGCACTTCCTCCTTACACGATTTTTCATAGAATCATAGAATCATAGAATCATAGAATATCCTGAGTTGGAAGGGACCCTTAAGGATAACTAATTTACAACATAAGCACAATTAAGAGCTAATATATAACTAACAACAACGTAAAAGCCCATTAACATTTAATAGCCACATTTCTTTAATATATGACATGCTGTAAGTCTTAACTCACACTAAAAAGTGTCACCTAGAGAGATGCCCTTGCCAGCAATGCATTAAAGAGGGTCTTCATGTAAAATGACTACAGAACACTGTATTCTTGACTTTGCTGAATTCAGAGACACTGATCATAACATTATTAATATAAGTGTTCATATGCTCTTGCAGAAAAACTAAACTTATTTTGAAGCTAAGATTTAAAGTGAACTAGGAGGAAATTACATATAAAATTAACTATTTTACCATTATTATTTTCTGAAAAAGAACAAATACAATAGCTGTGACTGAAAACTGCAAGAAAAAAACTGATCTTTACTCATCTGTCTACCCAGAAAACTGTATCTTGCAGACTTGCAAAATGTAACCTTTGTTATAAAGTTTTCAATTACGATTTTCACATGTGGGTATTTTTCATGTGAAATGGTAACTTCCTTTAGTTCAGGGCAGGAATATAAACACTGTATCTGATATGACCTTACACTTGGCCCTTATAAAAGCATTCAAGCCCTTATAAAAACAAACAAACAACACACTAGCACCAACTTTACTCTTGGTATATACATACACATATCTACTTACACACATATATTATGTATCAGTATCAGCAGAAACAAACAGAATGAATACTAACAGTCCATTTGCTCAAAGCTCTAATAACTAACTAAACCTAACCTGCTTTACTGGTGGGATGCAGGGCTGGTGATAGCTCCAGATTGCTTGATGCAGCTGCCCAGCGCAAGGCTGCCCAGGAGCCTTTTTATAAATGATGAAAACAGTTGAATTCAACATCTACTGGAGACATTTTTCTTTGTCTGATCACATCTGAATGATTTTTTCACCTGGTCTTTCCAAGGACACCTGCAGCTCTATTTCCAGCCAAAACCATCTACAGATGTGATTGACAGCGCTCAGGATATAGGAAGATAACAATAAATATCCAAGTCACAAACCATCAGCTGGGTGAGGGGAATTGACTGGCACAGCTGCTCTTTGTGCTGTTGCAAAGCAAAGCAGGAGGTGTTTAAGCCTCTGCATATACAGCAGGGCTGCAGGCACTATATACAGTCAGTGTAGCTCATGAGATTTACAGTACCCTGTGTAACAAACCCTTTATATATGTGTCTGTCTTTGCCTTCTGGTATATAAAGCAGTTCCTGGCCATATTCTAACTACTATTTGCAAATGCCCACCCATTGCTTTTGTTAGTAAATCATTAAGAACTTTGTGCAATGGGACATCTAGCCACCCAAGCAATGTGAGGTGATTTCCCAAACACAAAAGCAGCAGGATCAGATTTGAAAAAAGGTCTAATGCATCCATGCAAGCTGTGAGCCCACAGATTCACTGAATTTCAGCAGGTTTATCCCTGCATTACATCAGTTTGATTTTCTGGATTGCCCCCAGATAAGTATGAGTTGGCCTAAGCAAACTGTTGATTTTCCATGATCTATAACTTAGCTCTCAGTATTGCTGGAATATCTACAACTATAAGCCCAGGGTGAACCTCCACCATGCCAGCCATGGTGAAACTTCAAGGTATAGCTCTAGTCCGTGCACTGAAGATTGTGTGTTTCTGCATAGAAAAGACAGCTGGAGACCTAAAAATGAATGCCCAGGAGAATAAATTTGCCCAGAGAAAAACTGCAAGCCTCAGGCAGAACTTCATAAAGCTCTCCTGGAAAATGCACAAAAAATAAAAATATCTGTGTGCACTGCATTAGAAAGCACAGGTGCTTAAAGCCACATTCCAAGTGCAGGCAAGATGCCGCTCACCAGTGGTCATGGAGATAAGTGTCCATTTCATCGTGCTGGTTCTGCCACTTTGCTTCCACATAGCTTCAGGTACAGACTCCTGCCTACAGCCTGTGTGCTGAAGAAAGTCTGCAGCATACTGGTGATGCACAGCCTATTATACTGTGCTGTGTTTTATTGAGGGCTGAACTGGATGAGGCACTGCTAACACCCTAAATGCTCCCTAAGATTCTATGCTTTTATCCTCATAAGCTGGGCATTTCAGCTCAACGTCAAGAGGAGCTTTCATAAACCTGCCTCTAACTATAAATATTTTCTGTAACAAAGGTACATCTCTTGCTCCCCTCTGCTTCAACATACTCATACAGGTTAATGCATCAAATCACTGTGTTTGTTTACCTATAACATAAGGGCACAGGAAATTATGGACTACATCCTCCAGCTAGATGCAAACAGATCCAGGGATGATACTGAAGCCAACACAGCTTCAATGGAACATATGCTTACCCATATGGATTCAACTGCAAAATTCTCATCTCTTCCAAGTGCTCTCATGCAGAACATAATCCAAAGACTACTGAGGTTAGCAATCAACTATAACTGGCTTTGCACCATATTAGGAGCACTCACGTGTAATATGGTGATTACACTGGCCCCTGTACAGCAGAGCCCTTAAGCATTTGCTTAACTTGTAAGCATGTGAGCAGATTTCTTGATTTCAGAGCTTAAGAATGCTTCTGGACTGAGGCCAGGGAACTCAGCTCCTTGAAGGAGGAAACCTCCAATGAGAGAGATACCAAAATGTTTATTAACAGTGTATTAGTAGCATCTTTTAAAAGGCTGATGAGAAACTTGACCAGGTGGGTAACAATCAAAGGAAAAAGAAGCCCCATTCCAATAAAATCTAGTTCTACAAGACAAGAAATCGAGTAATTTCTCAACTCTCCTTTTGCAGAGCCACTGCTTAATCCAGAAGCTGAAAGACAGGGGAAGATGAGACTGAGCCTGTATCCATGTAGTCCTATGAACATATATGCACATATATGAAAGTGCCACTGGAATAAGCATCACCTATGTACTAAGAGATATTGGCAAATAACAAATTGCAGCCAGGAAGGAGTCCAACCTACCTGGCATATAGGCACGTGCACAGTGATCCCAGTCATCCATACCTTGCAAGCAAACTCCTCTAGTTTACTAGTAGATCCCAGTCCATTTTTCCTGTTTTTCCTGCTTAATTCAGAAGAGCTTATAAGCAGATTGGGTCAGGGATCTTCTAATAAAGCAAATGTCATCATTAAGACTCTCCATTTCCATTGTTCTCTTTACCCCTTGAAGTACAAGATAAAGTACATGAGCATGTCTTCTATCACTCTTCTATGCATGAAGTCCATTCTGTATCACTGTATAAATGTAAACACCTATTCCAGTTCTGCCATATGTATGAAAGCAATACACTGGACATCTGCACTAAAACCAGGCTGTTTTTTGACATTCCTAATACAACATTAACAATTTCCAAGACTTCAAAAACTGTTTTTTTTTTTTTTTTTGGGTTTTGTTTTTCCTTTTTTTTTTTTTTTTTTAAATAAGGAAAAGAAACGAAACAGTTTAATTGTCCACAAATCCACAAGCAATTTAAAGCTGGTCAGGCAGTTAAATCTGCAGAGCATGCCTATCGCCATATCACAGGAAAACATATTGTCAATTTTTGTGTTGGGTGGTCAGAACAACATGAACAACGTTAATAGAAAAAAAGGAGAGAATGCATGGTGTATGTAGACTCCTACTTTTTTCTTTAAAATAGGTTTAGTGGCACTTCTGAAAATGTAAGGATTAACACCTGAAGACAACTTCTCTGAATAGCAAGGAAATTAATAGATATGACCCTTGTCTCCACCTTTCACTGCAGAGCTCGTTAGACAGTTGGATAACTCCTGCTATAAATGGTCCAGCAGTACCATTGCAAAAGAATATTTTGGTTAACCCAACAAATGCAACTGCTTGTGAAGGCCAATCCACCAAGCAAAAATGTTGTGGAACCCATAGGATCAGCTCTGAGCCCCATATCTCCCCTCAAGATATGTCCAATTGTGCAATTTTAAAGTATGCAAAATTTACTTTCATTACCAAAAGAAAGCAAGCATAACAGAATTTAGATGTAGAAAAGTCTCTGGAATATTTCTCCTTCGTCTGCTGTAGACCTCTCTGGGAAGATGTCTGCTGTCAAAAATCACTGGGGCAAAGCTGCCGTGGAGCACTGGTGACTTGTTTGCAAGGTCTGTAATTGTAATCAATGCTAAATGTTCAGAGCTATGGAAAAAACACAAAGACTATAAACATACAGAGCCTTCAGCTCAGCATAAATACTGAAGATAACCTAGCTGTGTGGTCAAGGTGGGCTTATGAGGCAGTAACAGCACTTTTTCTTGCATATATTATAAATATTGATAGTTTTTTGCTTGTTTAGGTTACAATACAACTTAAGTGCATTACTTCTTTCTGTGTATTGTCTGTAGAATAAGGTTTTAAGGGAAGAATTCTTCATGAGACATTCTGATGTCCAACAGTTCTGAAAAGTGCTATATAGATATTAGATAAAGTCAGTGGAAAAATAACTGATCTCCAATATAACATATAATATGAAAAGACCTTTGAGTACTGAATTTTCTAGGAGTTGAATGCAGAACTTTACAAAATTTTTATTTGGCTGAGGAACCCTACTTTGGTCCAAAACAGGTGTGTCCCCCCCAGGAGCACCTGCAAGGACAGGGCTGAATTCCCAGAGCCCAAAGACTGCCAATATTGGCAAGAAGGCAAGGAAGAGTCTCCAGTAAGATTCATCTGTCTGAGCACTAGTCTTAGAAAAAAGCCTTCTGCAAAACGTTGGGGGCAGCAAAATTATAAAAATGTGCATTTTGAAATTAACCTGGAAAGGTTTTTGCAAAAGCTTTCCAATGTTTACCAAGAGGCAACTGCCAGCTCCTGAGATTTATCTGACATGGGAGAGAGGTCTTCTATGGGAATAGCAGGTATATTAGTACTTTCTAACCAGAATTATTGTTGTACTCCGTCATCAGTTGCCCTGATCCTATGAAAGGATCTATAAATATGGGTAGATATATATATACATTCCCGTACAAGCAATGACCAAAATTAATGCAGCACCATCATTGAAGTCTACTTTAGGCTAAAATATTTGTCTCCTCCTTATGTGATGTGAATGGGCTAATTGGTTTCATATACTTCTCACATGGCTGCTCAAAGTCAAACCACAAAGCAGACAAAGTAGCTGACAGAAATGTTTCTCCAGCTTAGATTTACAGTATGTATTTCTGAAGTGATAGCTGATGTGCCTATCCAATCTGCAGAAAATGTCTGTGTAGCAAAAATTTTTGAGAAGAGAAAATCACAGAATCTGTAAACACATCTGCAGAATGTTCTTAAGTAACTTGCTCTCATTCTGTGTATAAACCTGGAGAATAAACACTAATGTCTGTAATTGGAAAAGGACAAATGTAACTCATTTTCAGACTACTCCTTACCAGCTATTCAATCTACAGCTACAGAGTTTCTTTACAGTAGCACCACTGTTCAATTTTAAACAATCAGCATAACTTATTCACACTAAAAAGCAGATTAATATTCACATTTTCACAAATGTATCTGCAGCCAATAAATAACTTTTTAAATTATAAACACTGACTACTTTATAGACCTTGTTTTCATATTCTGAAATGAGCTACCACATCAATTATGAGAAAGAAAGCAATCCCCCCCCTCCCCCCCAATCCATAGGAGCTGCCATGGCAAACTGTTTCATAAAGCTTCACTGGCATTTTAGGCATGTCCATGAAGAGAATATGTTTGGTTACCTGTCCTGGAAACATCATATTTAATGCTAGAACATCCCTGAGACAAAAAGAGCTATGGAGATCTTGTTGCAAGGAGCTTCTGAAGAGCAACAAGGTCCTGCACCAGATATAAGTGACGCTCATACCTACCACTTTGGCAGGAGAAGAAAATGCTAGATGAGCTTGTATCTGTCCAGAGCTTACACTGACATTACCAGAACCTGTGTGGTAGGGAGACCAAGCAGCTGGATCGGAGCATCCCACCTATCAGCCTGGGACAGGGAGAGCAGGCAGATGGCACAAACACACCTGGTCTTGCCCAGGAGAGCATGTCTGGATGCTGAGGCACAATGTTCCCTCTCTCCAGACCATGCCTGAGCCAGGGCACCACATCGCAGCTCCAGCAATCCTTCTGCTGCTCACGCTCCCTGATCCTTTCTGATTTAAAAAGATTCCCAGATGAAGGAATTAATGCTGCTTTGGGCATAATTAACTACCTGCAACTTCCCCATTTCACTATTCTACAGTGCTCAGGTAGGAAAGCTTATCTGCAACCACTTTCTGGATTTGAGGAAGCTCTTTTATTATAGTTTTTTAAATCCCAGACAATTGATTAGCATGGTGGGTATTCTACACAGATAGCAAATAAGCTCCATGAAGCAGGAAGGTTCCTGCACTTCCCCACTGTTCTATTCACTGCAGAGACCACATCCCTGGCTCTCTGTGTGGATGTTCTTACTGCTACATGGCCAAGTGGGAGGAGAAATGTACACAAGCCACAAAACAAAGCTCTCCCTGCTGCACTGAACTCTATACAAGAATGAAAATTAACTGAATTAAAAACAGTCTACAAGTGTTCTTAAGGCTAATTAATAATAAAGAGATAATGGTTGTAATTATAAAACTTCCCATAAAAATTCTGTTTTCTTTATAAGGTAATGCAAAGTTTCCATTAAAAAAAAAAAAAAAAAAAGGAAAGAATTCAGGGTCACTCAAATTCATTTGATAAAATAAGTTATGATGCATTACAATTTACACAAATAAAAGCCCAGCACAGTATCAAGACTATGAAGTATGCAGATACCATATTGTGCTGGCAAGTGATAGAACTGCTCATAGTGACAGCTGTGATTTATTGAAGCAATTCAAATACACTTTGAAAGTATATTAGCTTTGCCTCTGCCCACAAAGGGCGCATTTTAGCAGGGTAGGCCACACCAGTGATAAATTACATAGCAAGAAGTGAAGGCAATTACATAGCAAGAAGTGAAGGCAATTGGCAACATCAGATGCCCAAAGGCCCCTGAATTACTGTGATAATGTAGTTTTCATGATAATACCTCACATGCAATGGCATCTAGGCATCTAGAGAAACATATCAAAGCTGTATTTTTGTTGGCTTTTTGGAAGATAACATTACAACAGTGAGAAGGGCTATGGCTTCCCAGCTAAAGTTGACATATAAAGCATTTACGAATTGGCTCTGCAAAAACAGTTGGCACAGTAAGTCACAGTTTAGATGCTAGCTTTTACACAGAAGCTGGAAAATGTCTTCTGCTTACAGGCTGTAGACACTGAAACAAGCCACCAGCTCCAGGCCCACAGGTTGCCGTTACCATACCTGCTGCAAGGCTTTAACCAGATTGGTAAAGTGTCCCAACTGCCGCCATGATTTAGCTGTGCTGATATCCAGAACAGAATGGGGAACATACAAGATTGTGCTCACCACATAAATGCTGGCACATGCATCACCACTTCTGTGAAGGAATAAAGGGCATATATGTTCCCTGCTCACATAAGTTCAAACCTGCAGCAAGAGCCAGGCTCTCCCTATGGCTCATAGTAGCACTGAAAAAGGAGCACGGAGACAGCACAATGACAAGGTGTCCTCCCACAGCAAGGTCTTACTACTGTAAAAATGTCAAAAAATATTTTAGTGTGAGACATTCTGTGCTAAATTCTACTTCAGAGTTCATTAGTATAGGCCAGACTGAGACTGACTTCACAGTCAACCTGGACTTCAGAAGTTATCCTTTCAAAAGTATTATGTCCCTAGATCATGCCATACATAGCCACGTGGCAGACTCTTCTTGTAATAACAGGAAAAGTTTAATTACTTATAGCTGCATCCAGTTGGTACAGTACCCCTATTTTGAAACACTAGGAAACAGACCTCTGTGTATTTGCAGCTCCTAAATTAACAACAACAAGAGAAAATAATGACTTGCTCAAAGTAGTTACATCTTGCTGTAGATCAAAAGAAGTTTATCAGCAATAATACAGTAAATTGGCTTTTCTCCAAAAGATAAAGCCCATTTAACAAAATTAGTTTATGCTGGAGGTTTTTTTTTTTTTTTTCTTTTTAAAATCTATTTAATCTAAAACATTCCCTTGGTGAATGATAATCGATATTTATTTCTATAATACCCATTACTGTATAACCCAAGGACCTCAGACATACTGCATATTTATAGAATCAGTTCATGTAACTATGTAACTTCTTAGAAAGTTGGTCATTTCTTGAATTTATGCCAGTAAATGCTTGAGAAAATTGTGTTTCTGCATGTAGTCTCCGTATGAAAAATGCTCCACTGACCCTGTTACTGAAATGGTATAAAATGCCTATATACAGATTGATACTTTAAAAGTAAGCTGGGTAAACACTTTCTCTAAAGACGAAGAATGGAAGAAGATGCAAAAGTAGCAGAACTCAGTAGTTATTTTCCTATTTTTCCTATATTATATGGCAAAGAAGATCTCAAAATGTTTTTGAACCTGTCCCCTTATCTATTTTTGTAGCTCTGATTTAATGATTAGAGGAAAGAACATTAACATTTTTTCCTTGAATTTAAATTCTTGGTAGTACAGAAATTACAGCACAGTGCAGGTTATTGTTTCCATTTATTTATGGCTCTGAAACACCATTATTCTTCAGAAACATTTGTAGGAATTGAATTGATTGTATGTTAAGTGTTATTCTTAATAGTTTTTTCATTGCTAGCTAAAAAAAAATATGGATTCAACATTATTTTAAGCTCAACATGGTGTAGAAGAGTTTAGTACACTGTAATTATGATTTTTTTTCACCAGTTTATAGAAATATAAGGCAGAAATAGAATTCTTCATCCAAGGGAAAAGAAGAGGAGCATTTCTGTTTCTTCAGTAACAGCAGTTTGAATATCAGAAGTTGTAACAAGTCCTTCCTCCTCTTTTTCTTTTCTAAATACTTCAGATTTACATTAGCTAAACTAATAAAGGAACCAGTTTGCAGCATCCCTTACCAACAGACCACAAATGTTGTGCCAAGCTTTTACCTCTGAGCAGTAGAAGGATTCTCCCATCTCTACTGTAAACTGGGCAGGAAGAAGCAGTAACCACCACAGCCCTGACTTGGTTGTCAATTACAGAAGAATCAAGAATACACTTCCCTACCCCACAATTTACAGGTGCTTGCCATCCTGAAGCAATGAAACAACCCTCAAAGCATTGTAGTAATCTGGGTGGCAAAAGTGACCAGAAAATGTTTATTTTTATGCCTCCCACACCATCTAACAGAGATGGTTTCTGAGGCCTCAAAAACTTCATGGTTACAGAAAAAAACCCACCACCTTCCAACACAAGGAGTTGGATTCATGATTTCATGACTCTTTGCAAAGAAAAGGCTAATAAACAGAGGGCATGATCTGCTCCTCACTGTCTCTTTATCTGTATTTTTTCTATACTGCTCAGAAACTTGTTAGAGCACAGATTCCTCCCCTCCTCCCCGTTTTTTTTTAAATGAATTTAGTTGTACCAAAGCTTTATGTGGGGGCTTCATAAACTGTGACAATACAAGTTAACAAGAAAAAAAAAAAAAAGAAATTCTCCATATACATCAGGTTCCTTAGTTTTCCACAATGAAAATCATAGTAGGATTCCCAGGCCTAAGACAGTAATTCTGGAAAGTTGCCATAAATAGTAAATAGAGTACCATATAAAAGCCAAGAGTATTTTACCACCTGCTTTTAAAGCCTCATAACCGTAACTTGGCTTTTGGCTGTGTTGTCCTTCAAACGAAAGCAAAATTCCTCCCATATTGCATTCAATTTTTCAGTTTATGTCATGTCAATATAGCAATCTTTTGCAACAAGAAGACAAAAGCTTCTCCATCTTCGTGCAATAAATGTTATTGCTCAAGCAAGGATAACTGATATCTGTTTGTCAAGACTTTGTTTTCATGTACTGCCAAAATACAAATATAATTCTAACTCAGCAGATAAAAAATTGATTTTCAGACCAAAGGCTGAGGTTGCCTAAGTGAAAATACTAAAACCCTACATACCCTTGGACACACAACACTGTTCTTGCCCAAGCTCTGCACACAAATGAGAAGTCTGATGGGGCAGGATGGTCTCTGCGTATACACCTGTCCTAAATGTCAGCTCACATCAGCAGAAATTTAAGGTCTGAAGTAAACAGAAATCCCATACTCCTCAGTCCTTATTTTATGCTAGCCTCACTCTCCCACAGTGTGATCACAGGACTTTCTATGCTGCAGGGTAGTAGTTGGAGTTGTTCCTAAAGGCAGAGACACCGAAATTGTAAGAAAAGATTAAATATATCTGGAACAAACCACATACACATCTGTACAGAGATGTGCAGGTCCCTAAGTGAAAGTCAAGCACTGAAAAGTGTGAAAAATGTGTCATTGCATAGCTATTGCTAGCTTCACTGTCTTAGGGGGTCATACTTTCAGCTTTTTAAAACTGAGCACAGACCAATACATGCATGTCCATATGGCCTCAGAGAGCATCAGGGTGGCACAGTTCAATACGCAGAAATCAGAAATGGCAATGCAAAAATAGGCTCTGTAATCTTAATTCCATCAATTTAGGAATACATGAATTAGATGTAGTATTTAATTACATAATCACCATATATACTGCAACAGAATTTGCCCTGCAAATTGCTGAAGTGCTCTCCAGCAGAACTTCTCATCTTCATATTTCCTACATTATGAAAAGCAGGAGGACTTCAAAATGAATTTGAACATGACAGCTTACAAAGACTTCACCTCGGCCCTTACATAATGCTAGACATTCACATGCACAGATAAATCGGTATACATTGCTGGCAATTTTCTCCAGATGGATCCTTTGTGAGCTGGGGGGAAAATCCCATGAGAAGTACACTGAGTAGGCAAAGTGTGAATTTCAAAAGATTAAGACTCAATAAAATCTGCATCTGCTTTAGCTGGAACACTCAAAATAGTAGTCTTCAGAGAGCTGTCTTCTTGTCAAATGTTAGCCTGCTTCGAGGAGTGCTGGCACATGAAGCTGCAATCTTTCTTTCCTCCTTTTTTAATTATACAAGGAAGAACATACCTACCAACATGTTCTCATACTCAGAAGTCACACATGTGGGTCTTTTATCAATTTTATAAAGGATGCTCGTCTTTAGAAATAAGTATGTTGACACAAATCACACTGAAAAACAATTGAACAAAAAAGCTCCACACAAATTTATCTGTGTGGATATCAAATTTATATTGGTCATGGGGTCATCCCAGAGAACAGATGTTGAAGATTTTAAGAAATTAGCCACTGATTAGTTGGGATCAGAATATATACTGCTGTCTCTTATGAAGCAGCTGTTGCTCCTCTCTGTTCATGCTCCTGCATCAGATAAGGAAAAAACAAACAAACAAACAAAAAACAAACCTTATACAGGCAAGCATTTTTAAAAACATGTAAGCAAGTCCTACTGAGCAAGATGGGGCTAATATTCCTGAAATGCTTACCTGAACAGGAATGGAAGAATGGATATGAGTATGCACTTCACTGCAGATAAAAAAGGGACAAGTCAATGGAGACAACTGGCTTTCATGTGAAAGCAGCTGTACTAAGAGGACTATTTCAACAAACCTTGCCTAGTCCACCTTTTTTCTATTATACAGTGACTGTTTTAAACCTCACGAAGCTGTTTTCAGGAAAAAAAAAAATCTGAAGAACTTTTGAGCTGCTGGAAATTAGAAGTTCCCCATGTTCTTGCAACCAGGGGCAACTCTTGGGGCCAACACGATTCTTCTCACAGATGGCAGCAGCCCATGGGCTGCATTTCTAGTATGACAGATACAGTGAGTTGTATAAGGCACCAGTATTTAGCAAAAAAAGGTTTAAAAAAGAACAGATTCAGTATCTTCTTTCTCGTACCATCCTTCTTTAGAAGGATGTTAAGCAAACCTGTTGAGCAAAGGTAAAAATTCAGCTGATGTAAAGTCCCCCCAAATGCTTTTAATATCTTCTTTTGCACGAAGACTAAGGCAGTTCCTTAAGGTGCACTCACACCTAATGAGTGAAAACTGACTCCTTAAGGTATCTCACACGTGTACTTGACTTGTTTCTCTTTTCAGCATCCAGGACGTCCTACCCTCTCTAACCTGCAAGCTGTATGGACTTTGGACTAAACAATGGGTAGCTGGGAGTCCTCCTTTAATTTCCATAAATAACTAAATAAAAATCCCAGATCCAAATTGCTGAGCGCAAAGATGAATGAGGTACTATTGAATTTACTGAAGTTTAGTCAGAAATTAACTGCTAGCATATCTTCCAGCATCCCTCCTGTTCCACCACCAGCATAGTGTGTACAGTGAAGTCCTATCTCTCAGTGCAACTGGTCTGTCACCAACACAATAACATATGAAAACCAGGCTAGATCACATTTCTAATGACAAAACCTTACTGAGATTTTGAAATTACTACAGTGTTATAAAAAACGTGTTATCACTTCTTTTACCTCCAGATTAAATATCTCCAGACCAAACATCTCCAGATCTAAAGATTTTGAAGACAATAACAAAAAAGTTAATGCTCCTGTAAAATGGATATCCAACATGAGGTTCTTCTGACTTTCATTTTTGTGCTTAATAAACTAGCACCACAACATTAGTGAAAGGAAGAAAAGAGAGAGAATATGCAAGATCATTTAAAGTGAACTGTTTTGGTTTTCCAGTCCATTTTTTGTGCCATTTTTTCTTCTTCCTTCATCTCAGCCTTCTTTTTTGGCACTCAATAGCTACCACTGGTGTATTAAAACTTCAACAATCCTACAAAAAATGTGAAATATGGGATTTCTTTTCAAAGCCCATGACACCCTCACTCAGTTAAGCATCCCAATGGGATTGCTACACAGTAATACAACCACTTGCCTCACTGGAGACTCAGACCTTTTCCCTCTCATTTTCTATTTGATAGATGTACTGAGTCTGTTCATTTACAGGAAAAAAATCAGGAAAAGAGTTCGTGCTGATTAATTATTGCCTGCTCAGAAATGGTATTTTGCTAGTCAATTAGAAACAACCCTGTAAGGCAAATCATATTTCCATCTGCCCACACCTGTTTCTCCAATAAATCATATCACTCTATATTTACACAATAGGCCATATTATTGCATAAATGAGCTGTCTAATGGATTTCAAAATGCCACTGCGAACTCATATAACATTAATCAGGACTGAGTAGAAGGAGCAGACAAATCATCAGACTAATTGTGCCCTCCTTCAGGCTTCAAATTGGACAGAAGACTGATTTTGTTTTGAGGACTGAAAAGACTCAGCCCTACCACACACTGCTAACCTGACTACTACTACTCAATAAAAACAAATAGCTCTGTACTTCCACTTTCTCCCTTATAACATGGCAAGTAAATACTCCAAAAAGAGGGAAAAAAGGGGGTGTGTGGGGGAGAATATCATTTGTACAAACTACAGTTTGTTTAATTAAGTTCTGTCAAATTGATGCATATTCTGTCAGCATTTTTAGCTATTTGATTAGCCTCAAATTTGCAGAGAGGAAACAAGGAGTGTATGTGCAATTATGCATTACATTTATATTTTACATTTTATGAAACTAAAAAATCTCCTCAGTTTAGTTTGTAATCGATCTATACACGTAGCTTGCTCTGAGCACCTGGACATAATGCATAAAAGCAGTTAAGCTTTTATCACTGCAAAGTTTCTACCATGGAAGTATAAATGATTTACTGCAGACATACATGTATAGTATCTCTGTGGAGTTAGTGGAACCAGCATGCAGACTCAACAGGAGTTTGGATAGTGCCCTAAAAACCCACAGCTAGTTATGTTTCCCAGGAATATTTGTTGCTCTTTATATTGCAAGACTATATTTATAGAGACAGAGATAGGTGATTCAAAGAAAAGCAGAATATTTGTATTATTGCACTTAGGAATGTTTTCTTCCTTGCTGTAACCCTTACAAACTCAACAAAACAAAACAAACAACCCCCCCCCCCCCACACACACAAAACAAAACAAAACAAAACAAAACAAAAAAACACCTCACTGTTAACATCACTGCTCTCCCAGAACTGTAAGCCAAGAGGTTTGGCTTTTGGTTTAGGCTCCAAGCAGATGTGAAGAATCCTATTGTGGTAGCACTTTTCTTTAAACAACAATAAATATATATCCTGAGGCGTCTCACACGGAGCGTTATCCATGTGCTATGGAAATAAAAAATATTGTTATTACCACTAACTGAAGGTCAGTAAGATCATGGCAGGCACAAAAATGGCAACTACAGCACGAGTGTTCAGTTGTTCTTTTTCAACACAAGAATTAAGGGACTGCAAATGAAGTCTATCAGAAGGTAGCTCCAAGGAAAATAACCCCAAAGGGTGGAATTTGTTGGACAAAATGCAGCTAAGCTATAAAATGTCTTCCCATGAAGTACTGTGGATACTAGAAAATGTACAAAGGCTCAAAAAAGCAGCTGGCAAATTCACAGGAAAATATCTACTGAGAGCTACTAAGTATGGAGACAAGAAGTACTTCAGCAGCAAACTGCTCATAACTGGGAAGGTTTCTAAAGAAATGTGACCATGTACTTGATAGTTCTGCTATTCTGCAAAACTGCTGCTATTTCTGTCACTGTCGAAGAAAAAAGTATTAGGCTTTTTCCCTTCATCTGTTATGGCTGTTCTTATTTTCCATTCAATGACAGTTGCTTTTCTTTCCTTCATATTATTTAGGAAGTAGTCACAGCAAGTCAAAAACTACACCTGGCATCCACTAACAAGTTACATGAGGCACCATGACATTGACACACTCGGTATCTGCTAGCAACAGAGCCCTCCCAATAGCATGCACAAGTGCTCCTCCACTTGGTATTGAGGTTATCCAGTTCCTGGCTTGGAGCTCGTGGGCGTCAGTCAACAGACACAAGCATCTAATTGAGGAGTGCAACGCTAAAGATGTTGAAGAGTGCAACGCTGGGATGTCTACCAATACTACCTTAGTATCAGTGAAAGACAGAAATGAACACTAAGGACTGCGATTTGGGGGCTTGGGGTGAGGGTGGAGGATGCTTAGGGATTTTTCGTAAACAAAGCACTTTGCAGGGTTTTTTTTCTTGAGCGAGGACAACAGACAAGCACTGTTTTTGATAACGATCAAACAGAAACAGTACAGCCTTTGGAAGAAACTGTTAGGAAGATTCT
This sequence comes from Anas acuta, assembly GCF_963932015.1. NCBI lineage: Eukaryota > Metazoa > Chordata > Aves > Anseriformes > Anatidae > Anas > Anas acuta. The sequence goes on from NC_088980.1 coordinate 66,580,708, forward strand.
TGTGGCTTCACATTTTTATGGAGCTAGCCAAGAGCTTGAACAGATCTTGTCTATTGCTCCAGTGTGCCAGTAAGTAGAAACATAGTAGAAGAGAGTAGAGAAGATGTAGAAGAGATCTTTTACTTCCTTTTCCATTTTTTCCCCCCACATCCTTTGCCTCTACTTATCAAAGAACCCTTGACATAGCTCCATGATGAACTGGTGACCTAGGACATATACGCTTCATCGATACTTTCGTTGCCCAACTTTCATTGAGTTGGTAGAAAAGCCCCAAGGTGAAGCAAGATTAGCAGTGCTGCTTTGAGATGCCTAAGGTATGCATGGGAGCTGTAAGGAGCAGCAGTGTGGTAGCTGCATGGGCAGGAGAGAGGCTGCAAAAAAAAGGATCTCTGACTTGTAATGACAAACCTTCAGTCTCCTTAGCAGCTCATCAGAACAGAGTAAAAACTTTATATAACATGATATCACTGAAAATCTCATGGAAGGCAGCACAGATAATATGGTGCCCTGTGTCAAGAGCAGAAGATTAGGCGTTAGACATGCATACACCTTAGACATCACTTTCTCTCTCCATAACACAAACCCTATCATCATAGACTCTATATGAGCTATAGTTGAGAGAGCACGATAGCATTTCCCTATGCCAGCACTGCAATACAAATAACATCGCTCATCATTTAGTGATAGGTTGGGTAGAGAAGGTGCTTTGTAAAACCCAGTTCCACTCTTTTACACACAAATCAGAGACAAATTCACATTTTCTAGAACAAAGGACAGCAGGAAAACTAATTCAGAATTCTAATTCCTCTATTACACGATATAATTCTATTTCACCAAATTAGTTTTGCTTTGCAATGTAGCTGCTTTTATAATTATTTATTGCCCAGCTTAAGGTTAAGTGAAGGAACAGTCTCAACTGTGATCCTGTTTAAGCCCTTATTTTTCACAGTGTGCTACAAAAGATTAATTGCTTTGAATTTCTCCAGTGAAGACAGAATGAAAATTGCCATTTGATCCAAACTATTAACACAGCTATCATTTTGAAGTAGCACATTGCTTTTTATAATTTAATATATTTCCCCTCTTTCACGTATGCTTTGTATTTGGCAACCTTAAAAATTGAATTTGGGGAGGTTCCTTTGTAGGATCTGAAAAAATCCAGTCTTTTGCATTTCTACAGACTCAGTACCTGATGAAAAGTAGTGCTCAACAATAGGCAAACTGGAAATTCAACAATGTTGTGCATATGTTATTGAAGATGTTCTGCTTTTACCAGCAAGCTACTTGGAAGCCCCAAGGACAGTGCTGAAGCATATAAATTGTTTTGATAACACAGACTGACAAAAAGAGCAAGGTACATATATATAGCCTAAATAACTGCTTGCTCAGAAAAGGCTGCACTTTTTTTTTACCTTTTTTTGTTTGTTTGTTTGTTTTGAAGTAATGCCACAGGACCAAGATCTTTCAGAGATGCTTTATGTTAACATAATTTGTGTTGTCTGAGTCATTTATAACTGGACAGGGCTGAAGATAAATACATATATATATCCTAAATAATTGCTTGCTCAGAAATGGCTGCATTTTTAAAGTAACTTCTTCAAGCTAAGATGTTACAGTGATGGACTTAATTTTAACATAATGTGTGTTGCCTAACTCATGTAAAATGGGGTGGGACCAACAGTAAATAATATTATATTCTTGTGCTTTCTTTACTTAGATTTCTATCATGTTTGTGTTGTCCAGACATATGAACCATTAACACTCAGTCCTGCCACACTGATGTGAAAGCTCAGCTCCCTTTTTTTTTCTTTTCACTAAATAGTCACAGCGCACTGATACAGAAATGACCAGCAACACACAGAAAAACGCTGTTATATGCAGGGCAAATTCACTCACTTACTATGGTTGTGGGTTTTCCACATACATGGAAGGCCATGACTAAAGATGATGAAAAAATTCAAAGACTTGCAAAAAAATATCTCTTCACATTGATACACACAGTTTTGTGCACAAAAGGCTCTCAGCACTAGCTGTAGCCTTGAGTATGATAATTGTCATTGCACAGATTGGCCTCTTTTCCTTTCCTTAAGCACTAGTGTGATGGTACACAAAAGATTATATTTTATGGAGACAGTAGGATCCTTGGCACTGCATTGAAAATGGAATTTAAATTAAACACAAAAATGGAGAAGGAAAATCAGTGATAAAATATTTATAATCTTAGCCCCTTCAGATAAACCAGGATAAAAGCTCATTTAACTTCTCATTATTCAGGTAGGGTTGGTTTGGAGATTCAAACTTCTACACTATAGAAATTTCTAGGTTAAAAAGAGCATTTTGTAAAAATGAATTTCATTTCAGCATATTAAGTAATGTACTATTTGTCACTCCATCCTGAAAATAACATTTCTGATGAGGATATAGTCACGTCTCACTACCAGCACATAAGCAGAAACAGACAGAAGGTCTGAGGAGTATCAACCAACTTCTACTTCGTAAAGGCTGTGTTAGTTCTGGAGTGAATTAACATAAAATAACTTGTATTCATAGCTAGGTCTCAAGACTGGCAACAAAGGCTGAGTAAAGAATCACCACTTCCCCTTCTCAATCTACATCCTATTAGCCAAGAGGGAGTCCTCAACAGAGTCTTGCAGCAAGAAAACATGAGTTTATCCTTATCGTTCATAATGATAAATGCCAGAGATACCCACTGGAAATGAAACCTCAGCAGGGACCATGTATCACTAGTAATAACAGAAATAATCAAGCTGTTGTTAGAACCAGACACTCAGACAGCAAATTCAATTTTTTTATTTTGTGTCCAATAACAATGACAGCTACCAGCCATCATGCATTACAATTAGCTCATGCTGCAGGAATGCTCTCTGGTCTGGTGTGTAATGAGCAAACTGCAAAAGAGAGCAGGACCTGGGGAAGAGGTGAAGAACTGCTGGGAGAGGCAGCACATATCCTTGCCTGTTGCTAAGGAAACTGGCTCCTGTCTTTGGGAATACTCTGGAGGGCTGGCTCATTAACACAGCCACATTATGAGCGTTATTTCCCATCACTCACAATTACCACAATCACATAACAATGCATGTAATCTATGTATCTAGTGGTGGCAAATCAAAATGAACAAGTCCTTGCTATTGTAGGGGGCCAATGTTCTTGCAGCCAGCTTATGCAAACAGTAACTGACTGTAACAAAGGTTAAACAAAATTCAGGTAAAGGCACTTTTTATATATCAAGGCTGGTCAGCAAAACACTGCTTCTGTTTCTGGGATATCATTCTTGAGTTCCTCTGGTCCATGACCTTTCTTCCAGGCAGCTCACACACACACACACACACACACACATCTCCTTTCTCAGTTCTTCCATCTAAAAAAGTATCCTGTTCTGTTAAATTTTACAGCTATAAAATGTGTTTCAATTTTTTTACATCCTCAATCAACAGCAACCATAAGGCAAAAGTCTCCCCTCTCCTCTGCAGTGCAGACCTCTGCTGTACAGTTGGAGTATTCCTTCAGTCATTACCTTAGACCCCAAAGCCCTGCTACATTTCTCCATCCTGTTGCATGCTTTCATCTCTGGGAAAATTACAAAAAATTTGAGCCCCACTGCCTAGAGACCTACCATGGGCAGCATGCTTGAAGCAGAGCTAGAAATATCCTCTGCCACCCCATACAGCCCTTCTAGCATTTCTGTCAATGGTGGGACTCCACTTGTTCTAGCAATGGCAAGATAGTTTCAGAAAAGAAAAAAATATATGAAAAGATTATTTTTTTTGCACTACAGAGCTACAATATAAGCCTCTCAACTACTCGCTGCTGGAAAATTCCATTGCAAGAAGTGGGAGCACTGTGCACTGATCAAAAACAGAATTAGAAATAGAGATGACTTTCCAGTGAAGAAAAGACAAAAATACAAAGATTCTTTGTAGGTATTGTTGAATATCTCAGAGCATTCCCTACATCTTAACATGGCGTCTACAATTTTTACAAGGGATATTTCAATGTCCTATCCACTGCACAATGCTGCCAGAAATCTTTTCTCTCTGATTGCTCCTGAACATTAACAAGTATGACATTAATATATATTAATTCACTAAAAACTATGTATATCTTAGTCTGAAACCCTAGCAATGTTGTCAGAAATTACTTGGATTTTAATTAGAGCTACAGAAGTTGAACAAAATCTGAGAAACTTTGAAAGAAAACCTCCAAAATGTTTGTCTTAAGATTCTTATGGCTCAAGTCTAACAGAGTTCTCTTCCCTCAGTATTTGCCCTCTTTCGGTGTGAATGCTGAATAAATGAGTCATTTGAAAAGAAACAAAGCTTTTCAACAAAAATGATTCTCCCTTTTAATTTCAAAAATCTCATACGCTAGAGGGAGTGTAGTAGTATTAATTCTGCTACTAATTTCAATTACAGTTATTCTGCAAGGCTAAATGTTTGTTGATTATTGGACCAGCATTATTGCTTAATGTCAGAAGGACAGCATGACTTTGTGTTTCTAAGACTAGAAATTTAAAAATTTGTAAGCTTCAACCCTGGTTAAGCCAGCCACCTTATGAAAAAAATAATGAAATATTTCTTCACAGTCTCCTCCACCTACCTAAGGAAATTACTGTAAGAAAGACAGAAAATGCCCCTGAACAGCACAGATCCTGGTGATAATTTCCCCATCAGTGAACAATGTGGGTTAAGACCCTCTAGGGCCAACCAAAGCATGTAGGTTTCTCATACCAAGGGAATGCCTACATTTTAATGTTTGGTTCCAGTTTAAGTTAAAGGAGAAGGTCTCCTTCTTAAGATGTGATTTATATGCTCTCCTTCCCTCTTCCCCCTGCCCCCCCAAAAAACAAACAAACAAAAACACACACGCAACAACAGCCAATAACAACAAAAAACACAACACAAGCCTGATCCCCAAGGTTTGCTATAGACACTTTGCACAACACACCTGCCTGAAATAAGTCCTTGTGGCAGCTGGCAGGAGGAGTGCTTAGGTCTACATCACAGATGGTCATAGTCTGAGATGCTCACTGGCGTCAACATGGAAGCACTTGTAGGTACAGGCAGAAAGGAAACTCTAATTTAACCATAAAATACTTAGACAAAAACTATCTGTATGGATCACTTCAAGATCACAAGCTTGAGCCTTCGCCTCCTAGAGCAATTGCCACAAACTCTCTCTTGATCTGGCCCTACCATTTAATAAAATGCTGTGCAATTTCAAAGCATTACACCAATGTTACTGGCACAACACTTAAGTGTCTACAACTGTAGGGCTACGTCCATCCTGCATCCTGTTCCTGTCATGACTCTTAATATGAGAGAGAGAGAGAACCCCTGCAATGCTTTTCCGGATAAGCAGTATCTGCTGAAAAACAGAGCATTTGCATTTCTGGTTATTAAACACAGATGGACACCTTCAGTACAAATTTGTTTCAATAATGCAATAAACTATTACTGTTGGAAAAACAATTTCTTTAGATAATTAGATACTTAAATTTGAAGTTGTTTATGTTTATATAAGCACAGAAATTATAGATGGAATTATGCAAACAAATTTATTGTGGACCATGAGCTCCTATCAGGCTGCTAATGAAGGTAGAAAGCTACAATCCTTCTTTATAAGGTTCTGTAATGACCATGATAACAAACCAATCTTTCTTTTAGTGCTGCATATTACCCTCCCCCCCCCTTTTTTTTTCCTTTTCATTATCAGTTTAGAGTGACATATGCTTTCAGAAGACAAAGAGGATGAAAGAGACTTGAAGATAGCACTCTTCAACTACACTGACACCTAAATTATTAAATTAAGCAAAAATTCAGTATTTCATTGTCAATTTGACTCTGATTTGTAGTTAAGCAAATTTACATATTCTGTTAAGGTACATTTTGTCTTTGCTTAAAATTTGTTTTGGAGATGCATTAGAGAGACAATTACCTCTTTTTCCTTACTGGAAGCTGTAAAAGCTAGTAATAGAGTCTTCCATCAGAAATACTACTTTTCCCCCATGACAAACGTTTTCTGTTTGCACAATATTCATGGCACTTACTAAGAAGGGACTCTGTATCTGGGCAGTATTCAGACACATACTTTCCTCACACAATATCTTCCTTCTGTCAAAGGTGAAATTATACACAATGAACTACTCTGCCTTTAGGAAAGAGCAGAGATTTCCTAAGCAATCTGAACATGCCAGTGCTATCTGGACAATGAAACAAGTTATAACATAAACATTTGTTGATTCTCAAACATACGAGAAATCCTAAAACCACTATATTGATTGCAGGAATTATAGACCAGCCAATTATGGTGAAAAGAAGCTAATTTTCTTTGGATATATGACAGTGTAAACTTTTGGCTAGATGATAATTCAACCCAATACTACAGATCTTAGCTTTAATTTCCTCAGAAGATGATCTTCACTACTGATGGAAAACACATGCCACACATTTTTACTTTACAACTGTGCATCAAGGAAACTGCCTTTTAGAACTACAGCCCAAACAAGAATCTAAACATGATTTTTCCACAAAATTTCTATTGCACTCAGAAATTATCTGCAACACATGAGACAGGCATACAATAACGAAGTAGAGTGGGAAAAATCATGTAATTTGTTGCAGCTTGCTCATTTGTGAACAGCAATAACAGTTATATATCCTAAAGTAATACTCATGTACTTATCCAGCTCATCTTTATGAAGCACTTAAAAATCCTGTAAGTGCAGAGCACTTACTATAATGAAAGTAAATACAGACACAAAGACATAAAATAGCCCATTGCTGATTTCTTCTACCGTAGTAAAATGCAAATCATTACTGACTTATCAATATCTCTTTAAAAAAAAAAAAATCAGCCACGAAAACTAGGATTGAAAGCTTTCAGAGCTACCAACATAGAAATAACTGCTGAAAATGGAAATACTGATGATGTTAGAGATGTGATTTATAGAGTACAGTGAGATGAGAATACACAGATACTATATAATTCTGAGTGGTTATAGTATCGTGCATTGCTCAATATATTAAGTATCATCTGTTATAACGTGCAGAAATGAGTAACAGCAACATATCCAAATACTCTGAGAAAGGACCACAATGCTTTTGAGAACAGTCATCTGAGAAAAGCCTAAGAATCCACCTAATGTGTCCTATGCATGTCACGGTGTGACAGATACTGTCTAGAACCCAACCCCAGCTCAATAACAACACCTGGAAAAACTGTGCAGTGCACAAGACTAGACACAAGAATCGTACAGAAGCAGTACAATGAAGAAGAGCTATGATGCTATCTATGTCACCAAGTGAAATAAAAGTGAAATAGTGACTGGCCGAGCTCAGAGGGTGGTGATCGGTGGAGTAGAGTCTGGCTGGAGGCATGTGACTAGCGGTGTTCCCCAGGGGTTGGTGCTGGGTCTGGTTTTGTTCAACATCTTCATCAACGACCTTGATGAGTGAATAGTGTCTGCTCTCAGCAAGTACGCCAATGACACAAAGCTGGGAGGAGTGGCTGACACGCCAGAAGGTTGTGCTTGCCATTCAGCGAGACCTGGACAGGCTGGAGAGATGGGCAGGAAGAAACCAAATGAGATTTAATAAGAGCAAGTGTAGAGTCCTGCACCTGGGAAGGAACAACCACATGTATCAGTACAGGCTGGGGGATGACCTGCTGGAGAGGAGCTCTGATGAAAAGGACCTGGGGGTCCTGGTGGATGACAGGTTGACCATGAGCCAGCACTGTGCCCTCGTGGCCAAGAGGGCCAATGGGATCCTGGCGTGCATTAAAAGGAGCGTGGCCAGCAGGTCAAGGGAGGTGATCCTCCCCCTCTACTCTGCCCTGGTCAGACCTCACCTGGAGTACTGTGTCCAGTTCTGGGCTCCCCGGTACAAGAAAGACAGGGATCTCCTGGAAAGAGTCCATCGGAGGGCCACAAAGATGATACAGGGCCTGGAGCATCTTCCCTGTGAGGAAAGGCTGAGAAACCTGGGTCTGTTCAGCCTGGAGAAGAGCAGACTGAGAGGGGATCTCCTCAATATATATAAATATCTGAGGGGTGGGGGACAGAAGGATGTAGCCAACCTCTTCTCAGTGGTTTGTGGGGATAGGACAAGGGGCAATGGCCACAAGATAGAGCACAGGAAGTTCCGCACTGACATGCGAAAGTACTTCTTCACGGTGAGGGTGACGGAGCATTGGAACAGGCTGCCCAGGGAGATTGTGGAGTCTCCTTCCCTGGAGATATTCAAGGCCAGTCTGGACGCCTACCTGGGCAGCCTGCTCTCAGGAACCTGCTTTGGCAGGGAGGTTGGACCCAATGATCTTTCGAGGTCCCTTCCAACCCCTACAGTTCTGTGATTCTGTGAAAAGCATTTCTGTTTACAGGCTATGCTACCACATCAAACACAAATACACCATTTTTGTCTGGGTCCTGAAAAGAAACAAATGTAATTCAAATGGAAAAGGTTTCTATAAAATCTTCATGTACAACAGATGTACCAAGCTTCTGCCAGAAATGTGTCAGCTATGTTCTTATACAAACCCCTGCTTAAAAAAAAAAAAAAAAAAAAAAAAAAAGTAAATACAGAGAAAAGTTCTCATTCTTCTCTCCAAATGATTTATTGCTGTCAGAGCTCTAATCTAATTTTAGGTGAGCTCATCTTTTTTTCTGCCCTGGAGCCATTTTAACTTAATATTGCTCTCCTTCCAGAACCATGAGAGAATACAGACACCCTTAGCTACTACAGATGCTGTACTGACATTTTACTTCTTCTGCTTGCTGTAAAAGTCATCAATATCACTCTGCTCCTGCAGAGACCTTTTCTAAGAAAAATGAAAACAAATTGCTTGGCATTACATCAAACTTTGACCTCTGCAGCCCGAAGTGGGAAAACCAAAATCTGAACTCCTTGCTGATGCACAGAGTTGAAAGCTTGCAAGAGCTCCTCTGAGCAGGCAAATTTTATTTTAATAAAATCATTGTCTAAGCTTTTCCATGATGATGCTGCCTCCCTGTTCACACCTCCATAGGAGCCACTGAGCAGGTACTGCATGGGTTCCTGTGGGCTTGCCTGTGCTGCAGCTGTCCTTTCTACAGCAGCAGAGAGCAGCACCAGGTCTTCAGGGAAACCATTTCTCCACTCATCTTTTCCATCTGCCTCATTCCCAGCTGTTGCCCCTTTCCATCCTGAATATTCTTGACCTTCACTCTCTTTTACAGGCTCTATTCTCCTTAACATCTCCATTCTCCTGCCCCTAGTTATCTCTGGCACAAGCACAGCCTGCTTTGTGCCATCCTGGAGCATGGTAGGGAAAAAGCAGTCTCAAACACTCTGTGATTCCTGTTTTCCACTCAAGTACAAGTTTCTAGGAAGGTTTAGAAGTGTCTTCCTTCTTCCCTTCCTCCCTTCCTCCCTTCCTCCTTCCCCTCTTTTCCTCCTTCATTTTCCTGTCCTGGTTTCTGAAGGGAAAAAAAAAAAAGTGCTTACCCTGCCACTTTTCCTTGAACCCTCATAGTAACTTTCTGAGCTCAAAGCTGGTAGCACAATGAAAATCTATATTGGTTCAGCTAAAATATTATTTATGCAGATATTCAATAACTCTATCAGGCTTGATGAAGAGATGGAAACTGCAAAGATATGGTGTTTCTGATGCTTAATAAAATCAGTGACTTGAAGGAGAAGAGGCATGTCCAAGCTCCTTTCCGCTACTGACACAAGGCTGCAGCATGAGCTAGCAGTTATTGCTCTATGCAGGTGCTACCACTCCCTCTGCTGCAGTGCCAAAACACCATCTCCTGCCCAGCAAGAAGTGGGTGTGAGAGGAAGCTGAGAATGTGGCATCAAAGGGGTACTGAAAGAGATGAGGATTACTGCAGGTTGTACTGAGGCCACAAGGCACATGGAGCAAAACGTGTGGGGAGGCTGACAGGATGTGTGAGGGGAAGAAAAGCAGATTCTGTGACACTGGGTGGAAAACTACCTGAAATCATCACCAAATCACTCCTTTGGTGTCTCAGTGCTCACAGAGAACATCCTGCAGCAAGTCTGTTGCATAAATAATACGCTTTCCTATATATATATATATATATTATTTTGATATAAATTATACAATGTTTTGGAAAGCTAATTATTTTCCAAACACCAAGGTATGCAGTGGTACATAAATTCAAAATGATCATTCCATATTCTTCCAAGTGTCTGACTATGACCATGAACATTACAACCTAAACAGTCCACAGACCCAAGGTGCTCCTGACACTCTCCAATTCCTGTCCCAGGAACAGTTTTTGACATTGCAAAGTTGTATTGGTTCAGCTAAAACATTATTTATGCAGATACTCAATAACTTCATTGACTCTGGTCAAAATTGCAAGTTAAGTGCTTGCAAACAGAAGAGGGGGAGGAGGGAGGATGGGGAATGGTACTGAACAAAACACCAGAAATGAAGGGTGAAATTCATTTCACTGTAAAAGGTGTAGTTCCTCTTCTTGGAGGTATGGGGCTGTGTTGAACCCCATCAGCAGCCACAACCTGATGGGACATGGAGAATAACATCTCCATTCTGGTGCACCTACTATAAGGTGACCCAACTCAGGAGCCTTTCCTCACGACTTCACCCTTGCACCATACCTCAAGAAAGACAACCTGTAGGAACCTCCAAACTGCTTCCTGGCATGCCTATCACATGCTCAGACAAGGGTTATTTGAAAGGATTTATCTGAGTCCAAAAGAATGAAGCAGCTTGAGGAATTTGTTCCCAGTCAAGTCTCAAGATCTGAGAATAGCTAAATGCTTACAAAGGCCGCACCAGGGAGTCTAAATCACAGTCACAATGTTTTTATTTTAAAACTAGATAAGAATAATGTTTCAAATTAAGCAGGCAGCTGAAAGAACAAATTGCAGGAAAATGCCAATGCTCTAGAGATTTTACAGTCTTCTTGACTAATATTTTCCAAACATATGTGGAAAATGATGCAGTAAACACAGAAACAAAATTAGTATTTGCATCTTTGCACTGTCTGCACTCAAACGTAATGGCTACCATGCTACTACGTATCTTTAAAATTATGACTTCCTCAAGATTAAATAGCTGAATTGTCTCCAGAACATCACTTAAGTATTTCAGATCATCTTTTTTGCACTTCATTTACCATAATCCCCACTATGCTATCGATGTAGCATTAAACTGATAAATATGCTTTTATAATAACACAGCAGAGCCAGATGTCTTATAAATTGATTTACACTTAGGTTCAAAGATCCAGTATATTGAGGTAATAAATATGGTGCCAGACTGCAAGGCAGGAGAAGCTAGAAGAGACAGATGACCTTTGTACAATATCTCACCTCCTTCTCTCTCAGGAATGTAGAAATACAAAGTTATGAAAGCAGACGCTGTTAGCCACCACTGACACTGACCAGACCAAGACCAATTTTATTAAAGCATAGATCAGCATTTTTATTTATTTATTTTTTTAAAGTAATCAATTGCTTAGTTATAGCTGTTCGTTGTGTCTTTGCTTTCCTGCCTGCCTGAGAGAACACGAATAAAATTGCCAGCAGTTACATTACAAAGACAGGGTAACAGGCTGGATGACCCCATAAGTCTTGTTTGCTTCTTCTGTCTGGGCTCTTGACTTGCATCTTAAAAGGTTTTTGTATCAATGCCTTTGCAGGAACATGCTTTGCTATTCTGAAGATTTTCTTTTAAACCCAGACAGAAAGATGAATGCTTTATCCTACCCTGCATGTCTGTAATTGCAGGCCCTACTGGGAAACAACACCCCCTCCTCGGGGTTACTGTTTGAGACACTCTATGATGGAAAGTGTGCTCTAAAGGAATAGACAACCAACGACTTAAACAAAACCCTCCAAAACCAAATGAGCTGTTTATTCACCAGAAATGCAAGGATCCTTTCACAAGCACAGCCCTTGTCCTCCCCAACATGCAGCCACCCAACTCTATGTCCCTCTTACTCTGGTGTCATCAGGAGTAGCATGCCACAGCAGGAAAAGAGACCGGTTCACTGTGAGACCTGCTACTCACTCTCTTACAGTGTAACGGCCCCCCTTCCAGCCGCACATCCCTGTGGGTACTGGTCCCTCCGGCTGCCAACCACATGGGCCACCGCACGGCTCCCCAGGCTCAGGTAAAGCAGAAGGTGGTGGAGCACAACCATGACAAAACACAGAACTGGACCAGTCTGCAGTGCTGCAAACCTCTGGCACAGAACCGAAACATGTCTTGTTTTACAAATGATTTGAGAGTTTGCATGATGAAGGACAAAATTGCATGTAGATGGTTTGACTGCTCATGTTCTCTCTGTGCCTGTTATGTGGCGCACTGACACTGAGGACATGGCACTGCATGCAGGACAGCAGTGGTGGAGAATGCAATCTCCATTCTTCCACTGCTTGGTACCTCCAACAGTTTCCCAATCTTTCATTTTAATCATATTTTCAAAGAAAACAATAATCAGCTTTCTCCTATACTGTTCAAATTCAAAAATAAAACACAACCAATAGGTTTCACCAGTAAAATGTACTGTGAGTAGCTGAAGAAATGAGTAGCAGATATAAATACCTGCTTGCTGTGCAGCCTGTGGGATTTGTTGACTCCTCTGTGCATTGTACTGAATTGAGGCAATGGGTCTGTACTGCTGAGTTGTTGAGGTAGGGTACTGACCAGATGGGTAATAATACACTGACATCTGCAAAGAGAGAGAGAGAACAGCAGCTAACTACATAATCAAAAACTCAAAGACTTCAAAGACTTACAAAACCAAAACGGAAAAGGAGCAAGAGTTAAAATAAAGCATATTGGTAACAGTTATCAAGAGGAGAGACTTGCTTCATGGCTCTTCAAGCTCTGCTGCTTGTATTCAGATTTGCTAGGAAAAGGGTTGTTACCAAATTCACTCGCAGATGCTTTCAGAAACAGATAGAAAAAAGTTTTAATTAGAAGAGAAACATACAGAATGCATAAAAAAAACCTACACCTGTATACTAAAGAAATCATAGCAAGTATCAAATGCTGCAGAAAAATGGATGCAAACAACGCCTTCCATTATCAACATAATATGCATAGACAGTGTACTGAACCACCAAGTGAACTCTGGAGGAAATGATTAGTATGAAGCAAAGAATGGCCTGGAGTAAAAAATATAGATAGGTGAGAGAGAGGGGGGGGAAGATAGAATCCATATGCCTGTAATTCTTGTATGAAACTATTATTAAATTCCCACTTTTAATAGCTACATTCTTCCTTACATGAACGTTTCCCCATAAAGCTCGTTTTGCATTTAGTGTGCAAAAACAATCATAGTTTTTTTCTTGCAGGAGCTAAAGGAAGGCATTGATTCAGCAAGTTCTGCAAGGTGGGCTTCTTTTTTTTCTGTTATTATTACTATAGAACAATTCATTCTACATCACCTTATGGTGTAGCTGAATGTGAAGTTTGAGGGCAAATGAAGCTAAGGATTTTTCCTGTACATGCTCTATCACCATTACTGAGAAATCTGTGCTAAACAGTTTTCAACTGACCCTTAGCAAGTTCAGAACACTCAGAATTTTTCATTTTCATCCACAGTTGATTCTCCAGCTAATTTACAAAGTTCAGAAGCTTATGGTACCAACAAACTGCAGAGGAACACGGGCTTTAATGATATTTCTCATGACTTCTGCCAAGTCTGTCAACATTTCTTTAAAAATCATTAAATAACTTTCCTTGCAACATATCATTTATCCTACTCAGACACATTCATGAAACTATACAAATGCTTTTGTTTTTTTCTTACAAAACGTAGAACCATTTTTGCTACTTTTATGTATACGTAGAGAATGCTCCTGTAAGAGTTCATTCGTTCTGATTACCCATCAAGGAACGAATTAATTGAGTAAAGGTAACTGTATTATTTTGTATACAGAGAGAACATTGTAAAAGAGATCAGATTTTTTCCTAGATATTTTGTCAGATGAAAAAGTACAGATTAAAAAAAAATAGAGGAGAAAAGGGCATGCATGGCTAATTGGGCAAGCAAATGACTAATGAATAAGCGTGGTAGAAAAGGTATCAGAATCAACATAATTGGATCAGTTGATATTGGTGAAGAGAACACCCCCAAACAGGCTGACAATCAATATCACCTGTCAGTCAAGAGGTTGAATACCCATTCATTTTGCAAGGCTTATTAATTTTCTCTTGAATTGATGGAAATCACGTAGCTCACATAGCTCCCCCTCCTTCATTCCTCCCCATACCCGATAGTATCAGATAGGTTCAAACCAATATGAAAAAGACAAGAATGTTTTGATTGGAAAATGCTGTTAGCTATCCTTCCTCATGAGGACACCAGGTGAGACCTAATGGCTGTAACCTGTCCTTGAGTCATTTGTTTTCTTAGAGACTATAGTAACAAAATCAAAATGCCTTGTAAAGTGGACAAAAATAAAAAAAAAAACACATTAAGTTTGTGTCTGTGCAAAGAAAACCCAGGAAAGTAGACACAGACATTTAGGGTGCAAATCTACTCTTTAAACATCATAGCAGTGTAAATAATGGATCAGGACAGTTTAGTGTCATAAACTCATGTGGAAACCTGACTGCTCTCAGCAAGACTCTACAATAACAGACTTGAAGGAGGTGAGAGGACTCAAGCTAAGTCAAGAAATATAGCTGATCCTGTCTGGGAGCAGAGGAACAGATTAGATATAATCTATGTTGTTGTTGTTATCATCATCATCATCATCTTAATCTCCCTTAAAAAATTTAAATTTATTTGATTTACCCTCCACTTCCTCATTTTCCTTGTGCAGACAAGAGTCTAGATATTTGAAAACACGCAAGTATGTGTGAATTCTCTCTTGTGGGAGGAGTGTGTAACAATAAACTTTAAAACATAGCCTATAGAGCAGAAATTTTGAAGTATAGTTTTGAGGTTTAGTAGTTGAACATGCACTTGTACTGAAACATTCCAGGTGTATTTGGATTTTACTATTTTTTTTCATCACATGTTAACTTTTCAGAATTAGTCAAAAGGTTTTCTCTCATCTTCTGAATTCACTGTAATGTAATACATTTTTTATACACACCATTTAAAACCTTATCAGAGTGCAATCTATCACCATGAAAAATGTTAGTGGTAGGAATATTGGGTAAAAAATCATTCAATTTCAAAAGATTAATGGATGAACTTGCTACTAATCACACACACACATCTTGCAAAGAAGAGATCAGACATTAAAAGAATGGCTTGGTGTAAAATATAGACATGGATAAAATAGGTCTTTGGTGATTGGGGTCTGGAAGGCTTCATTTTCATTTATCTTGAGTACATCTATATTTCAATAGGCGAGACATTATTTGTCCTTTTTGATATTACTTAGTGAACAGTGAAATTAGAAGGACTGCACGTAACAAGTACTGCTCACATTGTCCCCTCTGACCCTCCTGAATTTTTCAGTTTCTCATTACATCAGCATTACTAATATCTCGCTTACATGCTCTCTAACAAAAAACACTATTTCTGTTGAAGCCTACAGAAATGCCAAATTACATTTGAATTGCTTTCCTATGTGCATGCACAGTCTAATCCTGGACCTTTAGATAGTATAACATTTACAGAACTAACAAGTTTTCACTACACTAACGAGCATGCCAACACAATTATTTGATTATCCTAAAAAAAAAACTGCCCGTCTGAGACCATAACCTAGATGCCACCTTCTTTAGCCTAAAGACATTACTTTATGGTTTTAATCACTGACATGATAAAAAATCCCCCCTCTGCACTAATTACCCTGAAAATATTTGACAGATGATCCTTTCTGTCTGGGATATTCTTATTTTGAAGGTGAATCTCCTCTTTGTTTGGAGGCTGACCATTCTAACATATCTCTATTTTATCTATATTAAAAAAAAAAATTAAGTTAAACTGCAACAGGATTGGGTACATCACTTTCACTTTAAAGACACTCATTGCATGAACTGACATTACTTTTTCTTCCTTTTACCATGCTTTGTCCCTAAGTGATGGGCAAGGAGTCAATTTTGCACTGGCTTTCTACTTTTTTCTGTCCACATACAGTGAAAATGCATCATCATCCCAGGTGTCTCTCAGATGCTCTCTAACAGCCTTCATTAAATTTACACTGTTTATCTCTTCATTGTAGGAATACAATTCTACACATCCTTCAGACTCATTTTTATTTTCCTAGCTTATCTCTCTACTGACTTACAACTTGATTCTGTCATCACACAGGTATTCTACCTTCTCTTAATATTGCTGACATCTAGTTATGTTTGAATTAACACCTTCATCCAGATGATTAATGATTCTGACTCTATTGCTAATGGCAGCTACAGTTATATAAAACGGGAGCGAAGACAACAGAAACCACAATAATGTACTGAAACGTGAAGGTACATTTCTTCCTGATATCATTACTGGCTGTACTGAGTCTTTCATCAAGGATTTCTTTCTTCCCCTTATCCTCCATGACAATTATAATAGCAGTAACAAAACAATAACAGCCTGTGTACAACACCTGCGGGTATATCTTCCAACACCATTGCATCAGATCATCAAGAAAAGACCACCCACATGCAGGACTTCTGCCTCCAAATTAACACCCCAACCTTTTTTCATGTCTTCTACGGGAGACATGTTATGAATAAAGATTTTGTCTTACAATACCTATGGATTCTCTAGGAGGGAAGTTCTGCAAAGAGCCATCTCAAAGTAATGACACATAGTTAACTCAGGTGAAAAATCCCTCAACATGCATTACTTCTCCCAGCCTCTCCAAGAATTCATGCCATCTCATTTCTGGACATCATTTTGCCCTTTCACAAACTTTCATAAAGAGTGAGTCAGAGGTGGAGATAAGTTTTAAATGAGTATATGCTGCCTTCTCGTTGTCATATGTACTTGCCGTTTTCTCATTTCTTCATTTGCAGAGGCAGAAACTAGAAGCACCAAATGCTGAGCAACGACAAGCACCAATGAGAGAATGCTGTCAGAAACTGTTGTGGACCTTTACGGAAGTGTTTGAGCCCATAAATGCTACTGCAGAAATATAAAAAAGAGAAGAAAACTGAGAAAGTGAAGATGTTCCCTACGTGTGATACAGAAAGCAAACAAGAATTTGCTGCTCAAAGTCCCTTTCAGAAAACCCAGGAAAAGGTGTTTTTTTTGTTTGTTTGTTTGTTTGTTTTTCTTCCCAATTAGCTGAACAAAGAGAACACTATTTTCGGGTTATTAAATCATGACTGTTGTTAAGCTGTGGAACAGCTAAAGTGGCAAAAGAAGTGTAAGAGGTCCTCTCACCACTTCTTAGGCATGCCCTTCCAAACTCCGTGTGTTGCTACTTTGATACATCAACTTGGAGAGCAGTTGTAGAGACATATTTAATTGAACTTTAATACAAAAGCTAATACTTTAATGTAGTACCTTTGGGTTTGAAGGCTTGGAGAGCTTTTCTTACTCAATTTTTCAGCTCCCAAAAGAAAAGTTCATACTGTATACAGGACTTCTATACAAATGTTCATGGCTCTCCTATCTTCCAACAGCATAGATGGCCCCACAGCCAATCTACTAGAACCTTATCAGCAATGCATTTACGGGAACTAATTAGCCATTAGCGTCTAGCCTCTCTTTCACTGGTATAAATTCAATAGGAACATTTAAGATATAAAAGTTGTTTTACATTGATTACTTTGCACTGATTAATGCATCACAATGTTTTGTGGGCATTGCTATCTTTATTGCTTTTCTGGTTTTAAGCCTTTCTCAGACTATCTGCTTTGGCATCTGAAACCAGGCTAGTATCGTATCTAAATCCAGAAGAGTAACAAGGGATTCAGACTGGCAGTAACCAGTGCCACAGAGAAGTTTTGCCATGGTCATGGGAGGGCATTATGGTCTAGCTGCCATGCCCAGTAAGTTGAACTGGTAAAGCTTGTACAGGCAGTCGGAACAGAGGAATTACTATTTCCCAAGTCTTCAGTTAGCTTCTTGTAAGAGAGATCCCCTATTTGTGCTATGAGTAGCACCTAAACCACCATCCCATATTCTAGATCATAATTTCCCATCTGTGTATGCTGATGCCAAAAAGCTGCTGCCCCATCTCCTTCTTCAGCAGACCAAGGCCACTGTACTTATACAGTATGTGAACATGGCCAGCAGGGACCGACCCCCACACACTCTCTTCCACAAACATTTTTGAACAAGACAAGGACAAGATGGGATTTTTGGGACAGTGACAACTTAGAAATGAAAAGTGTGCACATGCAACAAACGCAGAGGAAGCTGACAGCTCTGAATTTTGCACCTTTCTACCCCTCCCCAAAGACAAACTGTTCCCTGAGGAAGTAACTAAAGTTGCTGCAAACACAGAAGATTCTTTTTTTCCACCCTTCAGTAACTCTCCAGTTTATTATGATGTAGGAGGAAAGCCCCTGTATGTAGCACATTAGTGATATGGACAGAGACACAGCAGCAATTAAGACACACCAGTAGTATATTACTGGTCCTACAGCAACCTATTATGAGAAGTCACCTCCTCATCACTTGTCCTCTAAAGAAGTTTCACTGTTTTACCAGGAACAACAGAACAAGTTTAATAACAGAAAACAGCTTCACAAAGTGACGCTAAGCTATTTGGAGTAAAAAACCCCTGCTCTGAGCTACAGATCACAAAGGGAAAGCCCCACCACTCCACCCCCAGATGAACACTGCACAGCAAGCAACTCTGTGACGTAAGCTCAGAAAAGCACCAAAGTCAAAAGAAAGGGGTCTAGGTAGACATCCCAGAGTGTCCTACATATTTGGTCTCCCCTGAGATGGAAGAGGTGGAGACATGCAGCCCCATAGCATGGTCCTCAGCACATCAGACATTGTGATGGTTGCCATCCCCTCAGTTCCTACAGCAAAGCCCCCAGCTTGCAGGGCTGTGAAATGTACCGCTTTGCCCCTGTTGCAGTGGTAGCTTGTAAAATGGAGGCGCTCACATTGATCTGGTTCACTCGAAGTGTTGTGAGGCTTGCTTAAATGACGCTTGAAAACACTGATGGCAGCAGGGGTTAGATATGGGGAGAGAATGCTGGACAGCCACTACTCAGTCACTTAGAAAACACAATCTGGACAGGGAGAGGGATGCATCATGTGATTCTGCTCTTCAAGTCATTTTTTTTTCCTCCCCAAATTAAAACAAATATAAAACCCCTACATTTGGTCAACACTGAAACCTTTACTAGCATTATTTTCCATTTTAAAAATCATAACATTATTTTGAATTTCAGCTCCTTAATATTATTTTTCCATAATTCTTCTCTCAGAAGAAGGGGTATATAATTTCTAACTTCAGAAACAACAGATGCCACAATCCTCTATGGGATGCAAGCATCTAGTATTCCTCTGATTTCTTCTATTGTTAATTAGCAAGGCGCTAGATCTCCAGCCCACTTAAACCATTATAACAGCACGAATTCTTCATTACTTTGACATTAAAGGAAATGTTGAGCTTTTTTACTTTATTTTTTAAATACTTTCTTCAAAGGGATAAAAATGAAAATAGGATACATAGCATTTGTGGCATTTTTAAGTAAAGTTTAAATGAAGTTATCCATAATTGGATAAGATAAAGTGATAACATAAAGTGTATGCCCTGAAAATGGGCCAGAAATTCATCTGTGCATTTTACTTGACGGTAATCACTTTCAATATTCTGTAAAGGTACCCAGGAGACGAGTAGAGATGTTTGGTAGTGAACAGTAAAACATAATCAGTCTTCAGGAAGACAGTAAAAATTACTGATCTGTGACATCTCACATGCTCAAGTCAATTAAATATGATTAATGACTACCAGGGCTGATGTGTATGTTGCTCTTTTAGTATATATACAGGGAAAAGGGACTACGGATATTTACTCACTCTCCTCCTCCATATTCATGTACAGACGTGTCCTGGAGTATAAACATATGTTCAGAAACTCGTTTGGGGATAGGCAATGAATTGCTAAAACCCGGGAAATGATAGAAGCTTTGCAAGTTTCCTGTTGCCTAAAAATCTGCTAAGTTTTTACCAGGAAAAAAAAAAAATAAAAAAAAAAATCAATAATCAAGAACAAGCATCATGCCAAACTGGCAATAGAAGGAAGCAAAGGTTTTGCCTACCTGAGCAGGTGGTGGTGGCTGTTGCACAAAGCCTTGGGGCGGCGGTGGTGGCTGCAGCACTTGCTGAGACACTGGTGGACCTGAACCTGTAAAGCCTCCTGGGGGAAGCTGTTGAGTTGGGGAAGCCATAATGTAACCCGTCTGCTGGGCAGGCTGCTGTAAGATAGGTGACGGGTAGACAGGGCCAGAAGGTGATTCAGGGTTGTCTCCTGATGATTGACGACTCAAGCTCATCTGGTTAAACTGTGTTGTCATGTCATCTCGCTGCAGGGCAAAAGCCAGTAGAAAATGGTGTAGACATGATATCTGTGGTAGACACTTATGCAAATTAGCAAAACAAAATAGATTCAAACAGAGCATGAGGGGAAAACGAATTGCTCAGCTCAAGTAAGTGCTAAACTTTGCATGAATATCTACCAAAAATGAAGGCAATTAAAATGAAAATGACTATAAAAGCTTTGACAAGACTTCTGGGCTGCAAGATGATTAGCACAAAAGCCAATTATTTTGGCTTTTACCCTCCCCACTCCCTTTTTTTTCACCCTAAATGACAGTGAACTTTACAGGATTCAGAAGATGACATTTTCAGTATAAAGGGCACAAGAATAACTTTATGATGAATACCTCTTCCCCACAGAATTCCTCAGCCAAAGACATGCTGGCAATTTCACCTGTGTTTCAAAATGATCCCAAGAGGAATTCAGTAGGATTCAGGTGCAGACCTTTTCCTTTTTGGACTGTTTTGAAAAAATCCAAGGTTGCAAACACAGAGAAGGTTAAAAAAAAAAAAAAAAAAAGCTAAGCCTTCAGTTACTATTTCAAGACTTTTTATTCAGCGTTGAAAAGAAACAAGTATTTTATTTGACTGGAGAGGAGGAAAAATCTATGGTAGGATGAACATACCAAACTAAGTCAATGGACCTAAGTCTCATTACATGCTGGTAATGACACACGAGGATTCTAGACAGTATCTGTTCAGTCTTGCAAAAATATCCATACAAAATTAACCCTCAAGTTTATTTTATGGAGGTCAAAGACTTACAAATGTGGTTCTATGCATCTTCATTTGTGCCCATACTGCAAGACTTAAATATCCAACATTAAAATGTATTCTGTATAGTAATAAATTCATCATAAAACTACAGTGAGTGCTAATATGCAGACTACAGTCCCTTCTTTATTTCCTTCTCAGGGACAAGGAATATGCAATACAAAAATTACTTTTACTTAAAACACCCAATCTATTTTTAAGTGAAGCCTCTTTGATTGTGTTGACATCCCTGTGGTACTTCGCTCTCCAAAACCATTCCACACAATATACTTATGATGGGAAACTTCAAAATAGAAAAAAGGGTTTCTGCAGAGAGCACTGCAACAACCACTTGTTACACAGAGACTCACCCTTCCAGTCTGCAAAAAGATAATGTCAAACTAATTTTTAAACACTCTTAGTTAGAACTTCAGGTGACAAAAGAAAGGATCGCTATTAAATTTAGCATCACCCTACGTTTATATTCAGGCACATAAGTCATCTATTTGAAGTTGTTTCTTTAAAAACTTAGTACATGGACTACCTGGATGGCAAGTGTGCAAATAAATTCAATGAGAAACTTCACTGCACCTGGAATGCCTCTGGATTTGCACAATAGAGACCAAGAACTTCAAAACTCTACAATTTAACACACTGTATGTATAATATAATGGATAAGGACACTAGTTCAGCATTTATGAAAACAATTTCAGAAAGAAGGTGAAGCTTCACTATTAAGTTAGCCACTAAAACTATCGGCCGAGGTATTACTACCAATTAGAACAACCTGAGATGCCTGCAGGACAAGATACTTTTCATGGGAACTAGCACTGAGATATCCAACTTCCATTCAGCAGCGGTCTTTTTTTCTTGCCTTTTACTGTTCATCTACCAGGAATTAATAATACTATTCCAGCTGCAGGGATCTGTTCGGCTTTGTTTCCATCTTTTATTATAACTAGGTGACAACTCTACCTTGGAAAAAATCAGCCTTAAACAATATTACCAGCATGAGAGAGAATAACAAGAAAAACAAAACAAAAACTTGTAGCACCTCTTAAAATATCAGCTTCATTTTACAACTGTGTAAACTTAGTCCTATAAGCACTAAGCCAGATTGAAACTCCAAAAGTGTACTCTATTTTTATTATATATGAGCCATTAGTGCTTTGTCATGATACATGATAATATCACACCTTTTGCAGCTGGCTCATCAATACCCTGTTTTCCAAGTGCTCTGGTATGATCAGGGAATAAATCCAGGCAGCAGTTTTAGTATATTGATGTCCTAGAGGTCTCTTCTCCTGTATTTGTGGACATAAAATGTCTAAATCTCAAACACTCAAGTTAACAATTTAAGCTCCCTTGACAAAATGGGGAGAGACATGTTCCTAACACAGGCGCAACAGAGTATTTTCTGGAGGTTCCACTAACTGGATAGAGAACCCTTCTCCTAACTTCATTGCCCAGGCTGGATAACTAGAATCAGTGGATACACTCTTACAAAATGCTTGTCAGTATCAAAAGTGTTAAGGCAAAAAGGGATTGAGATGGGGGTCTCATTTTGGGAAGTCCCTTGTGGTCTCAAGTCCTTGAGGCTCTCAAGCACACTCATGCACACACACGCACAACTTCAAGTAAAGGAAAATACAAAAGTCTTTAGTACCACAGAAAACTGCTGTGTTGGAGAGACTGGCAGGAGATGCTGGGGAGGATAAGAAACTGCTGGATATTGGACTGACTGAGAAGATGGCTGCATGGCCTGAACAGGCTGCAAAATAAACACAGCAAAAGGCAATAAGTACAACCCACTTAGAGAGAGAGAACAGCAACAACAAACTCTGTTACTAAGAACAAAGGTCTTTCTCAAACACAGCTCTGAAAATGCAGGTGACTAATCACCAGTACAGTACAAGAGATCAGGTACTTTGATTTTAGTCCTTGATTTATCTTTTCACAAACAATTCTTTATTACGAATTTCTGCTTATTTTCTTATATTTGATGGCTGTTAGAGTAAATGAAGCCACAGCTATACCCTCTTATTACTGATGTGAAGCAAAACCAAAATTAAGATTCTACATTTAATTTTCTGAAATAAAATAGAAGAGCAACACAGTGTAAGTATGTGGATTTTGCCGATAATGACTGATTTAAGTCATTTGAGTGTGCTATAGGCAAAGGAATACTGATTGGAAAGCTGCTCTGGCAGAACACAGTAGCTAGAAAGAGAAAAACAGGTTGTAAATTAACAAGAGAGAGGTCTGTCAGCTCAAAGCACATTTCGTCCAAGCAAAAGAACAATTTTCTACAGCATTATTGCCTTGGAATAGCTTTACTACTCCTTTTATTTTAATCTATCATTTACCTTGAATCTTACACAGGTTTGCTACCACCTTCTTCTTCTAAAACTGCTGAGACCAAATCAAGACAAAAACCACAAGCATTAGTCCAAACCCAGTAAAATTGGAGCATTTCACTAAATTTAAACATTGTCTCACAGGATAAGCTGGGATGAAACTGTGCCAAATTATAACACAAAAAGCCCTGTAGATTTTGTTTGCTCTGGGAGCAAGTAGAATATAGGATTCTTGCTGGAGTAGTTCCCTCTGCTTGCTTTGCAGTTCATGCTGAGGGAGTAGGCATGCAATCCACAAAATTAAGTTTGAGTCAGACTGAAAGGCTGCTACCCATGCTTGGCTATGTCTGGCCATGTGCCACAGACATCCAGGGGCCAAGGAGTTGAAGCACCATGGCACTGTGCCTAAACTATGCTGCTGTTCCCCACTACTGCTGTAGCTCCAGAGCTCCAGCTAGGAGTGGGGTTGTAGCCAGAGCATGGTGCACAGACAGAAGACCATGTGTCTTTCTGTTGGGGAAAGGGTGCTTGGAGATAAGGTTACCTACAGCCCAGCCCTGATATAACTTGAAAAGGAGTTTGCAGGGTCCCAAGTTGTACCTGAATTTTTTAACACAACCCCACTGCTATTGAAAGTGACAGGGAAATGTTTGTGGCAGTTCACACCACATCAGGAGAAATCTGTAGAAGTATGAATGGCCAGAGCCGCCAAGCACGCACAGAGCTCTCAAGGATCCTTAAAGGTCCACAAAGTGGTAAACTTTGAAAAGTTGCTGTTCAAATTCTCCTCCTTCCCTTCTCACATTATCACTAATGGATTCTAGTTCTGCCCTCAGCTTGACAGACATTGCAGCTAAGAAACAGTGGTCAATACCCTACCTCAGGCATGGTGGTGATGAAAATCTCCATGCCTGTTTGGTCTGTGTAAATATTCTTGTAACCTCTACCTATATCGCATGCCGCAACTCTTATCGAGAGAGCAGAAATGCATAATGAGAATAGTACTGTAAAATTTTACGCAGTACTGCTAATGGTCTACTAGCATTAGGGAGCAAATTTACCGAGAGCTTTCTTATTAATAGTAAAGACCTATTTACTAGTAAAAATAGTAAAAAAACTATTTACTATTTATAGTAAAAACTAGTATAAACCTACATACCAATAAAAATAGAGGAAATGGGGAGAGTAATTAAACATTACAAAGGAGAAACCATTAATACTACACACTTTTATTTTCCAAGCCATGGAAAGTTGTCCGGCAAAGAGTCAATATAGATCTGAGCTCCCATAATTTCACTCAACTTCACAATTTGTACAGAGCTACAGATTGAACTAGTCTGAAATTGAATGCTTCAACTTTCACGTACATGGCAATTTTTCCAAAATAAATTTAAAGACTATGTAGACATATTCCAACTAGATTAATGGTCTTTTTCAAAATGAAACCATCCTTTAGATGGAATTTTAAGAAGAAATCTTCTACTCCAGCTGTTTCATCCACATTGAATAAATATATCATGGGCCCCATTTGTCTCAAAGATATTTTGTCTAGCTGCATCCTTCCCTACCCTAATCTTTCTGTCCTTCTTCATATCCTTGAGAGCTTCACTTCTTTTCCCAATGGCCTCCACACCTACCTGTGTGACAAGGTGACTTGCCATTTGCTGCTGTGGCTGTTGAACCTGCTGAGGCTGCTGGGATGAAGGCTGCTGCTGAGACTGTCCCACCATCTGGCTCCTCATTGTCTGCTGGCTGCTGGGAGGATTGTATATTGCAGGCGTCCCATCAGGATTTACAAATGGTTGACCTGAAACAAAACAACATCAAAAAGTGATGAACACTTTTTAAAATGTTCTATTTTCTGTATGAAAGCCCAGAAGGTTGTCTAAGTGATTACTAACTGACCTACTACAACAGTAAAGTTCTAGTTACTCTCAATGCCTCATTACAATATTGGCCATGTTTTTATTTATTTATTTCAGGCACGGATAACAAATAACAGATTTTTGTTCAGATAACATATTATTGTTTTGGCAGTACTAATTTCCAAAGAGTGAATAAAAGGTTGCCATGACTATAAGATGATTCAGGTGCCATGATTACTTGAAGTCATTCAGCGATGAATCAGTTAATATTAAAACTGAACTCTGGAACCAGAGGATATTCATATACATTTTATTGCTGCACAACAGTAGCTAAATGTATATAGCTCCTCTTGACACACTGTACTTTATATATGTAGAAGTAAAAAAAAGACCTTGTTACTAATTTATTTACACACTGTAATAACAGTGTTATTCTCTTGAGACTGGTATCCTAAGTAATTACAGGAGGCAGCCCTGAAAGTTATCAGGGAAGAAATACTTAAGATGTCTGTGAAAATCTTTTACATACATTTCCACTACTGGCAGAAGTTGGTACGTACATAACGTATAAGTTGCTGAACTCTGCTTCAGATATTTTAGCTGGGGAAAGCAGTCCTGCAAAATTAACATCTGTAAAAAAATATTTTTACCAAAGTCATTGCCTTACAGAGGAAAAAAATTATTTTTGGTTTTCCTCTGTAGGCAACATGTATTTGTGACCTTATAGAAGTGAAGACAAATACATAAATTATAAATTATAAATTCATAAATCAAAGGATTTATATGTTTACATGAGAAATGATAAATTTAAACCACAAAGTGATAACAATGTAGGCATCTGAAGTAGGAATGTTTCAGATAAAATGAGAGGTCTGGAGGAATCTGGTGACTCAGTAATAGTAAAATGACTAATTTCTGTTTTTTATACCACCTCTGGTAAAAGTAGTGCCTCTGCCTATTCTGTCTATTCATCAACCCCTGTCTTTTGGTTCCTTCCTCTTATTGTGGTCAGAACCATATGAGAAGAACAAGCTAAAGAAACCTTGCCTTCTCTCTCCACATTTGCTGGATTAAGTCACACTCACAATGAGAAAGGTAACAATCAAAGCAAGTAGAAGGCAAGCAGAGGTCAGTTTCCCATTAGATGGTTTCTTGCTTGTTGCTATGAAGACCCTGGGTGAAATAGCATGGAAAGAAATGTCCTGTCCTGTTTTCCTCCCTCTCAGCTTGGAAGTCTCAGGTGACAGAAGTACTTTAGGAGACTGGGGAAGGCTGCAATGATACTTACTAACAGCACAGATACCTTAAAGGAGGCTGTAGCGAGGTGGGGGTTGGTCTATTTTCCCACGTGCCTGGTGACAGGATAAGGGGGAATGGGCTAAAGTTGCACCAGGGGAGATTTAGGTTGGATATTAGGAAGAACTTCTTTACCAAAAGGGTTGTTAGGCATTAGAATGGGCTGCCCAGGGAAGTGGTTGAGTCACCATCCCTGGAGGTCTTTAAAAGATGTTTAGATGTAGAGCTTAGTGATATGGTTTAGTGGAGGACTTGTTAGTGTTAGGTCAGAGGTTGGACTCCGTGATCTTGGAGGTCTCTTCCAACCTAGATGATTCTGTGATTCTGTAAAAACACATATTTACTTCCAATTGGTGTTTCCTCATGAGTTTGGGATATTCAAGTGCCACAAAATGAGATTGTGGAAATTTAGTTAAAGGTTATCTTCTCCTTAAGAATCAGCTGTGACCCTGCTGGCAAATAACATGGTGCAAAGCTGCAAAGAATAAGTACTTGTAACCAAAATGCCACTGACTGCTGTCTAAAGGGAAAAACACCATGGCAGAGGCTCATGGAGAAAATGATTCCAAAAACCACTAAGTGCCCTGCTGGAAGCCAGACTGGGTGAGCAGGGTAACAGGCTCCTGAAGCCTGTGCCAGATGCTGAAGGGAAACCATAAAGAATGTTTCACGTGGATCAGCAAATAATGACAGGACTGAAGAGAAAAAGTCCAGCAATGCTTTTACAGATGAGAAAAAGACCTTTTAACAAGAATTTTTTTAAATAGAAAATGAAAAGGAGAGATCAGATTGTAACAGGGAAGGCATATTTAAATTATGAACTGTGGCCCTGATAGGACGAAGACTGTGATGTCAATTTGAAGGAGAATGAAACATACATGCTCTTAGACTGTCAAAGAGGTCAAGTCAGATAACATGTCAAGGGGAATCCTTTAAAGAGTAAAACAGACTGGTGAGGTGGGTGAAATGCAAAGTAAAAGAACATAGCTGCATTAATGGTCTCTTTCCAAAGCAAGCCAGAACCTTCTCTATCTTGGGAAGAAGAGGGCTAAACTCAAGGAGAGGAGTTGAAGGAAACTGGATATGGAAAAGAAAGCATGGGTTACTAACACCTGAGAAGGAGCTAAGCAGTATGAGAGAAGGGAGTCTGACAACATTTCTGGGTGCCATTAGGGGCTTACACGGTCAGTGTCTCTGTAGTGTGAAAGGAAGCAAAGATCTTTAAAGACACAACGTTAGGATCAAAAGAGAAGATAGGAAGTAACCACTTTCCAAGAGGAGAATAAAGAACTAAAGAATAATATTACATAAAGAAAGAAAATCTATTCATTACAGGAAACAAAGCTCTTTTTTTTTTCATTTTCTTTAAACTGTCTTCTTTTCATCTATGTTTCTGACAGCATCCATCACTTTGATAGTCGAGCACAGCATCCAGCAATCTCTATGTCTCCTCCCCACAGAGCTTCTTTTGTAATGTTACTGTAATAAGATGCAAAGATTTTGAGCCCAAGGAGTGGCAAATTTGCGGCATGTATTTTGCTGCATTTTAAAAACACAATAGACACTACATTATAGACTGACTTTCAGCACATGTAACAGCATGAAAGCTATACATTGAAGTTGAGAATTTCAGTCCTTAGATGGATTTGTTCCCTCCATTTTCTTCGGTATGCATATATTTACAAATGGACTACAGAAACAAAACTTACGGTCTGGAAAAAAAATAATCAAAAAATATACAACAGCACACTATTACGTGTGCACAAAACCCACTTACTCTCTGAATATTAAACATACAACACACATGGAGCTCTTGGTTATACCTCTGCAGACAATGAGGCAAGCTAAGAGGAAAGACCAGGTACTCTGGACTAGTGACAATACTAATGGGTATTATACAACACCAGATGCTTCTATCTGTATATGCCTAAGGAAAGCTTGGTTTAACAGTTTTTTGAGAGCATGTTTTTCTTAAATACTGCAACTTTCAGTTTTTCTTGACTCCACTCTAACTAAAAGAATATTTTTAGTAGTGGACTCACAGATCAGCTTTACACATTTGCATCAAGATCTCATAACAGAGAGGTGTAATATATATGAAATACTGGTTTTAAGTAATAATCCTCAAATAAAAAGCTCTTGAATGCTCTATTAAAGACTTTGGAAAAAAATATTTTGGAGTTGAACTCTCAATTCCCAGCAGAAGGGAAAATTCAGTGCTCTGTATGCTTTGTTATTTTAAACCCAGCATAACTCATCTAAGGATGACAGCACAGCTAGTCATGGTCACTGAAATACTGCAAAAACACTGAAGAGGCATCACAGTCTCAACCTCTGTGAACCTTTTTAAGGTTCATCCGGACCAAGGAGGTAACAAATTGCCTTAAACTTTCAACAAGCACTCGGGTTCAGGCTGAGTGGTTTCTAAAGCACTTAGATGACAGTGAGTGTCTTGCTTGCGCTCTGCAGTTCTGTTAACTACCAGAACAATGCAGAACTGAGGAGATTAAAACTTTCTCTTATCACAAAACCTTCTAGTTTAAATACAATTACTAATCACACAGTTTACATAAGAAAATCAACTCCAAAGTGCTAATTCAAAAGCAGCATCTAAGCCTTTTGAAATTCTTCTAATGCTAAGCGCAATTTCTAAAACTTTGAGCATCAGACTTCATTCAGTTGCACCATATTTCAGCATGCTCAATATGGAAGAGCATCAACATTTACTAAAGGTAATGGGATCTCAGAGAATTCATAGCCAAGGAGTGCCAGGACTTTACAAGATGAAAATACTCATGCAGACCCAAGCCAGATTATGTTTCTATCATTTCCCACCAGAAAATCTTTCTAGAAACATGGAATTTGCTGAGTTCCCAGATGCCATCAGAAACACTGAAGGGCAGTACAAGGCAGGAGAGCATCGGACTGACCTGTGTGTGGGTTGAGCAGGATACTGCCAGGCGGTATCCCTGCAGCTTCAAGTGGAAGAATGATATAGCTGGTGTTGTTGGATGCCACCTGGCCACTCATCCCATTCTCAGGGTAGGACACGGTGCCTGAAGAGCTGGCCGTCACCCCAGGGACAAGAGGTGCACTTTGGAGAGGCTGATGTATTCGTGACAGGGATCCTGAGGAACCAGCGCTGCTGGAAGACTCTGAGCCTAACAGAGAGACACAACCACAGTTATGAAGTTCCCAAGTCTCCATCAGACACATCGCATACATAGGGGTAAGGCTTCACATATTGCAAAGGCAAGCATTAGTCTATGCCCAGCTGGTAGAAGTGGAGTTTTCCCTCCACACTGAGCTCAGTATTCAGATGAACTTAATTCAAAAGATCCCTTTTTCCTCCAGCAAAACCTGTTCCTCCACATCTAAGAAAACAGTTTTATCAAGCAGAACACAGACCACTCAGTATGTATTTAGAATGCAAAGGTAGTGGTTCATAAAGTATAAAAGCTAAACACAGGGTTAGAAACTAAAAATGTTTTCTGCAAGGAAAAAAAAACAGCAACTGCTTTCTCAGTCAGATAACACAGTAGCTGTGCTACATGTGGCATTAACTCACAGCTACCTAACATTTCTGCAACTTTGATTTTTCAGCACCTAGATTATTTAAGCTGATCGATGAAGCTAAATCAAATGTGCTAAAATATATTTGTACCTGGAAGGATAGGGACCTGCATTCTTTTAAAACTTAATGTAATTTCCAAATTTCAGAGATTTTACTTGATCAGATTGCAATTTCTGTCCTGTAAAAATGATAAGAATCTCTGAGAACATAAGGCTCAGATGAATGGCTCCTTAATAGCAGGATGTTAAGGCAAATACATAAGAGGTATGAAAGTAAATGTCTTATACAGATGCTTCCTTCCAGATGAAAAAAATGCAACTTTTTTTGTATTTTACTTCTGTGTAACTTATATTTTTTATAACCTTCTTAGGGTCTTCCTGCAGGTATAAACTAAAAGGAAAGGCAGAATTCAGACTTCATTTTCATCAAACTTCTTACTTCAAGGCCAAAATACAGCATTTATAAAGGGGATGCTACAGAAGGATCCAGCAGTCAACTACTTGGATTCAATTCTTAATCAAATCCATATTGGAATTAATTTCTTTCCTCATAATTAGAGCAAAACAGGTTTCCTCTGAAGAAATCACACCAGTATCCCATTATCTAAAACATACAGTGTCTTTCCGCAGATCATTATTGAATGTTGTTTAAAAGCTAATGTACATTTCAAACTTCACTTCTGTATTGTAGCTATGACAGAGATAATCCTCTTTATGAGCTGTGCACTACTTGCCATTGGTAGGACACTAAATCTGTTTCTCCAATATCTAATCAAGAAAGTCATAGTGATTTCCTACATATATATATATTTATTTCTACAAATACAATTTTTTCAAAAAATGTCTTTGCAAAAGAAGTTGGTTTAATGTTTTAGTTAATTTTTGCTCTCTGTGTAGACTGAGGCTGGAAATAGAGAGATTATTCATTCCTCCAGGGACAGTCCTATTTATTGGATGATTAAAGATTTCAGCATTTGTACTAATTGCAGAGATATTCGTGGAGGTCATCTCCTCAGCAAGCTACAAGTGATATTTGGCATCTTTCTCCCAGATGTAAATGCACTTGCTGGAGTTTTATTTTCCTTCTGCGGCAGTTACCAGGTCCCTTCCTGGACTCATCTGGCAATTGTACGTGCATTTCATGTTGCTTGATGTTTTGCTTTACTTTCTCCTTTTCTCTGTCATCTATTGAATTCTATGGGCTACAAAGCCACCTGGAAATTCAGGATGAGATTCCATAGCCCCCATCACTATCACATCTCTGTTATTATTTCTACATCTATAAGTAGTATCAAACCTAAGTTCACTCTTCTCTCCCCATTTTGTGCTATTTGAAGAAATGCTGTTAGGTTAAAAAAAAAAAATAATAATAATAATTAAAAAAAAAAAAACAACGAAGCTCTGACATACAAATTTTTCCCTTCCTTTCAGCTGGTTTTATGGCAGAATCACAGACTGATCTTTACCAACTTCTGAATGTTAGAAGCCAAAGGACTGTAATGAATTCAGATGTACTCATCAAATGGCAGACAGGAACAGTAGAACAATCACGTTGCCTAAGATGATAGCTTTGAAATACGTGCCTTAAAAGATCAAAAATCTGCTCTATCCTGCAGCAGAAGATCAATTTTGAAAGAATGAAAACAAGGTGCAAAACTATTTCAGCAATTAACTGAATATTTAAAAAAAAAAATCTCAGATGTTATTACTTCACCATTCTTGCCACCATTTATCCAGTATTATTACAATCTATGTTAACTTTTCCAACACTACAACTT
The DNA here is from genome assembly GCF_963932015.1 of Anas acuta. Lineage (NCBI taxonomy): Eukaryota > Metazoa > Chordata > Aves > Anseriformes > Anatidae > Anas > Anas acuta. The sequence continues at coordinate 66,612,797 of NC_088980.1, forward strand.
ACTTCTTATCGTTTTAAGTCTAGACATATTAAGCCAAATAAACTCCAACACTGATGTTTGGAAATTACCACCAATTAATCTTGTCTTTGTAGCTCTGATTAGCTGTTTTCATAGTTTCTGAATTTGGAATAAGAAATCACCACATAATGCATTCAGTACTGTAGCAAATGAAAAAGTGAACTATCTGACTTTATTCAGATTCACATTACGAAAGGTCTTACTAAATACTTCTGAAAGAAGTTTTGAGTAGTTTAGAGTTTTGCCCCCATTACACAACCCAACCTCTTTTTCCAGTATGCAATGATGGCTACTTCTGGATTCTCCTATAATTTTCTTACTGCTTCACAGCTGACATAACCACCTTCATATTCTCATCATTTCCAATTAATATAAATATATTTAAGTGTTCTGTATAGCAGTTCAAAGAGCATTGAAAGAGAATGAAACAGAAAAATAACCACAGAGTCTTAATAGCTTAATTTTTAGGGGGAAAGAAGAAAGGTTCCATTCATTTTCCAGTACTTGAGCTCTAGTAAGCGATGTGATGTGGCTTGCTCTATTTTCTTTTGGTTAGTATTCAGTATCTGATGAATTTCAGCCTCTTTGCTCAGCCCATCTTGTGAGTCCATGATGAGTTTTTCCTTTCTTATCAACTGGACACAAGTTCTACCCAATATTTGCTCCAGTTGGTCAATTTTTCAGGAACAGTACAGTGCTGTTTAGAAATATTTCCTTGCTACTTTAATAAATCACTTGCATTCCTGTATATTACAATTTATTTATTTATTTATTTTTAAAATGATAATCGTATGTGCTCACGTGAACACAATTTTCTGCAAGCTGTGTTTCTAAAATTAAGATTGATGTTTTAGTACAGTCAGTTGGTGGGAAGTGTATGATTGGAAACAGTTGGTTCAAGATTTATTGCCCACACATCAGCACTCCTACAACTTTTTTTGGAGTTACGAGATCTATCAGGCTAATACCTGATTAAAGAAAATCATAAAGAAGCAGAAATACAGTTCCCCAAAACCCATATACAAAGTTATAATTTATAGGATATCTCATTAAAAAAAAAAGTTATTGTAATGAAATGCCTGCAGTATAATCACCTTTGCCTGACAGGAGTAGCAATGAACACCTAACCGGAGAGGTTTGGATAGTGCTACAATTATTTGGAGCCACTCCAAGGAAGTTAATGATTCCTACAGATATCTATCAACACAGCTAATATCCCAAGACAGACAGCTTTTCATAAAGGGAAGTAAAGAAATATACTCCAACAGATGTGTATTCCACTTGATGGAAAATAATGCAGTAAGAAAAGCTAAATAATGCACCATTGAAAGTAAAGATTGCAGTGTATCTTCCAATAATTAAGTAGATATAAAGATGCATATGTTTCTTTTGAACACATCTTGTCTTACCTCCTAATAACATGTACTAAAAGCTATTGCAATGTGCCAGAAAATAGCATGGTGGTTTATGAACTAGATTTTCCCTTCACGGATATGGTTAAAGACTGCAGAGATACATCTTTGTTAGCCATAGGGACATCATTTACTCAACCCTGGGAAGTCCATTATTCCTGCAGGAAATCTAAACTAATCAAGGTTTTGTAGGATGTCCCTACACTGTAGGAACACGATCCAGTAGTGATTTGTTAAGTTACTAAGCTGCAAAATACGGAAGTAGAAAACTTTATTTCAAATATAAGAACTGTGTTTTTAAGTGGAACAGTGCCTTCTAAACTATCAACAGGTGCATGAAAATAGTACTCAGAACCGGTATAATAGCCACACAATGGATTTCAAACAGACCCTTTTGAGAAGTTTGCAAGAATGAAGTAGCATATTTCCTTTGTTAAACACGTTTATTACCATACAGTTGAATGCAATTAAAATATAAGACTAATAGACACTGCTATACAGCATGTTCTCTGATCTGTCTTTGCCCAAGAGGAGGCAAACATCCTTCTGTGCTCAGTTTCTTTATTTCTGCTATGTAAAATCAATTACTGATTTATCAAAGTTAAGGTTAAGGGCAGAACATTTAATTCTGATGACAATATTAGAAATGATCTGGAAAGACTACACTGCTAATATTGCATCACTATATATATTCTCAAAGGCTGCTGTTAGCCGTCAAAGAAAATCCTTAAAGTCCATGCTCGAGAAACATAATTGAGACTGGATGACTGTCATTGATGTAGAATAACTTTCACATTCAAAATTGTCATTTTCCATCATTTGGCCAATGAAGAACATTCTGAGGCACTGCAGACTTCAGACAGATTTTGTTTTTACTATGCTTAGGACAGAAAAGCTTTAAATTCATTACTATGAATCATAAAGCACTTCAAAGAGTATACCAGTACTTTCTGTAGATGAAAACTAGGACAGAATTATCGTTTATTTAGCTCTGTCTTACCACAGCAGCGTACCTTGTGTTTGTAATGATACCTGGGAAATTCCATTTCAATCACTATTGTAAATAAACAAAACCCCCAAACCATGATAGAGCTTTAACTGTGTAATTATGGACTACAGAATGTCTACTGTTGCCTATGACTGGATTACAGAGTAATGAAGATCTAATGCAGAAACGTGCAAAATGAAATGTTGCTTAGTACCTCAAGTACCTCTTGGAAAACATATGCAAAAACACATGGAGGCTCTGACAGCAGTATGAATGCACTCAGCATCTTTTTTTTTTTTCTTTGTAAGTGGAGAGAGAACCCTTACAAGACATATTTCCATTATTTTTTGAAAGGTCATTTGCTTCTGTTTTAATGTCATTTAAAAACATTTCAGAGAGGACAGAAATAGCAGTTCAGATATTATTTCCTCTGACTTTCCACAGGCTGACTGACAGTTTCACTTTGTGTCCTGGCTTTAAAGATGTGTCTTTGTTTTGATATCCAACCTTGCTCTCCCCCAGACCCTTTTATTTAATTTCTTTTTTACTCTTTCTATGCCTCATCTAGCTTTCACGCTGATCTTTGCTTTTAACAAGTCAACAATTGCTCTGCAAAGAACATGGAATTTTAATATCACTTACGTTATAAAAATTTATGGTAAGAGCTTTCATTTGGAAGCAATTTTGGATTTGGTGCCTATAGAGTGCAAATGCATTAAAATTGTTGGAATGCTTCAGAGATGTCTCCTTAATATATCTTCTTAAGTGCACCCTTTAATATGTTTAACACTAAGATGGTTATTTAAAGGTATTAGTCTTTTGCAACTAGATTTCTCAGCAATTCAAACTGGATTTCCCTGACATGGTGGTAAATGCTCTGCATTTCTGCAATATAATGCTGCAGAGAAGTACTTTTAACTGTTCTCTGCTGAAGGTGAACTACATAAAAAAGCGTACTAGCAACCTCTGCCTCCTCCCTAATTCATGTACAGCAAATTGAATTCTGATGCAATGAAAGTTTCATGGGAGGCAAAGAAACCTGGAAGTATAAACATGGTCTACTGCATACTTTGGACTACACTGTGTAGCCTATTCATCCTTTATATGACTAAAAACAAAAATACAGGAGCACATTTTCAAAGCTACATACACACTGGTTGTGCTAAGTTACGTATGCTTCTGCTCAAAAACAATCTGGAGGTGTAAAACAAAACAAAACAAAACCCTATACTGTACCATATTCAAAGACAAATTCATGTCTTAATTCCACAGAATTACACATATAAAGAAGTGAAGTAAAACTGAAGGAGAATCTTAAGGTTAAAAAAAAAACAACCAACCAACCCACCAAAAAAAACCAACAACATTGTCTAAGGTCTTAAAAAGAAAGGTAAAATAAAAGCATTAAGAAACAAGCAGGCTATTCTGAAAGCTCCCAGCATCTTTATGAACATCAGGGTTTGAAAGAGAAGGTTCCTGACTAGTTGGTGACTTTCCATCTGTGAAATGCACCAAAATCCGTGAGTATGTTTGAGATCTTGAAGTCCAGAATGTAGTTATCAAGTCAAAGGTTTGCTCAGTTTATTATGAAAACACCATTCCTGGGCATCCTGAAGCAGAGAAAACGTATCATACCATTTGGAGAATAGGAGTGAAATCTGACTAATCTATGTTTGATAAACTGGGCTTAAATTAAGTACCATCCATAAAACACTCTCAAGCTGAAAAAACACTAAGTGCTAAGTATTGATTACCACTTTCCCTGTATAATATTTATCAAGTGAACCAAATTGATAGAATTGTCTTATGGACTCATTATTTATTATGCACTTTTACACCAAAAAAAAAATATAATAAAGTGGCTTAATGGCATAGCTTAAAATTATTTAGATCCAGACCCTGTGACTCACTCATATGTTAATGCACCCATGAAGTTAATGCAAATAAATACAGAATTCCCACCAGGTTCATAGTCCCCTTAAATAGGGCTTTCATTTAATTGGAAACAAACGAGAAAATGGAGAGGCTACAGGACCTCTATGAATCAAGAAATTCCACTACAGCACATTGGCTCATCGGCCAACAGATTGGAAGAGGCTTTACTCTGTGGTACAGATGGTCTGTATTTTAGCACTGACAACAAAAATTTCTTGGATTTCTCATCAGATATACAACATTCTTCCCTATTCACAAAGAGTAAGATTAATAAAAAAGTAATATCTGTGCTGTTAATTTGTTTTGTTCAAAAGGACTACTACCTTTTGAGGCTACAACAATTGCAGATAGTGTTTGAATAGGTTGTGCAAATGCTCTAATCCAGGAAAATCCTACTTCACCTAGGGTTTGTACACCTACTATTGCTACTAGAATATATATAGATAGACACACATATCTGGTATGCTCAGTACAGTCACTTATCACCCATGACAAAGTGTACTGTGAACCCAATACAGTACTAGCTACCTGTTTTAGACAGTTTGCCGGTACTTTTGTTACTTGATGAGCTATCTCCTCTTGTCAGGACGGTTATGCCACCAAAACTTGCTGTCTTTGTTATGGCTGGCTTCAAATTTCGATTTGAACTGTCTGAGTCTGTGCTGCTCCATGGCCTCTGGTGGTCTGTCCACTTCAATTCATTCTCCGTACTGCTCTGCCGACTGCCAGATGCCTTCCCCGAGCTATCTCTGTTACCCCTGCAGACATCAGAAAACAGATTTATGCACACACGCACACACAAAAAAAAAAAAAAAAAAAAAAAAGACAACAGGGCAGAGCCTATCTCTGGGTACTCTGCAGTGAGCCTACTGAAGAAAAAGAAATACTCTGTACTTATAGAAGCATGCATAGAAGGGGGAATTTGACCCCAATACTCATCCACCTTCAGCAACTTAACACTGTTGTAGCTCTTGTGGTAGTGGTATAAGCAGCACTTACTGCTGCTTCCCTCTTGCATATATCCCAAGAGCATTTCACTAGACAGGACTGATGAAGCAATATTACATAGGACTCACATAGCACTTCTATTGCCTGTTGATTATCTCCTCCTGCAGAAAATCCCTCACTCACTCCTTCTCTCTTCGCTGTCCATCAACTGTACAGTTTTCCTCTATAAATTCACCTGCCCTCTGGCCTGGTCTTCACATCCACCCTCTTCAATTCTTTTGCAGCTTGTCACCACTCACCTGCCTCTTCATCTGCTCTGCAAAGTGATCCAACCCCCTTCCCTAAATGTGTCCTTTTAGCTCCTAGCATGACCCCAAACTCTTCAATGCTAATGCTCCATTTAGAGATCCCATCAGTTTTGGGATCATATTCCTCCTCTATGTCCCAACTTTAAGTTGCAAAAAGCTCTAGGTAAGGACTACCTGTCCTTAAACAGCTGTAAAGCAGCCAGTGCACCATGCATGGTAACACAGCAAAAGGAGCAGAGAGCAGAAACCAGAGGAGAATTTGACTTACTTGTGATGAATAGCTTATATTGTGCTGCTAAAATGACAAAACCAGCATGCCTACTACAGCCATTATCCCAAGTGAGGCTAATAACACTGACTTTTGGAAGGCTTTTAGAAGACATTTCCCAACCCTCTGTCTTATTTCACACTCTAATACCTTGCAGGCTCAAGGCACTTTCTACAAATCAAAAGGATGAGACTGCTTCTACTCTCCACCTCCCCAGTCCCCTTCTCCTTGCAAATGTAGCTCTTGCTCTCTACTTGGAGAACCTGCCAAGCTGTGCCCTTGAGGACGTGAAGGAGCAGGGTGTCAAAGACAAAATCAGGCTGACACATTCCTTGCCTGTGATCAGAGCCTCACACCAATGTGATTTGGCAGTGTTTATCTGTTCACCTTTGCTATACCCAGACAATGGGAAAGCACAAAGAGAAACAGCACAGAAGCAACAACATTAAAAAAAATAAAAATAAAAAAGAAAAAGATTTTAAAAAGAAACTATCCTGCAGATTTAATTGGAAATAAAAAGAGGTATAGTATTTACAAATTCTTTTGCATTCTTGTGCTTAAAACTTAGTATATATATAAAAAAAAATCTTATATTTATATTCTAGTGAAAAAACAGGGAGAGAAAATTAATGCTTCTATATCCCAGTTCTCTATTTCCTATTTGCTCCCCAAACCTGAATACATATTAGTTATTAAAAGCCTGTGCATGGACATTTTTGATGCCTCCTTACTCCTGCATGCCTAGTCCAAAACCCTCAGATCATCAAGACTAGCCTAAAGCATGGAGAATTTTTCTGCCTGTGGCCATGGGATGCAGCTCCAGCTCTTTTCCTCCTTCAGTGGTCTTCTCACCTCTGCGGCTGCTGTGCAGACATGTACAGTTGACAAACACAAGTACACATCAAATAAACCTGCCTCCTTGCACCTCATAGTGAGAAATTATGTGATACAAATTATTCACACTTAGAGTGACAGACTACCACTGCTACATATGCAAACAACAATGCATAGATGAGCATAGTGATCACTCTACTTCTACATAGCTATCCCCATGCTTGGTGAAGAACATGCTTCTGAAAGCATTTGTTACTTCTGCCTGCTCTGATTAAGATTTGTCCTGGTTTATTGGTTGATTATAGTGAACTCTGGTTGATTTAAACCTGTGGGTGCTTCTGGTGTGGGAAGCGTGTCTGCCTAAGCCCCTCAGAGGAACTCATGTTGGGTCTTCCACTGCTCCAGCATTCTCCATGAAAATCTGGACTGATTCCTTCGGTCATGGGATGTCATTTGGGATATGGGATACACCTGAGTGTTCTCTAGGCAGAGGGAACAAGGGTTTGGATGGGAAAGGACACAAAACTTTTCAAAACACTTCTGCTCTAAATTTAATACTTCAAGTCAGTATATTTTTATTAGAGCTTTTAATAAAACAATGAAAAGAAAAAAAGGTCAGGCTAGGCACTAGTCTGTGAAACATGCCCGAACCAAAGCAGAATGAACTTCCATCAGTCACAGTCACCACCAAATTGTGTCAGTCCAAGCAGATGACTGAGCCAATGATCAGTAAAGCCAAAGGAAGTTTTGTTGTGACCTCCCCACTCAGAGAGCACAGGATCGACAGAATAACAACTTTGTTCTCTGTGCTCCCTTTCAGACAGAAAAATGATACACCCAGACCCGTCAAGGTATCCCTTGATGAGGACACAGGTAGAATCAGAAGTGAGAGTTACTGGGAAATGTTAAATATAGTAAGCCATACAAACCTAAACAGCTGCCTTTTCTTATGGGTATCATTGCATATACTACTGTCTTCCAAGAGCCTACTGAAAAATGAAAAGAAAGATTATGGTAGCACATACAGTCATACGAATTTCTCGTATCTGTAAAATTACATTTAGTTTCGAGCATCTTCCCATTTGCCTGATTAAAAGTTAAAGAACCAAAGCTAAAATTGCCCCCCCACCCCACCCACACACAGTCAACAGAACATAAGAAATGTCAACCAGGGAGGCTGAAGGCCATTTATTTCCCATTACCAAGCAAGGTAGTTTTCAGTAGCCAAAGAACTATATTTCTACCTCCAAAAGAAAATTAATAAAAATATCACCTAATAAGAAAAAAATACAAGCCAGCAAAATACCACATATACTTGTATGTACTTGCAAAGTCCTTTGGAAGTCTCTGCAGCTCAGATAAATGCTCAAGTTCTCTGATGAAAAGAGGCAAAACACTTAAACCTATACGTACTTTCACCAGTACAGTAAATCAACAAGATTGCTCATATGCAGAGAGCTAAGTATGAGTTTAAGTGTTTCACCTGGCCACAGGCTGTAAGGCATGCAGCAAGAAAAAGCAGTGTTCTGAGGGATGCAGCAGAGGTCTCTCTCCGGATAATAGTGCTGATGGTAACACAAGTCCAAATTTCACCCTGGCCTTTTACTGATCTCCACCCGAGTGTGTATTCTCACTCTGGAAAGCTGGTAATCCAGTTCACAGGTTCAAATGAAGTGAACCACATGCAGACATCAGAACTGGTCACGTTCACCTGCACACAAAAGTGTGTGACTTGATGCACACGAAACTGAGGCCTGGCTATGAAGTTCATCATTTATTCCTCAGAGGTTCCCATCTTACACTTAGCAGCACAGTAGCTAAGCTTACTGACTTGGGAACATCTTATTTTGTGTTTTCAGGGTTCCTTTGTTACAATTTTGATTTATTTTAACAAAACATTATCTCCACAGTCATGATAAAGAAGCAGCAGCTGAGGTAATATCCTTGGCTCTCAGAAGACAAAGTGGTTAGGTAGCTGTGGCCATTCTTTAAGGGACACCCCTCCTTCCACTGTAAGGACTGTTCCATCAGAAAGGCTGTTTTCTACTGTTACTGTGGAGTCATTTACCATGGTAACAGCCTTACCCACAAATGACAAAAATAAGGATGGACAAAAATAGAAATACTGTAAAAGATGATCTTCCCTTCCTCAAGCCAGTGATGATCAGTTTTAACACCTGCATAGGACAGAGTTGGGCTAGCACTGCTCCAGCACTTGCCAGTGGAATCCCCAGTATTTTGACTGAAAGCCTTATTTGCCATAAAGGCACACAGTTTCTACAATCTTCAACACAGTTATGCTTATTTATGGCTGCTACAAAGCTAACACTTAGTATTCTGTACATCTTCATAATTAACACAGTTTCTTCTTCCCTTTGCTTTAAGTGGATTTATTATAACGAACATCCATAAGAACCATCACACAGTAATGACAAAGTAACATTTGGCTCAGATACTATCATTTCATTATTACACTGCAGGAGTAAAGCAGGTGGAATCTGGGGGGCTCCTCAGCTATCACAAGCAACAAGTAAAGTCAATGCTGCCACTCGGCCCCATAGGAAAGCAGGTTAAACACCAGAAACAGAAATGTGGTGCATAAATACAATCATCCAGCTGCTGCTGCTAGAGTGGTGTTTAAAGATAAATTGAATTCTGAAGGCATTCCAGAGAGAGATTAGTCACCTGAAATAAAACATTAGATGGGCTTTTTCCTACACCACCACCACAACCACTTTTTAAACTGAAAGGCAAAGTGTTGGAAAAGCAGCACTAATACCTTACTTATCTGCTCAAATATAGCTTTGAAAGGCAAACTCTTCCTTGCCCATACCCCCGTGCCCCACACCCCTCCTTAAGCAGAAAAACACTTCAGATAATATAGATTATGAATCTGCGCAGTGCTCTTTGCATTAAGATAAGCAGCTAAGGATACACAAAATAATAGAGAGCAACAGCTAAGCATTATTTTGTTTTTTAAAAAGCAAGCTTTTTTTTTTTTTTTTTTTTTTTTTTTACCTGTTTTCCACAAAAAGGTTTTCCTGGGAGCAAACTGACTGAAAAATAAAAAAGGCATTGTATCAGACGTTCTAGATATGCTCTGCTGTTCCAATTCCTTCCTTGATTTTAGAATTTTCTCCCCTGTTCAGGCTTAAGGGGATTTCAATTCATGCATCATTTGCATTTGCAGAAGACAAGAGGGGAAAAAAGGTCAAAAATAAGGTCAGGCCAGTAAAATAAATTTCATGCATTACAACACATTGCCAATAAGGGGTCTCAGTTTGGAAACAAACTGAAACTTCTCAGTCCTGGGATCAGAAGAAGGCAGTATGTGCAAAATACTGGTGATTCAAAGGGAAAACATATTTTTCCTAAATAATATAAGGTTCCACTAGTCTGCCCTACCAGACATAAGGTTACAGAATAGCACAGAGCTGCAGGTAGGGAGGACAAACAGGAGGAGAGCATGCAAAATCGACAAAGTTCTTCAAAGAGAGAGAATATGCTGCAGTACCTAGAAATACTAAGTGTTTCACTTGGAGAGGAAACAGCCATACCCACATTGAGATATAAAACGATGATAATGATATTCACAATAATATTAACATCAATAACAACATCTATTTTAAAAGGTTATCTGATGGAGGACTTAGATCCCAAGAAAGGTGAAGGGCTCAGAAGAAATAAATGCTATTGGCAAGTGTGTAATTCTTTTGGGGTTACTTTTTTTTTTTTTTTTTTCTGCAGAGAAATGAAGCTGCACTCAAATTTGCTTGAATAATTCTCCCTCTTTGATTTTTTCATTTCCCCACTTCATGTTCTCTACACAACGTGCCTCATAGCTGTCACATGGATTATATATCCATGAGGTACAGAAGAAAGGACAGTCAGTACGTGCAAAGAATTTAAATGAAAAGCAAAGGGTGGAGGGCAACACAGATGACACCCATCCCTTCCAAAACAGTGGAACTCAGCTCAAAGAATAACGGAATGGCATCATTAGACATCTCAAATCTTAATTCTATAGGAAATGCATGGATTTGGGATGTTCCTGTTTCAAGACTGGTCAGCTAATTACCTACTCAAAGAGCCCTGGCTAACACCAGAACCAACACCATACTTGCTCCCAAGGCCTCAGCAAACAGATTGGCAAAGTTTTCCCTTGGTATAAGCCAGCACCACAGCCAGTGCCATTGCATCAATACACCCAAGGAAAGAATTCAGCCCTGAGAAAGCAGCACAGTTTCTTGTTAGCACTGTAATTTGTCCACCCATCACCTGTGTGGGGAATGCTATCTGCAGGAGACAGCTCCATGGTGTAAGGGCTTCCCAGGTAAGCTCCTACCTCTCACTCCAGCTGAAAGTGAGGAATTCCAGAGGAAACATCAACACACAGGTCTCTAGGCTATATTGGTGGCAAATGCGTGTCTCATTAGCACAAAGCCTCAGAACGTCAGGGTCACAGTCTCCATTGCCAGGGACCAATTTCCAACTGCCTACAGCAGACCTACAGTTTCACCCCAAGATGAGAGAAGACACAAACTGTTCCACCTAGTATGTTTTTGCACAGCTATAACACAGCATCTTCTCCCATTTTGTGTACCTTATTCATGAACAATGTGACTATGCAGACTTCTGCACAAACTACATACAAGCCTACTGAAATTACCCTATGGGCTTGTATAACCTCAGCTGTGGGACTGTCTTCTCTTTGAGGTTCACAATGGGCACTTGTGCAGTAACTTCAGTGCAGTCACACACCCAAAGTAGCCTTACAGCTGCTCTTGCAGATCAAGTGAGTAAAAACCTAAAACCTCAGCTTCAACCAGAGTACTGGTCAGCATCCCCACCAAGTTACAGAAGCAAAGGGGCACGTACCTGCCTGCAAAAGTAGTATTTTTTAATTATTATTATAATTTTACCTTTTAGGTTTTCCAATACATGGGCATAAAGCAGAATTCATATGAGATTTTTATAATTTATTAAGCAAGCAGAGAGGTTTTCTCCCTTTACAGTGTCTTGATGGGAACCATTACAAATTGCATTATAGACCTATGGACAGATTCTGTAATTACTTCATTTGTCTTCCTGGCTGAAGATGCTGGCACAGGGTCACCAATCCTTGGAAACTATTTTGCAGTACGGGCATGAGCCTAAGAAGACAGGCAGGATTTTTTTTGTTGTTGTTGTTTGCTTGTTGTTGTTGTTGTTGTTTTTATTATTATTATTATTATGTTGTTGTTGTTGTTGTTGTTATTCATAGTGTTAAAAAATCACATGGTTAAGCAGCTCTGTATAGCAATTTAGCTACTACAAGATCACGACTGGCTTTTCTGATATACAGCAACAGTAACCTTCCTAGTGCTTTAAACTGAACATTAAGTACACAGCACAGCTATTGTCAAAAATATTTTTAACACTTGGTTCTCATACACTGATCAAAGATACTGACAACAAATCTACAAAAGGAAAAAAAGATATGCAAGATTATTTACAAATTCACCTCCTCGAGGGCCTCTACATGCCAGATTTCTATTGGGGTTCTTTGTATGACTAATTGTCATTTATGAAACTAGTCTTTTACTCTTCAATTTCCCAGAACCTTTTCAAGTCTCAATGTGCATCAGCCTTGCCAGTGCACTAAGCATACTGGGGGTTGCTGTTCTTGTTTTTAATTGCATTAGCCAAGATAACTATTAACATGCAGCAATATCCTGCATTGGATACCATCAGATAACCATCTGCATGTCAGTTAACAAGACGTGATAGATCTCAGGCTTCCAACTAATGTTTATTGCCTGATCTGCAACAACAAAAGCAGGCTCTGTACAGCAGTCTTAATACCTATTGGCTTATGGTAGCCAACACAAGGTATGTCTTTGTTTTGGCTTTATTTTAAAAGCTCTTCTTCCTATTATAATGATAGGACAGGGTGCAGCCAGCTTTTCATACTTTATTCTGTGACTCTTGAATCAGAGAGCAAAAATATCCTCAATGTTTTCTTAAGCAAAGGAATCATGACTTGATTTATCTAAAGGATCTGTCTCTTCATAATACACTACTTAGTCAAAAACAGCCATTACAACAAACAAACAAAAATAAAAAGTGTGATGTATTTCATTTAATAAGTTCCATGTGTACCATGGGCAATTCTAGCATTTGTGTAATTAATAAAGCATCTACATTTTTCAGTGAATAAACAATAATTACTAGAGAATGCATTTATGAACAATGGATGTGATTTATGTGATTCTGGCTCATGAGGTTATACATTGCATTAACCTCAAATAATGAAATTTCCCTTAAGTAATTTGATTGCTAGTCTTTAGAATCAATTTTCTGCATGCTTAAAAGCCAAATGCACTATACCATTTACACACACATTTGAGATTCTCATTTAAATCTAATATTTGGATTGATGCATACAGAAAGAACAACATATACATTTTTATTCTTTTAGATTGTTCAAGGGTGGGGGAGGCAATTAGTTTTTCAATGTACTAAAAACAACTGAAGCAGTTCAGATGAGAAACTTCTTTTCAAGACCCAGATGCTCCAGGTTCTCTGTTCCAGTGTACTTTTTTGTAAAATTCACAAGGTGTCGTAAAGCTAGGTTTCCAATAAAGTAAGTTTTATGAAAGGATGATTGTAGGCTTTACAATAGAATGACAGAGCTCACACAGTGCTGCTTTATTGTTAGCAGCCTGAAAAGTTTAGGAAGTACATGCTTTGCAGTTCTTATTTCAGTGAGCTTAAGTGATCAAATGCATTAAATATTTGTTCATCGACCCTTATATTTTGATCTTCATTAATCCTTTATTCACCAATCCTTTCATTAAAATAATTCATTAACATGCTTTTCTCTCAGTCCCTGCCACCTGCTATGACTCTACACGACAGGAGTCATTAAAACCTCCAGCTCCCCTTATCAAAATTAATGATAGCCAACACAGCAGATGGAAAACTTGACAGAGAGTGTAATTTAAACTGACTAATATCAGACTAATCATCATAAGGGCTGTCATAATGATGGCATTATTCATGAACATATTTATTTTGTTAAAACTTCCACTTGGAGATGAAGATGTCTGGTGCACTAGAGTGCTGCAAAAATAAAATAATCAAAAGAAGGGCAAGCAAGCTTTCTGTTAACCAACATGTGAGGGCCACGTTAAGACATTTTTCACAGCACTAGTAACATGCACAGAATTTTTTTCCCCTGTAACTGGGCTGCCTTTTTCTCCTAAATTTTGTTCTAAATTCTGATTCTTGGTCTGATAGGTTGCCCAGAGTTTGGGATACTTGAGGCATATTTAGAGTAATGCTAGATGAAAGAAGTTATGGCAGTATTCTTGACCTTCATTGCTGCCCTTTGGAGATTTCTCATGCAAACCTTCTTCATGCATACTCTAATTAGAAGTGAAATATCTG